>NC_062561.1:140037625-140345125 GCF_022837055.1 Prionailurus viverrinus | reverse complement strand
ACTGCTCTTAGAGTATCCAATGTGGTGGTTGTAAAGGAGAAATCGTTAATAGAGCCAGAGAAGATCTTAGCAGTACCAAATATGTTTTCTGAGTCTAGAAATGAAGCCATGTCGACCATGAATTCTGAAGAAACCAAGGATGAAGAAAGCTCTCTTAAAACATTTGTGTCTACCTTAGAAAGGTTACTCACATCACCAGAAATCACTCAGGAGGAAAGACTATTTGAAATAATGAGTGATTTCGATCCTAAAGAGTTGACCAACCCATTGAGCAAGTCTCCAAGTTCCATATCAGTGTCTTTGACATGTCACAGAGATTTACTAAAAAACACAAAGGATAATGCATTGCCAACTGAATTGTTAGCAGCCTTAAACACATTATCAGAAGCCACTGTGGGACCCATCTGTCACAAAACAGAGGGAGGCAGCAGTCTCACTGCTGGAAATGAATGTTTAGGAGTGGAGCCCAAGATGTCTCAGACTGGTGAAGATTGTATACAAATAACAGAGGTGAACTTGGAGTCTCTTTGTTCTCCTCGGCTTTTTGACCAAGATTCTAAGTTAGCTGAGCTGCAGGACAAGCATCTTTCACTGCAGCATGTAAGTGCAAGTATGAGTCTGTCATTTTGCCTTTTATAATGACCTTTGGCAAGTCTTCATTGCCCATATACTTTATTTTAAATTCATATTTTCTACCCAAATATCAATGCTCAGAAGATGCTTTTGAATTTAAAGTATAAACTGATCTTTCTAGAGATGCCTGGGATAGACTTTTCAAGGCGTCCAAATGTCAAAATATATAAGTTTCTCACCAAAAGACCTGAGAAGCCGTATCATTATATTGCTTGTATTTATGAAGGAAATAATTATTTACCAGAATTTTTCCCATTAGCTCAGAAAATCACTATGTCTCCCTGGGTGTGGAGTAGAGATGAGATATTGCACATTAATTTCTGGTTAAGGATAGAATATATGTGGTTGAGCTTCCAAGAGAGGGAAAAGTTATGTGTGGCTTCAGCAGAACTTTGAAGTCTGTGTCTGAGGATCCTGTCAAGTGGTACAATTCCTTGGGTTTAGAATCCCTGCAGTATTATGCCTGGAGGCCCTGCAGTGGGCTACTGCTTGCCAAGTCTCTTTTTTATGTTGACAGGTTTTTTACTTTTTAAAGAAAATGTTTTTCCTGACTGCATTAGTAATGCATCCTGATTATAAAGAAAAATCAAATATTACAGCAATACATAATAATAAGAATAATAATAAGAAAAAGTCCTCCACAATTCCACATTTCAGAAATAATCACTATTAACAGTTTGGTATATCTGTCTCCAATTGTTTCTGTGCATATTTTTTTTTCTTTCTTTTTTTTTAATGTTTATTTATTTTTTGAGAGAGAGAGAGAGAGAGAGACAGAGTGTGAGCGGGGGAGGGGCAGAGAGAGAGAGGGAGACCCAGAATCCAAAGCAGGCTCCAGGCTCTGAGCTGTCAGCACAGAGCCCGATGCGAGGCTTGAACTCACAAGCTGTGAGATCATGACCTGAGTCGAAGTCAGCCACTCAACTGACTGAGCCACCCAGGTGCCCCTGTTTCTGTGCATATTTTATATAAGTTTACTTTATATAAATGAGACTCTATTATACATAATACTTTGCAACTTTTAAAAATATTTTTAATTGAAGTATAGTTGACATTTTGGAACTTGTTTTTTAAATTTAATAATAATACATCTTGGGGCGCCTGGGTGGCGCAGTCGGTTGAGCGTCCGACTTCAGCCAGGTCACGATCTCGCGGTCCGGGAGTTCGAGCCCCGCGTCAGGCTCTGGGCTGATGGCTCGGAGCCTGGAGCCTGTTTCTGTTTCTGTGTCTCCCTCTCTCTCTGCCCCTCCCCTGTTCATGCTCTGTCTCTCTCTGTCCCAAAAAAAAACAAAAAACAAAAAACGTTGAAAAAAAAAAAATAATACATCTTGGTTATCTGTGTCGACAAGTGTAGCATACTACTTAAATCTTTTCACGTGCTGAATACTATTCCACTATATGGATATTTTGTGTGTGTGTATACATATATTGTATAAAATATAATTTATTTAACTAATTCACTAATGATCATTTGGATTGTTTTCTTTCTTTTCTTCTTTTGCTTTTGGCTACTGCCAGGATACTCTAATGAATATACCTGGGACACTTTATATAACATGATACTAGGCTCATGTTGAAGAATACATACCTGGCATAATGCTGTGTGAAATTCTCATAAAAAGCGTTCTAATACAGAAATAATAAAACTAAAAAAATCTAGAAAAATAAAAACCAATCATGGGGATAGGGCATGAAGGTTAAATTAAATATTGTGGTATTCTAATCTGAAAAGAGGTAATATGAGTAAAATGTAGGAAATTACAGTTGATCGGTATTAATAGAGTGAGCACGAATTAGCACGTGTTCAAAAAAAAAGAAATTCTTTAAAAAAGAGATTGATTTAGAACAAATTAAATACCTTTTTACTCAGCTGTAATAAAAATATGGAACTTATACCCCAAAAAACTTTGTAAGCTGGATATATAAATAAGCTGAAGAAAGGTTTACATGATATTTATAAAAATACTTATATCTTCATGAAGGTTAAATCTATAATGTATTATTAAGGGTAAGTTAGAGTCATTCAGGATATACTGGTAGTCTTTTAAAATTAATGTAACAGAAGTTATCTACTGTCTTGTCCGCAAAATATCCTTCCTACTGTCAAACAACAAACACTGGGCTGAATAGAACATTGATCTGGTCTAGTGCGACGTTTCTATTGTTTTTATATGTCTCATCATTTTTTGCTACCCATTTCCTGTGACATTAAAGCACCTAGAGTAACCTTAGGTTTGCCCTTGAAATTTAGGGATGAATAGTGGTAAAAATAGTTTTTATTTTTCCTCTTCTTCTCTTAGGTTTTTAAATCTGCATTATCCTTTATTATTGTAATATTAAATTTTTCACTATGTGAATTTTTGTACTTTCATCTTATAAGAGGCATTTTTATGTAATCAAAGGACAAGATAATACTTAATTTCTTCTCATTTAAAATTTTTTTCATGATGGGGCGCCTGGGTGGCGCAGTCGGTTAAGCGTCCGACTTCAGCCAGGTCACGATCTCGCGCTCTGTGAGTTCGAGCCCCGCGTCAGGCTCTGGGCTGATGGCTCAGAGCCTGGAGCCTGTTTCTGATTCTGTGTCTCCCTCTCTCTCTGCCCCTCCCCCGTTCATGCTCTGTCTCACTCTATCCCAAAAATAAATAAACGTTGAAAAAAATAAATAAATAAAATAAAATTTTTTTCATGTTTATTTATTTTGAGAGAGATAGGAAGAGAGAGAGAGACACAGTGCACACGAACAGTGAAGGGGCAGAGAGATTGAGAGGAGAGACTCTCAAACAGGTTGCGTGCTGTCAGCGCAGAGCCTGACACAGGGCTTGAACTTACGAACTGTGAGATCATGACCTGAGCTAAAATTAAGAATCAGAGGTTTAACCAGCTGAGTCACCCAGGTGCCCCTCTTCTCATTCTAGATTTTTTGCATTGCTAGAATTATTTCTTTATGTGTTTACATCTTATTACAGACTCTAGAAGATCCAAATCCATTTGGATTGCAAACTTCAGTTCATCACAATGTCACCACTTGTGATTCACTATTAAATAATAAGGAAAATTCACAATCATTGGAAAATGGGTCTGACCAGGACACTCTGTGCGTGTTGAGGAGATCATCCAGACTGAAAGCAGGAAGAGATGCAAAGCACACAGATGAGATGTATAAGATGCCAGAAAAGATTTTACAAAAGATACTTGTCTGTGAGGATCAAACAAATAAGAAGAAGTCCTCAACTAAGAATTTCAGGTATGCTAGCAAATTATTCTTTCTCTCTAGATATGCTATAGACTTTATAGATAAATCTCTGATTGGAACATTAGCGTTACTGTACAGTTATCCCTAAGTGAAGAACTTTATTTTTTACTGTTGTTGCCTTATTTACTATACAGTTATTTTTTTATCCCAGAAAACTCTTCTACTTTTTTTTTTTTAAAGGTAATGGGAGATTTGGTGTATTTCAGCCTAATGCTAATTTTCATTCTTTTTTAAAATAAGTTTAGTTAAAATGCATCACTACACAGTTATAAATTTTCTTGTCATGAGAACTTCTAAGAGTTACTCTTTCAACAACTTTCAACTACACAGTACAGAATTGTTAACTACATTTACCATGCTGTACATTTAATTCTCAGGACTTATTTATCTTTAAATGGAAGTTTGTAGTTTTTGATCACCTTCACCCATTTCACCTACTACCCCGCCCCCTGGCCTCTGACAACCATCAGTCTGTTCTCTGTATCTATGAGTTTGGTTTTTTTTTTTTTTTAGATTCCACTTATAAGTGAGATCATACAGCGTTTGTCTTTCTCTGACTTATTTCGCTTAGCATAATACCCTTTAGGTCCTTTCACATTGTCACAAATGGCAGGATTTCCTTTTCTATGGCTGAATAATATTCCATTGTGTGTGTATGTATTTGTATGTATATGTGTGTATGTATGTGTATGTATGTATATATATATGTATACACACACACTAATTTTCTTTTTTAAATTTTTTATTAATGTTCATTTATTTTTGAGGGAGAGCGAGACAGAGTGCAAATCGCAGAGAGACAGAAAGAGAGGGAGACAAGACTCTGAAGCAGGCTCCAGGCTCTGAGCTGTCAGCACAGAGCCTGATGTGGGGCTCAAATTCATGAACTGTGAGATCATGACCTCAGCCAAAGTTGAACTCTCAACTGACTGAGTCACTCAGGCACCACTGTATACCAAATTTCTTTATCCTTTCATCTATCGGTGGATACTTAAGTTGTTTCCATGCCTTGGCTCTTGTAAATATTGCTGTCATGGCCTTGGAGGTGCAGATATCTTTTCAGAATAGTAATTTTATTTTCTTTGGATAAATATCCAGAAGTGGTGATGGTAGCCATTGTAAATAACAGTTGTGAGGTAATATCTCGTTGTGGTTTTCATTTGCATTTTCATGCTATTAGTGATGTGGGTTACCTTTTTATGTACCGGTTAGCCATTTGGATGTCTTTTTTTAAAGTTTATTTATTTTGAGAGAGAGAGAGAGAGCAAGTGCATGGGAAGAGCAGAAAGAGAGGGAGAGAGAGAGAATCCCAAGCAAGCTGTGAGCTGTCAGCGCAGAGCCCAACATGGGGCTTGAACTTGCATACTGCAAGATCATGACCTGAGCAGAAATCTTTCAGACACTTAATCAAGTGTCACACAGGCCTGAGCCACACAGGTACCCCTGGATGTTGTCTTTAATAAAATGTCTTTTTAGTTCCTTTTCCATTTTTTAACTGGATTGTTTATTTGCTATTGCATTATATGTGTTCTTTATGTATTTTGAATATTAACCCCTTGTGAGATAAATGATTTGCAAATATTTTCTCTCATTCAGTAGCTTGCCTTTTTATTTTGTTGATGGTTTCCTGTGCTGTGCAGAAGCTTTTAGTTTGATGTAGCCCTCGTTTATTTTCCTTTTTTTTGCCTTGGTTTTTGGTGCCAAATGCGAAAAATCATTGCCCAAACCAATGTCATGGTGCTTAACCCATGTGTTTTTTTCTAGGAGTTTTATGATTTCAGGTCTTACAATCCAGTAAGACCATTTTGAGTTGATTTTTTATCCATTTTGAGTTGATTTTTTGTATGGTGTAAGATTGTGGTCCGTTCTCACTGTTTTGCATGTGGCTATCCAGTTTCAAAACATCATTTATTAAAAAGATTATCCGGGGCGCCTGGGTGGCGCAGTCAGTTAAGCGTCCGACTTCAGCCAGGTCACGATCTCGCGGTCCGTGAGTTCGAGCCCCGCGTCGGGCTCTGGGCTGATGGCTCAGAGCCTGGAGCCTGTTTCCGATTCTGTGTCTCCCCCTCTCTCTCTGTCCCTCCCCCGTTCATGCTCTGTCTCTCTCTGTCCCAAAAATAAATAAAAAACGTTGAAAAAAAAAAAGATTATCCTTTACCCATTGTTTATTTGTGGCTTCTTTGTTGTAAATTAATTGACCATATATATGTAGGTTTATTTCCAGGCTCTACTCTGTCCCATTGACCTGTGTGTCTATTTTTATGCCAGTAGTTTGCAGTTTTTGGTCACTGCAATCCCATATGGCAAGTTCTTTTTTCTTGCAAAGAACCTGTCTCTTTTTCCCTAGAAGGTGAATAGATAGTAGCATGCCAATTTGGGGAGTGAGGGGCAAGAGACTCAGAATACTTATAGATGACTTCTCATAAAGGAGAGAAGCCCATAAGAAATTCAGGTACAAAGAAAAGGCTAGAAATCACACTGACTGACATGCCTGTCACAGAATTATCTGCAATTTATTCAGAAGTCAGCTCCATATTTTAGTCTTTTTTTTAAATGTTTATTTCTGAGAGAGAGAGAGAGACAGAGTGTGAGCAGAGGAGGGGGAGAGAGAGGGGGAGACACACAGTCTGAAGCAGGCTCCAGGTTCTGAGTTGTCAGCACAGAGCCCGATGCGTGGCTCAAACCCATGAACCTTGAGATCATGACCTGAACCAAAGTCGGACATTTAACCAACTGAGCTACCTAGATGCCCTGCAATCTTCATATTTAAAACTGCCATGCTGCTTGACAGTAGCTCAGTAAAATACCTTTCAGTTTTCAAAATTTAGTCAACATTTGATGTGATTCTCTGTGAATGGTTGTAGAGGACATGATAGTAATTTTAAAAACATATTTATTTTTCAAGAATGCAGGATCCTGCTTTAATGATTAAAGGTAAAAGGAAGAATATGCATTCAGCCAGACTCAAGAGTGGAAAACAGATCAGGAAAAACAGAAAACTTGCTGGAAAAAATGGTGAGGCACATTTGATTTCTTTATAATTTTTTTTAAGTAAGTAACTTAGAAAAAAATAGAATTTTGGTACTGAAAAGGATTTAGAGATGATCTAGATTATCTGTCTCAACTTTCTCATTTTACTGATGAAGAAGTTGAGAAAGGTTAAGTATTTTTCCTGGTAGTGCACAGCTCATTAGTAGCATAACTAGGACTTGATCATGAACTTCTGGCTTATAGGCTGGCATTTTTTCTATACTTCTCCTTTGGAGAGAATAGTTACAGAACTCTTTTCAAATTTACATATGTGACCTATTTGTGATGTAACCAACGTAGCATAAGACTTTGAGAAATCATACCAAGAGGAATGAATAGAGGAAAGGAGAAGGCAAAATTATTGTTATTCTAAGATGTTATTTTTGTTCCTAAAAAAAACCCAAAGAATATCCTAACAAACTATCAGAAACAATAAGAATCTAGAAATACTGTTTAAAATATAATAGGGGTACAGTTGAAAAATTAAAATACGAACTACAGGTTAAATAATAATATATCATTGTTAAATTTCCTGAATTTAAAATAATTTGGTTACTTAAGAGAATATTTTTGTTTTTAGGAAATAAACACTTAAGTATTAGTAACAAAAGGGTCATGGTGTATATAAGTTATTATTTATGTAAATGTCTGTGTACATGCATATGTTTATATAAAAAAGGAGCTAGAATGACATAAAGTAGTGGCAAAATGCTAACAATGGGGGAATCTTTTGTTTTGTTTTTATAACTTTTTTGTAAGCCTGAAATTATTTCCAAATAAAACTTTTAAAAAATTCATTTAACTAAAATAAGACAAAAATAAATGCCTTTCATATATATAAGTTACTCAGAAAATATAGGAGAAGGTCCCATTTGTAATAATTACACAGGAGAGAAAATACCTGCTTATGTAACTAATAAGAAATGTACCTGACCTATAAAGAAGAGACTTTAAAAATTCTGCTAATATAAGAAAAAACTTGAATAAATAGAAAGAAGAACCTTACTCTTGACCGTAAGTATTCAGTGTCATAAGAAATTTATTTGTCCCTAAGTACTTCTCTTTATAAATGCATGAGAGCTCAATCAAAAACATTGTTTATATGTCAATTGTTTTATTTTGTATTATTTTTTATAAGGCTGGAGATTAGCTATAATAATGTTATAAAATCATACTAAATATGAAAGACTAGCCTAGAATATTCTGAAAAATAAAAGCACAGGAAGAGTGGAGAGACTGGAACCTGCTGTAATTAATATGAAAGCAATTAGAAAGCCATAGAAATTGAAGTAATTTGGCACAGGAATAGACAGATAAATCAAGGAAACAGGTGAATTTAGATGTTAGAAGCCAGGTACAGTGTGAATATTGGGGAAGGTATGTGATAAAGCTGGCATCTCAAATTGGTGGCAAAAAGAAGGACTAAGTAATAAATAATGAAAACATTAATAAAATTGGATACCTATAACATTCCTTGTGCTAAATTTAATTCCAGTTTGACCAAAGATTAAGTTAAAAATAAAAAGCTCTAGAAGAAAACATAAATGAATCTTTTTATAATCTTCAAGGAAAAGCACCTTTTCAAAGAATGACAAACTCAGAATCCAGGAGGGAAAAGAATGATAAAACTGACTACATACATTTTAAAAAATTGTATGAAAAACACCCTAAAGAAAACCAAACATCAAGCACAAAAGAAATATTAGTAACACATAACAAGGAGTTAATTGCATTAACATGCAGAGAACTGTTAGAAAACAGTAAGGATAAAGAAAAGTTGGTAGGCAACACGAACAAGCACTTCACAGAAAAAAAAATGTATATGTGTGTGTGTGTATATATATATATGTATACATGTATATATATACATGTATACATATATATATACATGTATATGTATACACACACACATACATATACATACATATATATGTGTGTATAACTATATACACTATGTATGTATCTGACACTAAGAGAAACATAATAGTGTACCTCTACCCCCAAAAGAAATCCTATATTCAGAAATCATAATCCAGAGGAGATGCAAAATATGGGCAAAGGCATTTTTAATCAGCAGCAAACCTAATTCATGCAGGGATATTTGATCCTAGGACACCCATCTTCTAATAGCTTTTGTTATTGCAAATAGTAGTAAACACATAAATAATGCAATATCAAGTGTCAACCTGATACCATTCACTCTCTGGAAACAGGAGGCTTTGATGGACTCAACTATAAAGTAAGTAACACGGCACCTTGGATTTTGCATTACAATTTTGCTCAAAAAAAACATAGTTTAGTGTGAGATAGATAGATAGATGTAGATAAATAACTGAAAAGATTAGCATCTTCCTTATGATTAAAGAAATGTAAATTAGAAGTATAGTTTTCACTTAACAGAATGTCCAATGTTTAAACATTTGAAAATTCCCAGTGGAAAGAATGTGGAAAAAGTAAGCATGCTCTTATGTTGTTGGTTTGTTCAGTGTAAGGTTGTTCAGTCTCTTCACAGGGCAGTTTATTTATATTCATTAGACTTTTAAGTCACAATTGTTTTGAATCAGCAATTCTACTTAAGGGGATTTATTCTGTAGCTATACTTGCTTACATACGTAAAGATATTTTTTTAAAGATGTTCATTACAGCTTTGTTTATCATAATGACTAGAAGTAGTCTAAACTAGGCGAATAGTTAAAAAATTGTAATATAACCTTTAAGTAATATTCAGTCATTTAAGAAGTCAGAAGATAGGGCACCTGGGTGGCTCAGTCAGTTAAGCATCCGACTCTTGATTTCATCTCAGGTCATGATCTCACAAGGTTCGTGAGATGGAGCCCTGTGTCGGCCTTTGTGCTGAGCGTGGAGCCTGCTTGGGATTCTCTCACTCCCTCTCTGCTGCTCGCCCAGTTGTTTGTGCATGCTCGCTTGCTCTCTCGCTCTCTCTCTCTCTCAAAATAAATAAACTTTAAAAAAAATGAGAAGAATATATATATGTTGTTAAGAAACAAAAATGTGTGTTATGTACAAAAAAATAGAGATAAGGATAACACAATTTCTTGTTGGAAACAGTGCAAGCAAGAAGACAGTGGAGTAGCAGTTTTAAAGCATTAAAATAATTTCTATACCTAGAGTTCTATAACTAGAACATAAAATTCTATACCCAGCAAAATATCTTTCAAAAATTAAGGTGAAATGAAGTTTCAGACACATGGAAGCTGAGAGAACTCAATACCAACAGACTCATACTGTATGAAATGCTAAAGGACATTCTCTAGGCAGAAGGGTGATACTAAATGGAAATCTGCATCTACACAAAGGAATGAGGACCATTGGAAATGGTAACTGTATGGATAAAAATACAAGATTTTTATCTTTTTTTTAACCAATTTTAAAGGATAGTTGACTGTTTAAACAAAAAAAACAATGGATTATGAGGTTTTTTAACAGATATAAAAATAAGATGTGTGGTAATAATAACAAAGGCTATGAGGGGAGAAGTGGAAACGTACTGTTGTAAAATGTATTTAAGGATATAACATTTGAAGGTAGACTTTGTTGGGTTATAGGTGTATACTATGGAGACTGAATTGGTGGTGAGCAGAGCCTAGGGTGGCTGAGGCCTGTGGTGGGTGAGGACCTTGCCACAGATGGACAGCTTGTTTCTGTACAATGACTACCTAGTGGTTTTCCTGCCTTTCTGTGAGAATCCCCCAGTGTGTATTCCTCCTCATGAGAGGGTACACCCCCTAACTGCAACATTGAGTTGACTCAGTTTCTGCCCTGAATTGTCATAATGAAGAAGCCTCCTGGAGCTTTGTTGGGATTTAATATCTGAGGAGGAAAGATCTCCCAACTAGGCATTTTCATCTCTAAGGTGAGTCCTAACTTTGACGTACATTGAGTAGGACTTCAGGGAAGGGACCAAGTCCTGCCTGTGAATGATATGGATTTCCAAGATACTGAGTACATCTAGGCTGTTGGGATCCTGAAGACAGCCCACAAAATCATCAAGAGGAGTATTCCCTACAGAGTTGCAGCCCACAGCCCTCCCCATGTAATCTTCTGGGATAAACTGATAGGCCTTAGGGAAACTACTTTCAACCCTACCCTGGCAGGGTGAAGTTGGTGAGATGGCAAAACAGTGAGACCCTCCACTGAGCCAGCTAGCCAACTATATCACATGAACTGTACTGTGCTTTTAGTTCCCTAGTTTTCTAGATGAGCTTCATTCCCTAAAGGAGAAGGATGATGATGTGTAGGTATGGCATAGCCTGTGGAGAATAGTGCTAGAAAAAGTGACTGGCATTTATTGAATACCATGTGCGAGGCAATTATACATATGTCATATCATTTTCATTGGAGTATGGAAATCAGTACAAAAAAGAATCTTGGGGGCCCTCCGTCTAATTTACCTGGCCATCTTACCCCATCCTTGTACTATCAGTCTTATATACTTTGGAGCATTTAGTGAGACCTTGTTTATCCATCCTTTCCCTTCTTCTTCTCCCCACACCTCTGCCCAAAGTAAAATCCAATGTTGAGGCTAAAAAAAATTAAAAAATAATGTATATTATAAACCCTAAAGGAACTCTTATAACAAGTTAGAGCTAATAAGCCAACAAAGAAGATAAAATGGAGTAACAAAAAATAATTCAGTTTTAATCCAAAAAGAGTAGAAGAAGAGGGAACAGGGAAAAAAGGATGGGAAAAACTAAAAGCAAATAGCAAGATGATTACTCATACCGAACCATATCAGCAATCACAGTAAATGTAAATAGTCAAACACTCCCAATTAAAAGGCAGAGATCGTCAGATTGGATAAAAAAGCAGTAGCCAACTACATGCTGACTTTAAGAAACACACTTGAAATATAAAGACATAAATAGGTTAACACTAAAAGAATGGGCGGTGGGGGCGGGGAGGGGGACGGAATACTCAATTGTATTAGTTTCCTGTTATAACAATTTACCACAAATGTAGTAACTTAAAAACAACAGAAATTTATTTCCTTATAGATCTGAGGTCAGAAGTCCAAATGATTATTAAGGAGTTAAAAATCAAGGTGTCAGCAAGGCTGATTCCTTCTGAAGGTTCCAGGGGGGAAATCTGTTTCTTACTTCTTCCAGCTTCTAGAGACTGTGGCAGTCCTTTGTTCCTGGCTGCGTCAGTCCAGTCTGGGCTTCTCCTCTTTGATTTTGTTACCCTCTTAGGAGGATTCTCATGATTACATTTAAGGCTCATCCAGGCAATTCAAGTACCCTTCCCTTCCCAAGCTCCTCAGTCACACCTGCAAAGTCACTTTTGATATTAAGGTAACATTCTCAGACTCTAGAGATAAGATGTGAACACCTTTGGAGGACCAGTATTTAGCCTACTATACAAATTAAAAGAAAGTTAGAGTCATTATGTGTTAATAATATCAGACAAAATAGATTTCAGAACAAAGAATATTAGCAGAGATAAAGAAAGTTATTTCATAATGGTGCAGAGGCCACTTCATGAAGAGTACATAATTCTAAGCAAGTTTTCTCTTTTAATAGAGTTCCAAAATATATAAAGTAAAAACTGATAAAATTGCTAAGAGAAGTAGACAAATCTGCAATTAGAGATTTCAGTACCACTCTTTCAGCAATTGTTAAGTCATTATAATAAGCTAAGTAGGGGTGTCTGGGTGACTCAGTCAGTTAAACATCTGACTCTCAATTTTGGTTCAGGTCATAATCTCACAGTTTGTTGGTTTGAGCCCTGTCTGTGCTGATCGTGCGGGGCCTACTTGGGATTCTGTCTCCCTCTCCCTGCCCCTCCCCTGCTCTCTCTCTCTCTCTCTCAAAAATAAATAAATAAACTTAAAAAACAAAAACAAAAACAAAACAGGGGCACCTGCCTGGCTCAGTCAGTTGAATGTACAACTTCGGCTCAGGTCATGATCTCATGGTTCATGGGTTCAAGCCCTGTGACGGGCTGTGCTGACAGCTCAGAGCCTGAAGCTTGCTTTGGATTCTGTGTCTCCCTCCCTCTCTCTGCCCCTTCTCTACTCACATTCTGTCTCTCTTTCTCAAAAATATATAAACATAAAAAAAATGTATAGGGGTGCCTAGGTGGCTTAGTTGGTTAAGCTTCCGACGACTTCACCTCAGGTCATGATCCCATGGTTTGTGAGTTTGAGCCCCGCATTGGGCTCTGTGCTGACAGCTCAGAGTCTGAAGCCTGGTTTGGATTCTATGTCTCCTCTCTCTGCCTCCCCCACTCATGCTCTGTCTATCTCTGTCTCAAAAATAAATAAACATTAAAAAAAATTTAAATTATTTTTAAAAAAGCCAAATAGAATTATCAGTAGTGATACAGAATATTTAAGCAACACTATCGATCAGCTTGACTTAAAGTTTTTAGAACTTTCCACCCATCAGCAGAAGATCACACATATTTTTCAAATACACAATACAGAATTTCAAATACAGAATATTTTAAGAGTTTTATTCTTGGCCATAAAACCAGTGTCAATAAATTTAACAGAATTAAATTAAAAGAGTATGTTCTCTTATACCAATGGAATTAAATCAGAAATCAGTAATAGAAAGATTTCTGTAAAATTCTGAAATATTTTGAAACTAAATAGCACACTTTTAAGTAACTCATGGCTCAAAAAGGAAGTTGAAAGGGAAATCCGAAAGTGTTTTTGACTAAAATAAAATGAAAACACAACATAGCAATATTTTGGGATGTCACAGAAAGTAATTAAGGGGGAAACATAGTACCAAATATGTATATTAGAAATGAAGAACACTCTCAAATTAAGGACATCAGTTTCTGCCTTAAGAACCTAGAAAAATACAAGTGGATGAAATCCAAAGTAAACCAAAGAATGGAAATAATAAAAGAGAAAGCACTGGTAAAGCAGAAATCAGTGAAATAGAAAACAGAAAAATAGTTGAGAAAATCAATGAAGTGAACAGCTGGTGCTTTGAGAAGATCAATAAAATTGATAAACTATAGCCAGACTGATGAGGAAATAAAAGAAGATACAAATTCCAAATATCAGAAACTAGAGAGGTAACATCATTCATAGTCTACAAATATGAAAAGGATAATAAGGGAATGTTCTGAACAACTTTTTGCCAATGCATTCAGCAACTTAGATGAAATGGACATGTTCCCTGAAAGAAACAAATTATTAGAAATGAGCAACTTGAATAATAATATTATCTGTTAAATAAGTTGCAGTTGTAGTTAAAAACTTTGCCACCAAAAAATCAACAAACAAACAAAAAACTTGTAGGCTCAATGCCTTCTAGATAAGTCTGCTAGGGTTATCATAACCAAACCACAAACTGGATGGCTTAAATGACAAATTGTCACCATTCTGGAAGCTAGATGTCTAAGATCAAGGTAATAGAGAATTTGATTTCTGACAAGACCTCTTTACCTGGCTTGCAGACAGCCATCTTGAAGTGTCCTTCCTTCATGTATGGAGAGGTCTGGTGTTTCTACCTTTTTTTATAAAGACACCAGTCCTATTTTATTATGGCTTCAACATATGAATTTTGAGGGGATACAGTTCAGTTCATAATACCTTCGCTGGTGAATTCTACTAGACATTTAAGGAATAAATAGTACCTGTTTTCCACAAACTCTTCCAAAAAGTTGAAGATAAGGAAATATTTCCCAATTCATTCTATGAAACCACCAATGAACTGAAACCAAAATCAAAGACATCACTGGAACAGAAAACTACAGATGAATGTCTCATAAACATAGATGCAAAAATCTAAATGAAATTTTAGCAAATCAAATTCATCATAACAGAGTGGGGTTTATCTGAGGAATGCAGGATTAGTTTTGATTTAAAAATTAATTACTGTAATTCATTAACAAGCTAAAAAAGAAAAACCATATCATCATCTCATTGGATGCAGAGAAAACATTTGACAACACCTAACATCCATCACACGTGAAAACTCTCAGCAAAGTAAGAATAAAGAGGAATTTTGTTAACCTGACAGAGGGCATCTACAAAAATATTTACAGGTATTATACTTAAAGACTGAATACTTTTCCCCTAAGATCAAAAATAAGGCAGGGGATGTCTGCTGTCACTACTTCTGTTGAACATTGTACCAGAGGGTTTAGCCAGTGCAATCAGGAAAAAATAAATAAATAAAAAGCATTCATTCGGGGAAAGAAGTAAAACTGTGTTTAGTCACAAATGACATAATCATCTATATAGAAAATCTAATGGAATCTATATTAAAGCAAGTATAAGTGAATTTTGCACAATTAAAGGATACGAGATGAAAATACAAACCTTGTGTTTCTATTTTCTAGTGACAGATAGTGAAAATTGATACCATAGTATCAAAAAATATGAACTACATAGGGATAAATTTGACAAACTATTGTAAAAGACAGATACACTGAAACTTACAAAACATTATTCAGAGAAATCAAAGAAAATCTGATGGAGACAATTGGAGGTCTATTGCTTTGTTCATCAGTCAGAAGACTCAATATTGTTAAGATGCTGTTTCTCCCTAGATACTATTTATGGATTCTATACAATCCCAGTCAAAGTTCCTGTATGGTTTCTTGTAGAAATTTACAGGCTGGTTCTAAAATTCAAATAGAGTGCAGAGGACCTAGACTGGTAAAACAGTTCTGAAAAATAACAAAGTTAGAGGGCTTAACACTCTGCCTGATTTTAAGAATTATATAGTTACTGTAACCACAACAGCATGACTTTTGCGTCAAGATAGGGAAAGCAATGTAACAAGAGTTCACAAGCAAAACCTGAATTTTGACAAAGGCACAAGGCTTTTCTAGAGGAGAACAATTGGACATCCACATGCAACAAAATGTTATTGAATGTCTCCATATAGTTTAAGAATGTTGAATTTTGTTTTGGCCCACAGTCACTTGAAGAAAAAACTGATCCTTTCGGCACTTTTTTAAAAACCTTGTTAAGCATGTTTGGTGTAGGCTTTATCCTGGAGCTAGTTTAACTCCTTCTACTGAGACATGACTTGTCAATGGTTTGTCTTCACTAATGCCCTGGTTGTTCAAAAAAGTCTCTCTCCTCAGGCTGTCAGGAATGTAAATGTCACCCAGGCCTGTGTGACCTGTCAACGATTATTATTTTATAGTTTTTGGATAGTTGTTCTTGCCCAGCCTCATGAAGACTCCTCCTCCATATGAGCCATTTAGTATTCAGATAATGGCCCAAGGAGTCCCTTCTTTAGATTTCTGGTACCTATTCTTTACTCCCTCATCCCTGGTATCCTGCCCTGCAAAATCTAATCACCTCAGCCTCCTGAAACTTTAATCTCTATCTCCTCAGTTCAGCAGGATCACCTTGCTATGCTTGTGCTATGTTCTGGAAAGTGCATCCAGTTTCTGTCCAGCAGACAAGAAACTGGAGTGCTCTTGGGGCTCACTTTGTTTCCCTCCTCTCAGACGAGTTGTAGATGTGAACTGCCTGTTTTCCAGTGTCTGAATATTAGGGTTTTGTTTTGTTTTACCCCATATATATTTTGTCTAGTCATGATTAGAAGTGAATGTCTTCTCCAACTTAGTTTTCATTGAAAAATTTGGCATTCTTCTTAATTTGTTACCTTAATAAATTACATAACTAGAATAGCAAATATAACTGGCAAAGATCTTAGAGTAAAGACTACTGGGTTTTGGTAAGCATACAGTTTTCTCGTAGGAGCAGAATGCTTTGTAGTCCAGAACGGGGGGAAGCAGGTTAAATGGCCAGAAGTTGGTTTCTTTTACAGTGGAACTGAATGGAGGGAGTCTAATAAAGGCAAAGCAGATAAATTATAGTCCATTAAAAAATGGGCTGCTGTATTCATTTACCTTTGTGAGAATTTAGGAGGGGTAGGTTAGCTAGATTCAAATTGGAAAAGCTATAATCAAAGCTATTCTCAAATTCGGGAAAACCACATGAAGTATTATCCATAAAAATTGACAGGACTTGGAGTATCTTATGAGGAATGGCAGTATTTTCGGAGACACAGTGGAGAAATGATATGCATAACCTGGGAAGCTATTTTAATTGTATATTTTCTGGCTTAGGAGTTCAAAACTATTGTACAGATCAAGATCATATTTCTTTGTTTAATTTTATGACAGCTCTTTTTAGCAAAGAAAGAAAATTTAGCCTTCTCTTTTCTGGACTCACTGGGTTAGTTTTTATATCTTCCTTATGTACTTCTGAGATTTTCTCATCATGGTGGTATAAGACATTTTAGTACTATAGTATTTTGGGGGGTTTAATAACATCTAGATTTAAATAATCCTTTTCACCAGAACTCTTAAAATAATCTGTTTTTTTTTCAAAGAATCTGTTAGTCTTCTAAAGTATGTACTTTTCATGGGGTTTCAATAAATATAAACTTCTTACATGATTTATAATGTATTGCAGGTGTTTTCAAACTAATGACATTTTTTCTTTCACCTTTTTGCCTGTAGATAACATTATATAATGTTGGGTAAACAGATGCAATACTTTTTCATAATATAATTCCAGAATGTTGACTAGATTCCTCTATTACATGTATTCCTTCTGATTTTCAAATAAGGATTCTTATTTTTTTGTTTTCTTTTGTTTATTCCCTCATTTCAGGAAAAATGAAGATGAATGAAATACCTCTTTCTAACATTAACCGTAGAAACATATTTGGAGAGAACTTACTGTATCAGGCTGCTCTGCACAATGACCCTGACCTTGTTCATCATTTTATAGTAAAAGGGGGAAATGTTAATCAACAAAGTTATGCTGGTAAGTTGGGGTTACCACCCACATTATTTTGAAGGTGGTTCGTAGTTTCTGCAGAGTCACTTCTGTGAAAGTATGGCAAAGTGGACCTGAGGCAAGTCTCACACAGAGTTTCCAGGTCATTTTCCTGCTTGAGTAGCTGAGCATCATCATCTCCTTGGGAAATGGTAATGAGGGGAAAGAGGAGCAGGAGAAGAGTAGTATATATAACCTTCAAAGATTATGCCTGCTGAGGGCCCACCAGGTGGGTCACGTGCAGTTGGCTTGCACAGAAGAATGCCGTTCTTGGGGCTGACTTGCTGGCTTTGCATGGGCGTTGTTACCGTGACACTCAGCTTTGAATGGAAGAGAAGTGAGGTCAAAAGCTGAAAGAAGCTGATGGTACACTTGAGATGTGACGGAAATTGAGATAACATTGCAGGTGTATAACAGGGGCAATGGCCAGGGAAATGGAGAGAAGGGTGTATGAGATAGAGAGGGTGGGACAGGGAGCTCAGAACTTTCTTTCTACAAGGCTGGATCTCTGGTAGTCTTTTTTTGCAGAAAGAACCTTATATTCCCCTGGACAAGAATGATTCCTTAAAGACACTTAAGTACTTAAGGCACTGAGCAGCACTGGGCCAGCCTGGGTAGTGCTTTTATGTATCCATACTTTTTCTACCATTTCTAGACTTTATGAAACAGTGCACAAAAAGTGTCTGGTAGTTTTTGTTAATCTCTATCTGCTCCTTAAATTCAGGAGTAGCTCTGCATGCAGCTAACTTTACTTTATGGATTTCCCAAAAATCTCTTAACATGTTTCTTTTCATTAGCCCTTGTCTGCGCCATTAACATCCTTGCTGTCTCTTCCCTCCTTGTCTTTGGCCATTTATTGTGCACTCTCTCCTCACTGCCCCAGGTACTTCTGTGACCTTCATGAATTCTTTATCCTTAACATACTTTTCTGACTTTTTGAAGTCTCTCTTGTTCTCTACTTTTCCTTCTAACTCTTCATCTTAGCTCTTACCTTTATTTCTGGCTGTTACATCCCATAAAATTGCAGAGGGCAGTGTTGGTTTTTTTCTTAATGTTTATTTATTTTAGAGCACAAGCAGGAGAGGGGCAGAGAGAGAGGGAGACCCAGAATCGAAAGCAGGTTCCAGGCTCTAAGCTGTCAGCACAGAGCCCGATGTAGGGCTCGAACTCAGGAACCATGCATGAGATTACGACCTGAGTTGAAGTTGGAAGTTCAACCAACTGAGCCACCCAGGCACCCCTAGAGGGCAGCATTTTTAAAGACTTTGTAACTATTTGTTTCATCAGTCACCTGCAGTGTTTGTTTAAAATGTAGCCTTTATTTCACCCCCCCAAACACACATATTCACACCCAGTCTCACAGTCAAAATATGTAGGTTAAAACCTTGAAATCTGTATTTTAGCATGTTCCCCCAATGATTTTTATTCTCACTAAAGTTCAAGAACTACTGGCAACTACTGGCAAGAGGTGTACACCTCTATGTAATAAACCAGTTCATTGTAGTGAGCTTTTATAGTATGTCTCCTATGTGCCACGTGCTGTGAAAACAGAAAGACACGTTTACTAGAAAAATTTAAATATATTCTGTGATACAATCCAAAAAAAAGGTAAGTGCCTTTTGAGAAATTAATAAAATGTTACAATAACAGACCAATAGTCTTGTCATAGGTTGACATTTGCATTTTAAATCCTTGTTTACATTTTATGTTATCTTTTTCTTTGATTTAAAAAACCAATTGCAGTAATTCTTCATTTATCCAAAACAAAGGTGATGACCAGGAAATAGGCTGAAGTCTGAATACCCAAAACAGATTTCATAAAGCTTCTTTGCTAAAACTATCTCACACCAATGCTCTTAGCATTATTTTACACAGAATTCTATCTGATTCCTAAGTTTATGGCACAGTAGAAATGAAAACAAAGATTGGCACAGACCAGGATGTTGATAATAGCAAGAAGTTTAACAACAAGGCAAGAGACAAAAAAATTATAAATGAGAGGACACATTGTTGAGGACTGTATAATGTAGTAAAGCATGCACTTAGACCTCCGTGGGTGTTAACAATTGCTACATTAGAGCATGTAACTAATATTGTGATTGTTAGGATCTTGAATCTTTATTAAAAATGTGTTAGGTTATATTTTCTTTCTGGGAAATTTATAATCCTATAAAGCTTTAAAGATATTTCCTTCAAGATGATTAAATTTTTAAAAAGAAAAAAAAATGTTCAGGGATCTTCTAACCTGTAGGGGTGCTTGGATGGCTCATTCAGTTAAGCATCTTGATTTTGTCTCAGGTCATGATCTTAACGTTTATGATTTCAGGCATTGCATCGGGCTCTGTGCTGACAGCGTGGAGCCTGGTTGGAATTCTCTCTCCCTCTCTCTCTCTGCCCCTCCCCCCACTCATGCTTTCGCACGCTCTCAAAAATAAATAAATAAACTTAAAAAGAAAAGGATCTTCCACTGGTAGATCTGGGAGATAAACGATCTGTTGTAAAGTGTGATCCACCTTTATTTTGAAGGAGTGGTTTTATAACACAGAAGGAGTAATCCCTAAGGGAAGGGAAATTCTTTGTACATTTGATTTCTTTCCTTTTAATTTTTAATGTTTATTTTTGAGAGAGAGACAGAGTGTTGAGTGTGGGAGGGGTAGACAGCGAGGGAGACACAGAATGTGAAGCAGGCTCCAGGCTCTGAGCTGTCAGCACAGAGCCCAACGCGGGGCTCGAACCAATGAACTGCGAGATCATGACCTGAGCTGAAGTCGGACACTTAATGGACAGAACCACCCAGGCACCCCCGTTTGATTTTTTTCTGTCAGATGTGTAGCTATATCTGGTCTACCATGGCTCTCTCTGCAAAATAAAGGTCCATCTGGCTTTGTGGATGCTGGGAATTTCTTTCATCCTTAAGACTGGTATTATTCATCACTGGTTCTTTCTTGTTTAGGTCTCCAGAGTAACATTCGTTTTTCACTCCTTCCTTGAGGCCCCACCGTTAACTCTGAATTACTGACATGCAGTAATTCTCTTCTTTGGGAATTTTCTGCAATAAATTTAAAACAGGAGACTAGCTTTTCACTGTACATTTACCTTATGTTTTTCATCATTCTGGCTCAGGGAAAACAAACTAATCTTTTGTTACGGGTTTCTCATTCCTAAAGCAGTCATTTTTGCTCCTTTAGGAAACTAACTTTTATTATAGTTTAATCAAAACCTAAATAAGGAAAGGAAGTTTTCTAGAAGGAAAATTATCATCTTCTTTAATAACTTTTGGATTTCTCACGTTTCATTTTTCATCCTAGACTGGTGGCAGATAATCAGGTTAATCAGTATATGCGTTGATAAGCAAATTTCCACAGGTCCCAAAATCTAAACAAGTTCACACTTTTTATCAGAAAAAGTGCTTGGAGGGACCTAATTTTTATGTTACGTTTTTAAAAATAGGTAGTCCTTAAGTGCTTATGTTTCAAAAGTTCACAAGTGAGCTATTGATTTGAAATTTTTATGACATTATGAAAAATTGCAAACATACAGAAAAGTTAAAAAAAAATCTACAGTAAGCATCTGTATACCTAATACCCACATTCTACATATTTATTTTCATCACATACTTACTATAAAGGAAGAACACTTGTGTGTTTCTCTTCTACTTTTATTCCTAACACTTGTGATATCGCATATGTGGGTTTTGGACACATCAAGCAATTCTCCAACACCAGCTGAGTGTCCTGCAATTTAATTCATTTTTGACACTAACCCATATTAGCACAGACCCCACAGGTTAAGGGCTCAGTCAGAAACCCCCACTTCAGATGCCGGTCACAAGTAGTAGGTCCCCAGGTTGCCCACAATTTCTGTTCAGCTTGGCTACAAATTGGAGGTTCCCACAGTCCCCTCTCAGATTCAGTCATTTCCTAAAGTAGCTCACAGAACTCAGGGAAACACTTACTTATGTTTACCATGTAAGTTTACTTATTATTATGATAAAGGATATGACAAAGGATACAGATACAGACTAACAGCCAGATGAAGATACATAGAGTGAGGTCTGGAAGAGTCCTGAGCACAGGAGCTTCTGTCCGTATGGAATTGGAGTGTTACCTTCCTAGCACATAGTTGTGTTCACCAGTGTGGAAAAGTTCTCTGAACCCCAAAGTTTTGGGGTTTTCATGGATTCTTCATCATGAAGGCAGGGTGGGGGTTGGGAGGACATGAAACTGAAAGTTCCAAGTTTCTGATCATGGTTTAGTCTTTCTTATGACCAGCCCCAACCTTGGAGCCCACCAAAAGTTGCCTCACTAGAACAAAAGATATTTTTATCACCCAGGGAATGAGGGACTTAGGAGCTTTGTGTCAGACATTTTTATCACTTGGGAAATTGTAAAGGTCTTGGGGATTCTGTATGAGTAACTGGGGTGAGAGACCAAATATTAGAACAAAAGATTCTCCTAGCACCCGTGTTTAAAAGGGTTTAGACATTCTGTGCCAGGAACCAGGGGGCAGAGCCCCTGCCTATCCATCATACCTTTACATCTATAAATCTCTGTCCATCAATCCATCTTTATGTTGACACAGTTCAAAGAAAGTTAGTACATTTTACCACTAAACACCTGAGAAATAATATCTCTAACTAGAGTTCAATTTTTTTTAGAGGTAAAATTTTCATATGGTGACATGCAGATCTTAAATGTGCTATTTGATGAATTTTGCCATATATATTCACCTGTGTAACCCAAACCTCTATCAAGAGGTTGCTGCAGCCAAGGTAAAAGAGGTTGTTGCCTTTTTTCTCCTCTAGGATTTTGATATCTCTCCTTTTTGAGTTTATTTTTGTGTATGGGGTAAGAAAGTGGCCCAGGTTCATTCTTCTGCATGTCACTGTACAGTTTTCCCAACACCTTTTGCTGAAGAGACTTTTCCATTGGATACTCTTTTCTGCTTTGTCAAAGATTAGCTGGCCATACATTTGAGGGCCTATTTTTGGGTTCTGTATTCTGTTCCATTGGTCTATGTGTCTGGTTTTGTGCCAAGAAGTCGTTAAATTTTTAAGTATTTGAAGAATGTCCAGGTATCTTTCTGATATTGGTTTCTAATTTAATTACTTTTGGTCAAAGGATGTACTTTCTGTGAATTTTATCCTCTTACAATTATTGAGAATCGGTCAATTTCCTAGTATATAGTCTTTCTTGGTTAATATCCCTTGTGTATTTGAATGTTTATTCCTCAGTTTTATGTAATGTTCTCTAACTGTTGCTTAGATGCGGATGATTAATAATGTTCAGATCATGTCTTTCTTTATGGATTGTTTTGTCTAGTTTATCTGTCATTTCATGAGAAGAATATTGAAATATTAACAACTATGATTGTGGAGTTGTCTGTTTCTCCCTTTCATTCTCTCCATTTTTGCTTCCTGTATTTTGAAGCTTTGTTATCAGGTACATACACAGTTGTAAATTGTCATGTCTTCTGATAAATTGACCTTTTAATTATTTTGAAATATTTCTCTTTGTTTCTAGTAATACATTTTGTCTTGAAGCTACTGTATATGATATTAATATAGACATCCTAGCTGTATCTTATGTTTCTTGTCTATTTGCTCTTTTTCCATCCTTTTATTTTCAACCTCTTTATATTTAAAATTTATTTCTTATAGATAGCATACATACATATTTCTTATAGATAGCTTTTAGATAAAAAGAAATAGATAAATTCTGACTATCTCTGCCTTTTGCCTTTTAATTGGGGCAATTAGCCAATTTTAATTTAATATAAAAGGTAGGATTGAGTGAGGATTGTGATTTTACTAATTGTTCCTCGTGTATGTTTTCCTTTTTTTCCTTTCTATGTCTTTGCGTTTTTTTTTTTTGTAGTGATTACCCCGGGGATTGCAACGTACATCTTTAATGTTTCTTTCTTTTCAGAGTTAGTATATTAATATTTCTATAAAATGTCAGAACGTTGAACACATCTCCCTTATCTTTTATGCCATATAACAGCTATATAAATTAATAACACTAAAATATAATGTTATGATTTTCAATTTAAATGGTCACATGCATTTTAAGGAAATTTATAGGAAAAAACTCCTCTATTAACTATATATTTACCTTTTTTGTTGCTCTTCATTTCTTCCTCAAAGCTTTCTATTTAATACTATAGGAGAAACTCTTTCTATAACATCTTATGACAATAGATCTTAACTGGGGTGATACTGGCTTTTAGGGCACATTGGCAGTTTGTGGAAACATTTTTGGTTGTTACAACTGGAATGGGGGAGTGGTGCTACTGGTATCTAATAGAATGCTCAGAACAACAAAGAATTATCCGGCCCAAAATGTTGGTGCTGAGATAGAGAAACCCTAGCTTATGGAGAAGGTTCTGGAAAGAGTTAATGAAATATTACCCCCCCCCCTTTTTAATACACTTTTAACATGCACCTTTTAGGTTTTCTTACATCAATCATATGATTTATTGGAATTGAATAAATATAACGTACCATTGTCTCTGGCTAATGAGGATACATAAGTCATATTTAAGGATACATAAGATACTTACTTGTATGCCTGGTTTTATTACAATAGTGTGTGTTAGAACTACTGTAAATAGCTTTTTACAAATGAGCTTTTTAAAAATGAGCCCATATTTTTGAAGTGACCTCTGTGCATTCCTGACAGCTGGGTTACTTTAATGGAAGTACCTTGAGCTAGAAATAAAGTTTTTTCTCCTCTTTGCAAAAAAGTAGCCTATAATTAGCATTTCTTTAAGCTAACAATGACTCCCTTACAGCGTTTTTATTTGAGCTGGACAAGAATAGTTTCAAATATTTTATTTTTTTCATATTTTTCATATTTTCACAATTGAGTGGGGGGTAGGAATTTTATTTGGCCTTCAGATTTATTGAATCCACCTAATAATAGTTTATTTTCATGGTGGGATTAACTTGTCTCATCTAATCAAAATATTTTTTTTTAATTTTTTTTTCAACGTTTCTTATTTATTTTTGGGACAGAGAGAGACAGAGCATGAACGGGGGAGGGGCAGAGAGAGAGGGAGACACAGAATCGGAAACAGGCTCCAGGCTCCGAGCCATCAGCCCAGAGCCCGACGCGGGGCTCAAACTCACGGACCGCGAGATCGTGACCTGGCTGAAGTCGGACGCTTAACCGACTGCGCCACCCAGGCGCCCCTAATCAAAATATTTTTAAAGAAACAACTTAGAGTTTATATAGTTTATAAGGGCAAGCACGAAACATTAAGATGCCAAACATAAACAAATACCATTTCCTTTTTGTAAAATAGGTTGGACAGCACTTCATGAAGCTAGTGTAGGAGGATTTTATCAGACAGCAAGTGAACTATTAAAAGGTGGAGCCGATGTAAATATCAAAGGAATGTACCAGATCACTCCCCTACACGATGCTGTCATAAATGGACGTTATCAGGTACTGTGATGCTTTTGTTTGCAAATCAAATACTACATTCTACAGATACTAAAAATCTCTGGAAGCTAGCAATAGGGATTCAGTTATAGTTTATTCTTCTAATGGGTAGTCAGAATATGGAATAAAGTTTTACTTTGTGATAGACTTATTGTGTGTAATATGGTAGATGCCATTTTATGTGTTACTTTTAATAACTACAGGTAGTGTTTGGTTACACATAGTATTTTTTTTTAATGTTTCTTTATGTTTGAGAGAGAACACAAATGGGGGAGGGTCAGAGAGAGGGGGTAACAGAGGATCTGAAGTGGGCTCTGCACTGACAGCAGCAAGCCCAATATGGGGCTCAAACTCAAACCATGAGATCACAACCTGAGCTGAAGTCAGACTCTAAGCCAGCTGAGCCAGCTAGACGCCCCATGGGTACACATAGTATTTTTTATTTTTATTTTTTAAGTTTATTTATTTTTGAGAGAGTGGGGAAGAGACAGAGAAGAGAAGAGAGAATCCCAAGCAGATTCCATACTGTCAGTATGGAGCCTGATCAGGGACTTAAACTCACGAACTGCAAGATCATGACCTGAGTAAAATCTAGAGTCCAGTGTTTAACCAACTGAGCCACCCAGGTGCCCTCACATAGTATTTTTTAAACTTATATACTTCTTTAGACTATTTCAGTATGGTGCTCTATAGGTTTTAGCAGAACGTTTTCTGCTTACAGAGTGTTAAACGGTGACGTCCAGTCCCGATAGGAGGCATACACCTTTTTGGACACTAGTGTTACTTTCAGAGTCCATATAAGATATGAATCTCTTAGATTTAATGATTAACTAGTACATACTAGGATAGATGTACTACTGTTTAAAATATCAAAATACTATAGTTCCATACAAATTGGTAGCTACTATAATGATAATATTAAGATGATCAGTTTCAGCACGTGCAGTTTATTTCAGAAATAAACTTACATTCTGAGATTGCCAGACATTTTCTGGTTCAGGTACCACATTACCGGATTGAGATACTTGCTGAAAATATTAATTTTTTTTATCTCATGTATTGGAAGTTGCCTCTGGGTTCAAACTCCTAGGGTAGAAAAGGGAGCTAATCAGCTGAGCTCGGGAAGTTATAATACATTTGCTTCCAAGAAGAAATGCCTAACAAATAGATCTGGGGAAGGCTTCTGGGAGTCATGGGCATGGACACAGCATAACCCTTCCTAATGTGAAACAGTACTTCAGGAAAGTTTAGGTTCTTTTGCCTTCTTTTGATACTATATCACTTATTAGTAGGTGGTCACCCTCCACATTGTAGAGAAAGCTGGGTGGGGAGGGGAATTCTGCCTGGGACCTAATTGAATGGCCAAAAGAATGCAGGCTTGGACAGGTGGTGGTGTGAGCCCTCTCTGTCCTTTACTCCCTCTTCAAAGCTGGCCTCCAGCAGAGAAACCTCATGCCAAAGCAGTTCTTCCCTCTCCTTTTGGCCCATCTGCTTTCCCAACTATTCAGGGCTGACTTAACCTAGTCAAAAGTTTTTAACCCCTTTGGGCAAGGTGAGCCCTGACCACTTCACTTTTTCCTCCTTTCTTTCTCAGTTCTTCCTTTGTCCCATCTGGTAACTCGGCTTTAGTCAGTTTCTGCCTCACAGGCTATAACTGTCTATCTTCTGTCTCACCTTTGCAGACATGTAGCCTTGTCTTACTCCCTCAGTGAAGTAAAAGGGACCAAGGAGACACACCTTTGACTCCAGAATCTAGTTACCTCGCTCCTATCTCACTCCCTCATGCCAACCTTTGTGTTCCTATAACTGATATGCTTTTGGCACCGTGGCGTATCCTGACTGATGGCGGGAGAAAAGAGAATGGCAAGATGGAAGTTGAAGTCCAGAGAACAGTTGTTAAGAATTAAAAGCTGAAACCTGGTGGGGTGGGATGAAGTCATGGTCTTCTTTGTCCCTTCCCGTTCTGTTTAGCTGGGGGGAGCCAGAAAGTTACTTCACCCAGTCCAAGAGAGATTTCCAAAATTCCAGGTCAGTTCTGGACTGACTTAAGAACCAAAGCCTTAAAAATCAAAGTAGGGTAGGATGTTGTTTTGGAGGATGGATTAGGGATAGCTTGAGCATCAGATGAGGATCTAGGCTAACCTTGGGGAATCTCATATGTAAGGCAAAGATGATCAGAGAAATGGTCTAGACTCTGGGTATTGCTCCCATGCATTACTTGTTATAGGACTAAAAATGTCAAACCAAGGAAGTCCTGGGAACCTGATACTGGATCAGGCACCTGGAGAGTGTGAGTTTCTTAAATATTCCAGAGTTGAAGGAACTTGAATGTATTATCTTACAGGAATTAACTTTTATACTAAAAGGTGGGAGATCCTAAAAGATAATAACCTATTTTTTAAAAGCTAAAAAGCCATTAAAAATACCTTGTATGATTCCATTTGTTTGAAATATTTGCAGTAGTCCAAACTTTTAGAGACAGAAAAGATTAGGAATGGAAGGTGGGGACTTGCCTGGGTGGCTCAGTCAGTTAAGCCTCCGACTTCAGTTCAGGTCATGATCTCATGGTTCGTGGGTTCAAGCCCCGTGTTTGGCTCTGTGATGACAGCTCAGACCCTGAAGCCTGCTTTGGATTCTCTGTCTCCCTCTCTCTCTGCCCCTCCCCAACTTGTGCTTGCTTTCTCTCTTCTCTCTCTCAAAAATAAATAAAAACAAAAAAAATGAAGGTGGGGAATGGGGTGTAACAGTTCATTGTTAAAGGGTTTCTTTCAGGAGAAATTAAAATATTCTAAAATTAGATGGTGGGTTATAGTTATACAACTCTCTTAATATACTAAAAACCATTGAATTGTATTTTTTAAATGGGTGAATTGTGTGGCATGTAAATTATATGTCAATATAATTACATTTTCCAATATGGTAAAGGTGGGACTTGAGAATTACAAATGATTGGCTCATTGTGATTCCTTAGAAAAATCTGGAACAAATTATTAGACACATAGGAGACATTTAGATAAGAATGCAGTGATCTTTGAGAATCTGTAGGCATCCCTAAGAACAAGTCATGTCAGGCTAACCTTGACTTCTCTTTTATTAGGTTTACTTTGTTAATAGGTGAAGGAAATGGCATGACAAGTTGGTGTAAGCTATCATGATTTTAACAAAGCTTTTATTTGATGAAGTGTTGTATGGTGTATGAGTATATGAGATGTTGACTTGGAGGTTGGCTGACAGTGTTACTTAGGTTCACATGTATTGAGAAAAACATCGCTTAAACATGGTGATTATTCATTCCACATGTATCTGTAGTGAAATCTCTTCTAAAGTTTGTTGTATATTCTGTTACACTATAAAGAGCCAAACTCCCTCAACAGGCTGGAACACGACTTGTGTGTTGTTGATACTGGAAATATTTTAAAAGAAATCACAGGTATTATACCATTATACTCATAAATACTTGAGCCTGCATTTCTGACAGATAAGAACTTTTCTTACACCCACAACATCATCCTACCTAATATAGTTTCTTTTACTATTTAATATCCAGTCCATATTAAAATTTTCCAGTTTATCTAAAAAATGCGTTTTTATAGTAAGTTTTTGTTTGAATCAGGATCCATCAAGGTCCACATATTACATATGTTTGTTGTGTGTCTTAAGTGTGTTTTAACCTATAACAGTTCTTCCTCTATTTTGTGTTTTCTTAGGGGTTCTAGAATCTTGGCTTTTGTCTTAAAGAATTTCCTAAATTCTGGATTTGGCTAATTTTATTTTTGTGGTGTTGTATAGCTTGTTTCTTCTTCTATTGTCTGTAAGTGGATAGTCTATTTAGAAATCACAATCTGGGTGCTAGGTGTGCTCATTGCTATGGGATATCATTGCTTTTAGGCATTTTCAGTAAAATACATATTTTTAGAAAGAAAAATTATTAGTTCATACTGATATTTCTTTTTTTTTTTTTTAACATTTATTCATTTTTGAGAGACAGAGACAGAGTGTGAGTGGGGGGAGGTGCAGAGAGAGAGAGGGAGACACAGAATCTGAAGCAGGCTCCAGAATCTGAGCTGTCAGCACAGAGCCTGTCGCAGGGATCAAACTCACAAACTGCGAGATCATGACCTGAGCCGTAGTCGGATGCTTAACTGACTGAGCCACCCAGGCACCCCATACTGATACTACTATTTCAAATTTAATATTATACATTTACATTTAACTAATTTTATACTTATGTCTCTTTTTCTCTTAGACTCAACATTTGTTTCTTAAAAATTACTTATTTCTTTATTGTATAATATACTTATTACTATCAACAATATTATTATCCATGTTAACAATGTTATTATCAACAATGAAACTACTAATGAAGGGTTTTTTTGTAGTTTTTTCTGTTTTGTGCAGGTTTCATTAGTTCTGTATAGTCAAAATACTGTCTTTTCAAGTACTTGAAAATACTTTATTCTCTAAATATTATGCTAAGTGAAATAAGTCAGTCAGGGAAAGATAAATACCATATGATTTCACTCATATGTGGAATTTAAGAAACAAAACAGGTGACCAAAGGGGGGAAAAAGAGAGACAAACCAAGATACAGATTCTTAACTGTAGAGAACAAACTGATGGTTACCAGAGGGGAGGTGGGGGTGGGTTAAATAGGTGTTGGGGATCAAGGAATGCACTTGTGATTAGCACCAGGTGATGTATGCAAGTACTGAATCACTTTATTGTACACCTGAAATTACTATTACATGTATGTTAACTAACTGAAATTTAAATAGAAACTTAAAAGAATTTTATTCTCTGTCCTACTTGCTTCTTACACAAGGAAGTCAGCTGATTTTAGAGGGAAGAAAGCACTTGATTCAATAATATGCTTTGAGGTGAAAATCCATAAGCAAACTTTAAGTAGAGGTCTACCTGTATTTCGTTAAGGAGTCTATTGTTTGACCAGCCAAATAAGGAGGATTGTGATGCCAGCCACTTCCTGAAATTGCTCTGCTTGTTTGAGTTAACCTGTGGTAGCTTTAAAATATGTCCACAGAATTTTTAATAGTCCTCCTTTCAAAAGGTAAAGCCTGATTCTCTTCCCCAAGATTGTGGGCTGGAGTGTCAGTGAGTTGCTTCTAACAATTAGGATGTAGCAGAAGTGACAGTATATGACTTTCAAGGCTATGTTAAAAGTATTGTAGCTTCTTCCTCGTTTTCTCTTCTCTCAGGTCATTAAGTGTGAGGCTAGGTGTCATATCATGAGGACACGTGAGTAGCTCTATGGAAAGGTCTTTGTGACAGTGAACTAGGGCCTCTCCATCCCACACCCATGTGAGGGAGCCATCTTAGAAACAGATCCTGCAGCCCCAGTCAAGCTTTTATATAATCGTATCTCCAACCAACCTCTTGACTACATCCTCATATAACTCTGACCAGACCTCCAGCCCCCACCAGTGTCTCCCCGGGTCACCTGCTTTGGACCTCCACCCTCACCTTGGCTCGAAATAGACCCACGCTGTTCCTGCTCCACCATGGGCTCCTGCACCTGCGCCAGCTCCTGCAAATGCAAAGGGTACAAATGCACCCCTGTAAGAAGAGCTGCTCCTCCTGCTGCCCTGTGGGCGGTGCCAAGTGTGCTGAGGGCTGCATCTGCAAGGACGCATCTGACAAGTACAGCTGCTGTGTCTGATGTCGGGGGAGCCCATTCCTGATGGTAATAGAGCAGCATGTACAAACCTGCAGTGTTTTTACTTTTTCATACTACTTGGACCCAGTCGTTACATTCCTGTTTCTATGAAATACTTGAATGACAGTAATCCCATCTAGACTCTTTGGCAAGAGAAGAGAAGAGAAGAGAAGAGAAGAGAAGAGAAGAGAAGAGAAGAGAAACTCAGATAGAACCACCTACCTGTGCCGCTCCCAAATTGTTGATCCACAGATGCTGTGAGATTATAAATAGTTATTCTTGTTTCAAGCCACTAAATTTGGGGGTAATTTGTTAGGTAGCCAAAAAGAGCTAATAAAGAACCTAAATGCAGGTTTAAAGTATGGGAGAAATACTCAGAAAAGTCATTTATTTATTGCCTTTTGGTGAGAAGAGAGTGCTTCAAATTAGAGGATATGTAAAGCAGAATTCATAATATTAAGGCTAGAGAGGGAAAGAGTAAGTGTGGATATTTGGTGAAGCAAACTATCCATTGTCTAAATCAGAGACTCTCAAAGTAATGTATCCATTCCCTGGGAATTACCAACTCGGATTTCTAGGAAAGTGAGGTTCTAGCCCCTGCCTTTTCCTTTCTCCCAGTCCTCTTTCTCATGCTCCTTGTTCCTAAGTCACTCTCACACTAGATGGTTTTTCTTTTCTTTTACGGTAAATGTTGAAACGCTTTTTTTTTTTTAATTTACATCCAAGTTAGCATATAGTACAATAATGATTTCAGGAGTAGATTCCCATAATTTGTCTCCTATGTATAACACCCAATGCTCATCTCGACAAATGTCTTCCTAATACTCCTTACCCATTTAGCCCATGCCCCCACCCACAACCCCTCCATCAACTCTCAGTTCTCTATAAGTCTCATGTTTTGTCCCCCTCCCTGTTTTTATATTATTTTTGTTTCCCTTCCCTTATGTTCATCTGTTTTGTCTCTTAAAGTCCTCATCTGAGAGAAGTGATATGATCTTTGTCTTTCTCTGATTTCACTTAGCATAAAACCGTCTAGTTCTATCCATGTTGCTGCAAATGGCAAGATTTCATTCTTTTTGACCGAGTACTACTCCATTGTATACATATATACCACATCTTCTTTATCCATTCATCTGTTGATGGACATTTGGGCTCTTTCCATACTTTGGCTATTGTTGATAGTGCTGCTGTAAACACTGGGGTGTATGTGCCCCTTTGGAACAGCACACCTGTATCCCTTGGATAGATACCTAGTAGTGCAATTGCTGGGTCGTAGCCTAGTTCTGTTTTTAATTTTTTGAGGAACCTCCATATTGTTTCCAGAGTGGTTGCACCAGTTTGCATTCTCACCAGCAGTGCAAAAGAGATCATCTTTCTGTGCATCCTCACTGCGTGGATTATTATTTGACACAGAATCTCGAGATAAACAGCACAGCCCTGTTGGCAACTCCCTTGGAAAACTTCTTTTCCTAAAAGAAAGCTGTGTACTCTGTATTTTCTTTGCTGAACAAAACATGAAGATCCAGACATAAATTTGTTATCCTCTGTTACCTGGCTTGTATATGAATTATAGGTTTAATTATATCTATTATTACTTACTATTTCCCTATCTAATATTAAATTCTCATAATAATTTGAAAAGTAGAATTGCTGAGTCTTAATAATTTTTAGAGGATCTAGCTTATATTGTCCCTTTGTAGTGTTATGTTTTTCACTCCTAGAATGCTTTGTTATAAAAGGAAAAATGTATATATATTTAATTTGGGGGTATATATAATTTACACAAATTTAGGTCCTTTCTGTCATTCCAGATACTAACATGGAAATTTAGGCTCTGTTTAGTGTTTGTAGTGTTACTTAAAGCCTACTTCCGACATCCTCCCTGATTATATTCTTCTTTTTTGTTTAATTTTTTTTAATGTTTATTTATTTTTGACAGAGAGAGAGAGACAGAGACAGAGCATGAGCTGGGGAGGGGCAGAGAGAGAGGGAGACACAGAATCCAAAGCAGGCTCCAGGCTCTGAGCTGTCAGCACAGAGCCCGACGCGGGGCTCGAACTCGTAGACCACAAGATCATGACCTGAGCCGAAGTCAGATGCTCAACCGACTGAGCCACCCAAGCGCCCCTATATTCTTCATGTATTAAATAGTACTTAGTGAATATTTACTGTTTGTCAGACACTGAGATAGGCACTGGGAATATAAAGATGATTAAGACATATACCTGTAGTAAAAACTTGGAAGCAACTTAAACATCTGTCAATAGGGTACTTAAATAAAATACAGGGGTGCCTGGGTGGCTCAGTCAGTTGGGCACCTGACTTCGGCTCAGGGCATGATCTCGCGGTCCGTGGGTTCGAGCCCCGCATAGGGTTCTGTGCTGACAGCTCGGAGCCTGGAGCCTGCTTCGGATTCTGCGTCTTCCTCTCTCTGTTCCTCCCCTGCTCGTTCTCTGTCTCTCCTGTCTCTCAAAAATAAACATTAAAAAAAATTAAAAAATAAAATAAAATAAAATACAGTACATTCATATAGTACATTCAATAGTAGACTATTACTCAGCTGCTAAAAAGAATGAGAAAGTTCATTTTATACTGACATGGTACAATTTCTAAGCTCTTTTGTTGGGGGAGGGGCGGCAAGATATAGAGGAATGTATATATTCTATGGCCACTTGTGTAAGAAGAAAATCTGTACATATTTGTATGTATACATACATATATACATGTTGGACTAGATTAACTCAAAAAATTCAGAAGAAACTATAGTACTTAAAAAAATTAGATGACTGAAATTCAGGGATAGAGGAGGAAACTTATTTTTCATTGTATACTTTTCTGAGTCTTCTATATTTTGAACTATATTCATTAATTTCCTATTCATATGTAATTAATTTTAAAAGAAAGACATAGTCCCACCCTCAACAACCTTAGAGTGCCCAAGAGACAGATTAATAAGAAATAAGTGTAATATATATTGGGCACTATGATAAAATATGTACCCAAAAAAAGGCAGCAGCAGTGGATGAGGAGGTCAGGGAGAGCATCATGAGGAGGTAACTTGAGGAGTAGGAACAATTAAGGATTGACTGGTTTCTTTCTCCCTGACACTGGGGAGGAGCAACGGCAACACAGCTACAGATGGAAGATGACATAACCATCTCCTGGAACATGTCAAACTTGTATTTACTACTACAGAACCGACGCCTAATTCTCGGTGTACCTCTAGATCCGTTTCACCAGCACCTGAACTATCTATATTTCTGATCTTTCCTTCCTCCCTCAGTCTTTCCCTCCTTCCCTCTCCCTCTCTGCCCCCTCCCTTTCCCCCTTTTTCTCTATTTTTGTAAGAGAAAGGATATGTGTACCAACAAATTATGATTTAGTAAGTTGCATTAATTTTTTTATTGGGCAAAGATGTTACAGATAAACCCAAGCTCTCTTGTTGAAAGAAATATCCGATGTTGCTTAGAGTTGTAAGCCAGCACACATTTGCAATAATATACCTTTTGTCTGGGCACGCTCACATGAACGGTCTTCCTGTAGGTGGCAGCGTTACTTCTTTTGAATGGAGCTGATCCCTTACTTAGAAGTGACAATGGAAAGTGTGCTTTGGATGAGGCCAAAGATTCACGTATGAAGCGTCTCCTTGAGAAATATATTCCTAAACACCAAAAACATCTTACATCAGGTAAGATTAAACTGGCCTGTTATATCTGTTCATCATGTTGGTAGAGAGTTACAGGAATTGAATTTAGAATTACAGAAACTTAATTTCCTTTCCTCCTTAGTTGTGAGAATGTCTATCCAGTGGTGTCCTTGCTCCGTTCCTTTAGTAAAGCACACTGGCTTGTTTGCAAATGCACATAATGTAAGGACTCCAAAAGAACAAAGAGAAAAAAGGGATAATATCAAAGGTACTTTTTCCTAGTTGTGCATTACAAACAGTTAAGAAAACTTTTATAAAGTTCTGGTCCCCCCCACTCCCCTGACAGTTTTTTGGCTAACATGATATGATGTAGTTCGATGAGTATGGTCAGGATTGTTTTTGTTTCCATCCCCTAAGAATCTTCTCCTATGGTTATATTTTTGCCCTGTCATCCATTACACTGTTAAAAATTGAACTACCAAAGAACTTGATTTATAGTTGTCAATAACAAGGTTATAAGAATAATTTACATGCATGACACTTTCTTTATATTCTCCTTAATGCATCTGTTAGATTTTTTGGTACGATCACAGCATTCCTCTGCTCAAACCCTGCAGTGGCTTTCCATTTAATCTAGAAGAAATGTCAGCATCCTTACAGTGGCATACAGGCCCCTATATGAGCTGGCCACCCAACCAGTTAACTTCTACCATTCTCTACCTCTGTCTCTCAGCTTCAGTCACACTGGCTTCCTTGCTGTTTCTCAAATATGCCTCTCCCACCTCCTTCAAGTCTTAGTTTAAATGTCATCTTCTCAGGGAGACCTCAACCATCCTATTTAATACTGCAACCTACCTCTTTCCCACCCTCACCATATTAGTTACCTATCTCTATGCAAGTTACCCGAAATTTAGCATCTCAGAATACCAAACGTATTATCTCTCACAGTTTCTGAGGAGTAGAAGTCTGGAAGCAGTTTAACTGAGTAACCAGTTCTGAATCAGTGTCTCTTACAGGTTGCAGCCAAGCTCTTAGTGAGGAATGGTCATCACAAGGCTCGGCTAGGGCAGGAAAATCCACTTTGAAGCTCATTCACCTGGTTATCGGCAGGCCTCATTGCCTCACTGCTCATTAGCTGGAGGTTTCAATTACTTGCCACCGGAGCTTTCTCCATAGAGCTGCTGACAGCCTTGTAGCTGGCTCAGAGCAAGTGATCTAAGAGAGAACGCACCCAAGACAGAGGCCCCAAGCTTTCTATAAACTAATCTTGGAAGCACTTATGCCATATTCTATTTGTTGTAGTAAGTCACTAAGTCTACGAAGTTCCACCTTTTGAAAGGAGGAAATACCAAAAATTTTATGAACATATTTTTCAAACTGCCACACTCCAATCCTTCTTACCTTATATTACTCTTCTATTTATCCCTTTTCCATAGCACTTAACACCTTCTAACACATTGGACAATTTGTTTATTTTTTATTTTCAGTCTTCCCCCACCAGAATCTAAGCTCCATGAAGGAAAGGATTTGTGTTTAGTCTGGTGATGAATACTTAAGTGCCTTGTACCCAGTAGGCGTTGAGTAAATATTTGTTGAATAAGTAGTGTGTCAGTCCTTTTAAACAAAACAAACAAAATAAAGTCTTTACCTTCAGGAGCTGTATGTGTGCTTCATTCACTTTTACCAAACTATATGTTAATAACGTTTTCCCTAAGAGGTAACTATTTGAATGCTGTTGACAAAGAACTAAGACTTGGATGAAAACACCCTATGTTATTTTATTTATTTTTTTACACTTGATCTTAGCCAAAAGGCCGAGAAGCAATATTTATTTATTTTTTGAGAGAGAGAGAGAGAGAGTACAAGTGGTGGATAGGGGCAGAGAAAGAGAGAGAGAGAGAATCTTAAGCATGGAGCCTGACAGCTGGATCCCAAGACCCTGGAATCATGATCTGAGCTGAAATCAAGAGTTGGACTCTCAGCTGACTGAGCCACCTAGGCACCCCAACACCCTACTTTATAATAACGAGATAACTTCATTGAGAATTAAAGGCCACCAAGAGGCAATTAGTTAATGGTTCTTTAGAACAAAACACTCCTTCCCCTGTAGCCCAGTCTCATCAGAAAATAAGAGGGACAGACTACACCTTGTTGAGGCCAGGTCTGTAAAAGCACATTGAGATAGATTATTCATGCTTCCATTCATTGAGATAAATTATTGCACTTATATTTACATTTCAAGCTATGTGGAAAATTGCACATATTCAGTTGGAGGCCAAAGCATGTATGTTTTAAAATTTTTGCTTTGATAATCTGCTTAATTTCTTTACTGCTCTATTTTAATAGGATGCATTGTTTTGCTTTTCTGAGAGTGCTTTCTCCAGCATTATAGCCCTTTCTCCAAATCCAGAATCTCCCATTCACTAATGCCCACTTCTGACCTACACCTACCCAAGGGAATTTCTTTCATGGAAAAGGATCCCAAGCCTTTTTTCTTAGGATTTAGCTTCCATTCTTCCTTGGTGAGGGAATTTACGAAGCTGGGCTGTGTTATCATGCTTTAGTAGGTGGTTTGAATATTTCTTGTTTGAAGTTTTGAAGTCTGTCATTAATTATTAGCTGACATCAATATAAATGAAAAAACTAGTTGAGAGTTTCTGTTTTTAAATTTGAGTTGAATAGCTTTTAGTTACAGGAATGATGGATAAACAACTTCCCTCATGCAATAATATTTGGTGGTTTTCTTAGAGTAAAATACATCTTCTTTGGTATAGGACAGGAGTTCATTCTTAGTAACTTTATAGCCTGAGATATATTAACACTCAGTTTTCTCATCTGTAAATTTGGGCTTCTAATATCTGCTCCTCTACTTAGATACCTGTGGGATTGTTACTGTCAGGATTAGAGTTGATGTATGTAAGATGCTTCAGTACAGTACCTTACATATGACAGAAGCTTGGAATAACAGAGTGAAAAAAATTACAGCTACATCACCAACATTCACCACCTCAGAATTGATACTTGTATAGATTTTTTTGTTAAATTGGTTATACTAGAGCATATAGACTCTTGAAACTGAGAGGAGATTAAAGCCCCTTTCTAGCTTCCAGATTCTCTTAGGAACCATGCCCAAAATGGTGGTTCCTGTGAAATATTTTTTTGCTGTCTTATTTAAGAACCACAGTTAGGAAAAAGCACAGAGTCCTTTCTGCTCTTGAAAAAAAAATAATAAAATTAATAATGGAGCACTTTCTGTGTCAGGACCTCCTCTAAACTCTGTACATGGATTACATGGATTATTTTACTGAATCTTCACAACAATTCTGTAAGATAGGGACGATTACTACCTTCATTTTATGGAACTGAGGCAGAGATATTAAGAAACTTACCCAGGGTCACCCAGCTGCTAAGCAAATGAGTAAAGATAGAAACTCAGGAGTAGCCTCCAGAGACTGTGCTCCAAGCCTGTTTGCTTCATTGAAGGACATCCTATGAACTTACTGTCTTCTGTATGAGGTGAGTAGGTGAATGCCAGGCCTCATTATGCTCGTTGTAAGTTGATTGCTATCATGAAAATTATTCCCAAGAAATAAAATATCTTTTTTTCCAGTTACATCCCTGTTAAAATATTTTTATATTTCTAGTTCCTAGTGTATTTAAAGAATTTTAAATTGTTTACATATCACACCTAAGATGTTCATTCATTGTTCCTTCTTCTATTAGATAATGATTGAATACCTCCTACATATAAGGCACTGTTTCTAGGCTTTTGTCTTTTGAGGCCAAATGTATATATAGGTAACTAATTCTACCTCTAGGATTTAAAAGAGACACTAAAGTACTTTTATTATCAACCTAGGTATATTTTATTAAGCCATCTTTTTTTTTCTTACGCATTCTCAAGACTGGCCTTTTCTATGCATGTATGTTTCATTTTTAAGAGAACAAAGCATTCAGACTAGAACCTTATTAAGCAGACATATTAGGAAATGATAATCCAGTTAATTATGAAATAATTTTTTGCTATATAAAAGTAGTTTGCTGACAGCTCCGTATCTGGATATATCTGTGGGAAATATAGAAATAGTTCATTGCCCGTCTTTGTTGTTATTTTGTTGGGGCCATATTGCTTTTCCTACAGAAATATTTTCAGCTTTCTCAAGATAGTATGGGGTTTCTAATAAATATGAAAGTTATTAGTTATAGGAACGTTGTATGTGCGAATTTGAATGGAAAATGTTTGCATAATTTCACTTATCCTCTGGTTTTCTCATGCCAAAGGACTTGTGGGTTTTAGAAGTCTAGAGTCTGACTACAGGAGGCTGTTTTCTTTGATTTTCTCTTTTTGTTTACAGCTCAAAAGAACAGCACTGACCTATCAGACATAGAGGATGTACACCAGCACAAGGTATAGCGCTGTTTAGCAGTAAACATTTTTATAGATTGCACATGCTGCCCATTTTATAGATTATCAGAGTGGAAAGAAAGATGGTTAAAGCATTCATCAGGAACAGTGACTTCACCTTGCTTTTAAGAAACTTTGGAATAGTTATGTGAGAATCAGTGTTCTGGGCTGTTAGTTCAGGAAGCAGTTGAGTAAAGGTAGCATATTTTGGCACACTGATGTGTCAATAGCCATTTCCTTTTTCCTCCTCTTCATGGAGCCATGGGGTTTATCATCCATGACAAATTTCTTCTGGCCAGAGGTGTCAACCCATTCCTTCAAACTTTATACTGTGGGCCATTACTCTTCATTTGGGGCTTGGTTTGTGGTGACTGAGAGGAAGCAGTGTCCCTGTTTTAATCTTAGCAGCCCACAACAGTTTTTTCATGCAGATTGGTTTGGGAGCCTATCTGCCTTCTTGGGTTTTGTTTTGTTTGTTTTTTGGGGTTTTTTTGGTTGGTTCGTTGGTTGGTTTTTATTTTTATTTTTTTTATTTTGAGAGAGAAGGAGAGAATGCCAGCAGGGGAGATGGGCAGAGGAAGAGAGGAGAATCTTAAGCAGTCTCCACACTCAGCATGGGATCAACATGGGGCTCAGTCCCACAACCCTGGAATCATGACCTCAGCCGAAATCAGGAGTCTAATGCTCAACCGACTGAGCCACCCAGGCTATCTTCTTGTTTTTAAATCCCTTCTTTTCCTGCCCTACCTATAGTCTGTCAGATACTAAATGAAAAAACTCTCAATTCTAGCTCTATCTGTATAACAATTGGGAGAGGAGAATATTTCTAAAGCATTCTCATTGGGTTATGTTTAAAGCCTATAAAAATTAAGTAGATTAAATTTTGAATTATGCCTAATAAGAGGAACAGTGCTGAATACTGGCAAAAACAAAATGTGAACCAAAAAATATGGATTAGTACACATAATGAGTCTTAATCTACTACATTTCCCTTTTTCCGTTAATCCTTTTTTGAAATACGACGTTGTATATATATGCCATCAGGTGCTGTGTTTAGATCAAATCATAAAATTGAATGGCATAATGATTTCATTTATCAACAATTCTGAGTTAATTGAATATAGAGCTACAGCGGAAAATTAAAGCTAACTATGTTTTCTTTCTTTAGAAACCAAAATTCAGTTCTAAAAATCTCATTGGGTTTGTTTGTGATGAAAATTCCAACAGACAGAAATCAGAAGATGTAAAAGTTGATAAAGGAAGCAAAGAAGGTTTATTTATAAATAAAGATGTATATGAACATTACCGAAGAGATTCCAAAGACACAAAATTTGGTAAATCCATGCATAAGCAATCAGCTCTTAACCAAATACACTCTATTAGAGGACTCAGAAAAGACAGTCTCCAGGATATCAAAGGTCCTAGCACAAATGTGTCTAAAGCCAGAGGAAGAAGAAACACATGGCATAAAAGAACTCAAGTGGATGATGCAAAACAAGAAAGCATTCCAAGAAAGACAGTCGCTGTTTCTTCTTCCAGAAGAATAAATAGATTGGTTACTGGTCAACAAGATATTCTCCAAGGCTTTGCTGACCTTCCAGAAAAGTCACATAAACTTTTTAGCCTAGCTCCGTCAAGCCTGAAAAATGGATTAGGTAATAGTATGGAGGCTTGTTCAGTTCTCAAAGAGACACATATCCACAGCCTGGATTTATCAGATAATCAGGAAACAAAATGCTTGGAATCCACTCATGGAGCTGAAGCTGTTTTTTTCTCAGGACTTTCCTTACAGAAAGAAATCAAGTTACCACTTGTTACTACACATCAGCAGCCTGACACTCACCAAGAACAACAGCACATTAGCCTTTCTCATGAAAATAGTAACTTGGGTCAAAAAGGTGAGAGCCTTAATGAGTGGGAAAATTCTTTCGCATCCTTTATAAAGGAAAATCTTAGTGATGATGATGATTGCTATATCTCTGAGAAGGCTATAACACCTAAAAAAGTGGTATGTTCTACGGGTTGCAAAAACCACTATAATTGTGAAGAGAATATAACAAATAGAGAAGAAATGGATTTTCAACAGGTTTTCCCTTCTGAAGACCGTATTTCACAGGAAAATAAGTTAAAAGCTTGCAGTCTAACCATATTTCCACAACAGGAAGCTGTTGATTTTTCTGAGTCAGGTAATACAATAGGTCCTGAACAACATGTTGCAAATTACGGACGATGCACATATGAAACTTCTTTTGATCATTCACATGGCAGTCCAGAGCTTTGTCCAGGAACATTTTCAACACAGGGAACTTCAAAGTTGACTAGTCATGTGGAGCTATTCAAAAGGCCTCAAGATCCTTTAATGGATCAAACAGATACGCATACTGTGGAAAAGGTAAATGAGGGAGAAGACGCTAAAAGGGATTACAACGATGAAAGTCAAAAACCAAGTTCTTCCAAAGGGCCTTTGTCTGCAGTTGTTAATTCTCATGTAATAGAAACAACTACAGTTGAAAAAAGGAAACAAGATATTCCAGAGAACAAAACCATACATAATATAATTTTTTATTCTGCCGACAATATTAATAAGGAATTGACCAATGTCTCACAACTTAGACAAAAAGAAGAGAAAGAAATTTCTCATATACCAGGTATTAATAATATTTCTTGATTAGTACACATTTCCAATAGATTTACTTATTTGATAGAAATTTCTAACTGAATTCCACTCACCTTATGCCCAAACTGACCAGAATCCGGACATGTAGAGTATAATTTAGGGATACTATTAATTAATATTGTTGACTTGAAAATCAAACTATTATCATCAAAGATTGTTGATAAATTGATGTTTATAGAAGTTAATAATTTATAGAAGTTTCTATAGCAGGAAATCGTTAGCTCATTTGATTTCAGTGGTTCACTGTATTCCTGTAAGTATTGTATCTAGCACACTTTGTTATATAAAGGTATACTTTTTTAAGAATTTATTTTTAAGTAATCTCTGTCCTCAACCTGGGGCTCAAACTCATAACCCTGAGATCAAGAGTCACATACTCTATTGACTGAGCCAGCCAGGCACCCCTAAAAACATTTTTAAGACTTTCATTCCCTTAAAACACACACACACACACACACACACACATACACACACACACACACACCAGTCCAGGTAGGAGCAGAAACTTGAACAGTTATGTGACCAGACTCTTTTCTAATCATGTAGCTAGTAAGGAAAACTGTATGTTGCAAAATGTTTGGTTTTCAGGTGAGAAATTAACTAATATCAATGGAGATGAAAACTCTGTGAGAAACATTGAAAAAAAAGAAAAAACAGATTTTGAAATTCAAATGTCTACTGGTATCCAGAAACACAAAAAAGTCCGGAATTTGAGAAGAAAACAAAATTTTTTGAAAGCTACCTGCAGCCAAGGTTTGTATTTCTATACTTGTCTAGGTAAAAGTTGACATGATCAATCCCAGCAATCCACTCTACTTCAGGGAATTGCTAAACTTTCACATTTACGGTTGATTTTTTTTCTCATTCACTAGGTTATAAGATTACTTCAGCTATATTTATCAGATGGTTTTACTATAAAGTGCCACTTGAGAATCCATTAGTCTTCAGATACATTCTTGTCATATTTCTGCCTAAGACTTTTAACTTGAAATGTTAGAGGAGGTAAAATAAGCAGACAGCAATGATATTGAGTGGGGGCAGCACATCTGAACTGGGCGAGATCACTTAACAGCTTCCAGAGAGCCCTTTCAACATAAGGGAAATTAAAGAGTAGCCACTGGTTTTCATTTTGTCAGATGAATGAACTGTGTGTGCTTGGCAGTATAGACAAGCTAACTCTCTTTTGATGGTCCTTGGAGATAAGGCTGTGGTGAACAATAGGCTGGGCCAAGCCACTTGAGGTTAAATATTAAACACTGAAAAGTTCATTTGTCTATTGTTTCTTAAGAGGTAGGAAGAACACTGGATTAGGCATTCTCTGAGAACCTTGTCCCATTGTCCCTCTCTTGTGTAATCTAAAGACCTTCTTATACATCCCTCCTGTAGTGGGTTGAATAGTGGTCCTCCAAAACATGTCCATGTCTTAATCCCTGGAACCTGTGATATTATTTTATATAGAGGTGAATATTATCTTATTTAGAAAAAGAATCTCTGCATATATAATTAAGGATCTTGAGCTTCCAGAGAGTAAAGAATAGATCACATACAAAGTAACTGAAAGCTGAGTATTTAATAGCATTATACTTTATTAGTAAATAATATTATTGGGGTGCCTGGATGGCTCAGTTGGTTAAGCCTCCGACTCCTGGTTACAGATCAGGTAACTCTTGATCTCCTGGTTCATGGGTTCGAGACCTCTGTCGGGCTCTGCACTGACAGCACGAGCTTGCTTGGGATTTTCTCTCTCCCGTTCTCTTTGACCCTCCCCTACTCACTCTCAAAAAACCAACTCACAAACTAAAAATAAATCTTAATACCATGTATTCAATATTATATTTTTAATAATTATTAATATTTATTAATTTATTAATAAAGTATAATGCTATTTAAAAGTACTCAGTATTAACAACAGTTGACTTTATGAAGAAGTTTTTTTGCAAGTTTAAATTGAGTCCTCTTTTTTTCCTTTCTAGTTTCTTTTTCCAGATTTTATTTTAAAATTTTAGTTACATGGTGTAGAAATTTATGATGACAATAACTTTGAAGAATTTTAGAGTTTTTGCCCCAAAATGTTTATTATGTGCCTACCTCCTTTGCTATAACACAAAGAACAAGGTGAGAAGGTTTGGACCATTCACAGTAACAATGACTGGGAGAGATTTTTCAATTCAAACTTGAAAACTGCAGGTCTGCCATTTTGGGTATTTCATAATTTTAAAATATGTTCTCTATATATGTATATAAAATATTGAATATATATAATAGACATAAAATGTCTTTATTGTTCCAGTAAAGAATTCCTGAGTGCAAATTTCTTCTTCTTTTTTTTAATGTTTATTTTATTTTATTTTTTTAATTTTTTTTAATTTTTGGGACAGAGACAGAACATGAACAGGCGAGGGGCAGAGAGAGAGGGAGACACAGAATCGGAAACAGGCTCCAGGCTCTGAGCCATCAGCCCAGAGCCCGACGCGGGGCTCGAACTCACGGACCACGAGATCGTGACCTGGCTGAAGTCGGATGCTTAACCGACTGCGCCACCCAGGCGCCCCATAATGTTTATTTTTGAGAGAGAGAGAGAACATGAGCAGGGGAGGGGCAGAGAGAGAGGGAAACACAGAATCTGAAGCAGGCTCCAGGTTCTGAGCTGTCAGCACAGAGTCCGACGCAGGGCTCGGAACCACGAATCTTGAGATCATGACCTGCACCGAAGTCAGACACTTAACTGACTGAGCCACCCAGGCACCCCACTGAGCACAAATTTCTGAAGAGCAATATGATTTTGTCTGGACATCAGTGGAAGATAGCCATGAGGCTGTTACTATTCCTGTGATTCATATAATCAAAGAATCCTCTTGCTGGCATTTAGGAAATGGAGCAGGGAGAGGGTCTTAAGGTTTAAAGCAATGGTTTGCAAACCTTATCCTGCATCAAAATCACCTGAAAAGCTTATTAAAATACATATTGCTGGACTCTAGCCTCAAAACATCTGATTTATTAGGTGTGTTCTCTCTTGGTATATAACAAATTCACAAACTTAGTTTAAAACAACACACATTTTTCAACCTCATAGTTGCTGCAGGTCAGGAATTGGGTATGGCTTAAGCAGGTCTTCTGCTCAGTTTATTTTATAGGCTACAAGCAAGCCGTTGGCCAAGACAGGTCTCATCTGAAGTCTCAACAAGGGAAGGATCCATTTTCAAGCTCATGTGGTGGTTGTCAGAATTCAGTTCCTTGAGGGTTGTGGCCAGTTTGTGGTCATCCTCAGTTTCTTCCTTCATGAGTTTTTCCAGCATGTCCACTTGGTTCATCAAAACATGCAAGTTGAAGGTGATAGCGCAAATTTGCTAGCAAGACAGAAAATGTTAGTCTCTTGTAGCCTAATGAAAGGAATGAAATATACTCTTGATATTGAGGTCTTCTATTGGTTAGAAGCAAATTATTCAAGAGGATGGGATTATCCAAGGCCATAAATACCAGGAGATGGGGATCATTAGAAGTTTTGTGTTTGTTTTGTTTTTAAGTTAATTTATTTTGAAAGAGAGCACATGCGCAGACAGGGGAGGGGCAGAGAGGGAGAGAGGGAATCCCAAACAGGCTCATTGACTCAACCTTGAGATCACGACCTGAGCAGAAATCAAGAGTCTGACACTCAACTGGCTGAGCCACCCAAGCTCCCCAGGAGTTATCTTAAAGTCTGCCCTCTACAGTAGGCTTTTGGAGTGGGCTGGAGAATTTGCATTTGAACACATTTCCCAGGTCATACTGATAACTGCTAATCTGGGACTACATTTGAGAACTACTGGTATAATGAATATACTTTCTGTTTCATCACTCAAAACCTCAACTTTGCCTTATGTCTCACTCTGAAGCTTCTCTGATACAATTTCTACAGAAAATAACCTCCAGTTACCTGGCTTGGGGATGGGGACCTTGGTAAGAGGAATGGTTACCAGACACTACAGGATTAGGGAAGGGAACTTGGATTCCCAACTTTTCTATATATGGTTTTTTGGTTTTTGTTTTTCAGTCAATCTCTGCACTTCTAGCCCAGTTGCATGCACCCTGCCTTCCATGGTACTTGATGTCCTCAAGCGCTGGGGTTCAGGTGGACTCTCTTTCTCTATAATTGTTTTTGCAGCCATTTGGGTTGAGTCATTTCCCCCAGTCTACCAAGTCAGTTAACTCTTCTCTGTCACTAATTTTCTGATTCCCAAAAAGTTGTTGACGCCTCTGTCCTCCATTGTTTCCTCTTCTTTTGTCTTTATATGGTATTTAAAAAAAATCTTTTACCATCATTTTAACATGGTTTAGGGAAGAAATTAAGAAGGAAATATGGTTCTTTTGTTGTTGTTGGTTTGTGTGCTTTCGCTCCAACTTAGGTCTTTCTAACTTGTGCAAAGAAAAGAGTTTTAAAAATCTTTGGGGACACCTGCGTGAATCAGTCAGTTAAGTGTCTGACTCCTGACTTTGGCTCAGGTCATGATCTCATGGTTCTTGGGGTTAGAGCCCTGCATCAGGCTCTGCTCTGACAGTGCAAAGCCTGCTTGGGATTCTGTCTCCCTCCCTCTCTCTACCCCTCCCCTGCTCATGCACACACACACACCCTCTTTCTCTCTCAAAAATAAATAAATATATTTTAAAATCTTTGGATAATGATATTGTACTACATGCTTTATGGAAGAAAAACCAGTCAATAGGCCATAATTCGGTTTTTGGCATCTTTTGTGATCAGAAACACACTCACTGAGATAGAGAATAGAGGAGTTTTATAAAATCACAATTTGTTTTAAGAAAAATGTTATCCATTATTACAGGACTACTGAGAATGAGAGGAGTGTAGAACTGTAGTAAGTTTGTTTTAATCTTATGATTGAGTGAGTAACTGTTAGAATGAATGCAAAGTAATGTGCTTAGATGCTCTACAATTTCTCCACAAGTTACATTTTAAAACAGTAATAGCAATGATGATATCGATGTATGTTTTGTATAGTGTACCCTACTTAGGGTATTTTAAGGAAGTTGCTCTGTATTTTCTAAGCTCCTTTGTAATAATCAGCATTTGGCAGAAGAGAAGCCTCAGTTTTGCTTGGCAAATTTTCAGAAATGAAAACAGCTGGAATCAATAAGAGGCATGCCAGAAGGGAAAGCCGGCTTCATTTGGCTGCCACAAGAGGAAATTTGTCTCTGGTGAAGGCTCTAATAGAATCCGGAGCAGATGTGAATGTAAAAGATAATGCAGGTTTGGATTCTTTAAATTTTAATTGTCTTTATCACTTGAACTCACTGAACTACACATTTCATCCCCCCTCCCAATTTTGATCCTGGCTGCTAACTTTGAACTTTCTTTTTTATAATATATTATTTAGTTGAATAGTTAAATTTATCTTGGTTTTCTCTAGTTGCTAAAATAACCTCCTCTGAAGCAGTTTCTAACATACATATGGGAGCATTCAGAGGGAGTATACAGAATGGGGAGTAAGGGGAGCTTTATTTAGGCCTTTTCCTTAGAGGCCTTAATACTATTCTCTCACTTTGGAGAGAATGCCAATTTTTTCCCATTTCCCTGTCCCTTCTCTTTCTCCTCTCTTTACATACTTCCTTTTGTCTCTCTTTGTTAATTTTAATTTTAAGCCTCCATTTTTAAATTGATCTTCTAACATTTTGCTCAAGCACAAACATTGTATGAGGAATTAACAGAGGGAAAAACTCAGAGGTTGACTTCAAGAATCATATATCATTTTAAAGAGATAAGTGACAATGCAGTGATACAAATGAGAAAGTCAGACATGATTGTACTCTATTTTAATATCTGAGGTGAAAAAATTTAGTCCCATTATATTTTATGTTCTCTGAGTCTTTTCTTTGACCCTTGTATCAAGAAATACTTTTTCCCGAGATCAATTTGTTGACAAAAATGAAACACATTTTTTTAAGTTTATTTATTTATTTTGAGAGAGAGAGAGAGCTGGAGGGGCAGAGAGAGAGGGAGAATGAAAGGGAGAGAGAGAATTCCATGCAAGGGCTTGGATGTACGGCTCAAACGAACGTTGAAATCATGACCTGAGCCAAAACAAATAGTCAGATGCTTAACTGACTGAGCCACCCAAGCGCCCCCCAAAATGAAACACATTTTAAGGTCACGGTTTTCAGTATAATTTCTTGTCTAATGCTTAGTGTATACATTTGAATCAATATAGATACTAATTACATTAGTGCAAATAAACTTAAGAATGGAGATATTACATGAATGTTGATTTTTAAGCAGTAGCTTGTTTGGCTTTTTTCTTTTTTCCTTTTTTTAGGTTGGACACCACTCCATGAGGCATCTAGTAAGGGATCTAATGATATAATTGTAGAGTTGTTAAAAGCTGGTGCTAATGTTAATTGTGAAAATGTAGGTGGGATTCTGCCCTTACATGATGCTGCCTCCAGCAGTCATTTAAAGGTACAGTGCACATCAGATTGCATTCCTATTACTTTTCCTTAGAAAAGTGAATGAAGAAAATGAAGATATTTTAAACTGAGCACTAAAGTGATTCCTTAAATGATTTTTAAAACTACTTAAAATTATAAATGAAAATAAGATATTGTGTATAGATTGGAAAAATCATATTTCCTAATGAATCATTTTTACATTGTCTCTGTTCATAGAATTCACATGAGTCAGAATAAAATGAAAGGGCTCAGGGTAAACACAGACTATAAATTTAATACGTTTCATGTTTAGTTGTCATAAATGATTGGCTCTTGTGCATAAGAGCCTAATTATAGTGATGATACATGTTGACAGACTTTAACTCAAAATTTCTCAGTGGGTTTGAGGTTTCAAAAAAATGGGTACAAATGAATGTTGCTTGTTCCTGAGGATTTGTTGTGTATTTTTCTCCTTTGTTTCTCTTAATCAGACAGCCATCACAAGAAAAAATTACTAAGGTAATTACTTCAGTAACACTGAATCTCACATCTATACCTTAAAATTCCTAAGATTTTTAGACTCATCTTTGTTTGACAAATCTGAGAAGACTTCTGTTGTTATCAATAGGCAGTACAGGTTTCAGGAAAAATCACTGACTTTGGAAAACAGTTAAGGAAACCACTATGAATAACAGTATTAAAACCAAGGTTCATGTAAAAAATACCTTGAACGTCTCACTAACACCAATTTATCTGTCCCTAGATATTTTTAAGAGCCTGCTGATTTTTTTGTTAATTTCATGAAAGCATATTCCCACTTTATTCAGTTTAAAGGTAGTCATGTGAAGGAATACTATGGAATTTATGATTTGCAGAGATAAGAGATATAAACTAATGATTAAGAATAATACCAGATGGGTGGGCTAATGTCCAGAGTGGCTTCTTTTGACCAAAGAAGCCCTTTGGTCTCTAAGATAAAGTCTCAAGGTTATGTACTCATGAAATGGAAGAAAGGAAGCAGGAAGAGTCATTAGATCAATGAACTTACTGGTTATATGTACAGGAAAAGGCCACTTAAAGTGAAACCACTTAAATAAGGGCCAAAATTTCATAGTAGGAAAATCAGGTTTTTAGACATTATCCTGAAAAATAGAATATAAAACAAAGAAAATAAGGAGGTCCCCAGTACCACCCCTATATTTTAGAATTTATTAGAAGGACTTCTAGAGCTCAGCATTCAGTGGTGCTCATAGCTAAGATTTCGTACAGCATTGTTGTAAGGATATGCAGCAGACTGGACTTAGCTCATGGGCCGTAGTTTGCTATTGCTCGACCTTATGTTAAGGCAGTATAGACAAAGTTTGCATTTAGACTAACCTTCCACATCAGTACTGCCTTTATTTTAAAGAGAAATGTTCTATTTGAAAGAAGGAGGTGGTATTTTTAAAGATATTTTAATTTCTTTGACTCTGGTATATTGCCAGAACCTTTCCTCACATCTTCCTTCATTTTCCCTCTGTGTGGCAGTTCTTTGATCAGTGGCTCATTTTATTTCTAATTTCCTACCCTTTGTCCCTATTTCTTTATCTTGAGATAGAATATTGATAAATTAGAAAGGTTAAAAAGACAGCAGGGGAGGTAAATATATGGTATTAGAGACCTAATCAGTATCAATTCTATATCCTATAAAGCTAATTCTTATATTTTATTTTTTTATTCTTGCATTACTGCATGAAAAGTTACTCAACAGCCTATTTTTTCCAACTTTTAAATTCTTTTTAAATCTTCGTTTCTGCTTTAAGTTATTTTCCAAAATGGTCCTGTATTTCACCTTGTAAAATGAAGAGGAAAAGGAGAGTGAGAGAAAAAGATACAAAGTGGGTGAGGACATTCATTTTCATACCAGAAAAATTAGGAGGGACAAGATATGCCCTCCCCTCTTAACAACTACAAAGTGAAAAAATATATAAAATGGCAGTTTTGAGACATTGTACAACATGCAGCACAGGACATTCTTCTCCTTTAGAGAAGGGAAGCAAATCCTATGGTTGCCCTACCATATGGACTAGGTGTCTCCAGGCAGAAACATAGGAAGAGAGAAAACAAACAGCGCTATGGTCTCAAGTTCAGAAGATAGAATTTGGAGTTTAAAAGTCTCCAACAGCTAGAATTTATGGGGCAAAATACCAGAGAGAAAGGATCTGCACAGAGAACTTTCCAGAAATTTGAAGGAAACCACCTTGATTCTTGGCTGATCTACAAATATGTTTAAGAAAACCATGTAAGGTTAGGCAAAGAGGTAGCAGGAAGGATTGTCAGAATCATCTCTGGAGCTTACAGGGGGCTGAGTAGTTTATGTTTGCACCAGCCAGAATGGTAGAAACTCATAAAACATGGAAACATCAAATAGGTATTTCTTGCATAGTTGAGTCAAATTAGTCCTTTCTCTGGATTCACCTTAAAATTGAAAAGAAAATATGGGGCACCTGGGTAGCTCCATCAGTTAAGCGTCTGACTTCAGCTCAGGTCATGATTTCACAGTTCATGGGTTTGAGCCCTGGGTCGGGCACTGCTGACAACTCAGAGCCTGGAGCCTGCCTCAGATTATGTGTCTCGTGCTTTCTCTGCCCCTCTGCTGCCCATGCTTGGTCCTTCTCTGTCTTTCAAAAATAAATAAATGTAAATTTTTTCTAATGTTTTAAAGAAAGTATCAAAAAGATCCTACTGATTCCAATAACCTAAATGTATCCCAGAACAAAGCCTAACAACATCTAAAGGAATACAGTAAAATTCAGCATTCAGCAATATAAAAATCACAATGTCTATCAACCAGTTCAAAAAAAAAATTGTTTAAATAAAAGAGTATAAAATATTACCTATAAGCAGGCATAAAAATGATCATGCAAAACAGACCCAGAAATGACATAGATAATAAAATTAGCAGAAAAGGATGTTAAACAAATATTATAATTACATACTGTACGTGGTAGGCAGAATTCTAAGATGGTCCTGAAAATTCTCACTCACTGACCTATATACATTGTGTATAATCCCCTCCCTTTGAGTGTGAGTGGGCCCAACCTAATGAGGTAGATCCTTTAAAAGAAGGAAAGCATCAAAGCGAACCATATGGCAAGGATCTGCAGCTAGCTTTTAGAAGCTGAGAACAGTCCCTAATCCACAGCCAAGAAGAATACAGGAAGCTTAGTCATAAACTTTCAAGGAAGTGAATTATGCCAAAAAACTAGTGAGCTTGGAAAAGGACCCTAAACCTTAGGTGACTATCACAGTCTATGCTGACACTTTGATTTCAGCATGGTGAAGAATCTGAGCAGACAACCCAGCCATACCACGCTCAGATTTCTGACCTACAGAACTGTGAGATTTTAAATTTGTATTATTGTAAGCTATCAGATTTGTAGTAATTTGTTACGCAGTAATAGGAAACTAATACACTCTGTTATGTTTAAGATGGTGGAGAAAAACAGAAACAGGATGAGAATAGAAATGGAAGGTGTAAATAAGACTCAGACTATGAGAGATGAAAATAAAACATGTGAAATGAAACATTCACCAAATGGCTTGGTTAACAGCATATAAATACTAAAAAGTAAGTGCGTTGGATTTGAAGATAAAACATTAGAAATTATACAGAATAAAGGGAGAAGAAAGACTGAAAAAACAAAGACAAAATAAGAAAACATTAGTGACCTGTAGGGCAATATCAAGTTATATTATACATATCTATATCTATATATATATCTATATAGATATACCTCTATAGATATAGATATATGTATACCTATATATCTATAGACATATACTCCCAGATATATGTCTATCTATCTATCTATCTATCTATCTATCTATCTATCTGCAAGCTTAATCCTAAAGGAGGGGGCTGATCAGAAAAAAATATTTGGACAATAAAGACCAAACTATCCAAATGTGATGAAAACAGTAAATCCACAGAACCAAAAATCTTACCAACTTGCCAGTAAAGGAAAAATGAAGAAAACTGTACCAACATATACCATAATAAGATTGCTGAGAACCAGTGAAAAAGGGAGAAACAGAAAGTTTGGGAAAAAAACGTGTATATAGGAACAAATAGAATGGTAGCCAACCTTTCATCAGAAATTTTACAAGCCACTAGATAAAGGAGCAACATCTTTAAAAAGTACTACAAGGGGCAATGAACTTGTTAACCTAGAATTCTGTACTTAGCAAAAAATCTTTCAAAAGTAAAGGTGATGTTGGCAAAGATGTGGAAAAATTGGACCTCTCATACATTGCGGGTGGTAATGTAAAATGGTGATGCTGCTATAGAAAACAGTCTGGCAGTTCCTTCAAAAAGTTAAACCAAGTTGCCATATAATGTAGCGAATTACTCCCAGCTATATAGCCTAGGAAACTGAAAACATGTTCACACAGAAATTTGTATATGAATGTCCATAGCACTATTTTCCAAATAACCAAAAAGTAGAAACAACCCAAATGTCCATCAGTGGATGAGTGTATAAACAAAATGTGGTATACATCAATAAGATATTATTAAGCCATAAAAAAAGAAGTACTGATACATACTACCACATGGATGAACCTGAAAACATTATGCTAAATGAAAGAAGATGGATACAAAAGGCCACATACTATTTTATTAATATGAAATGTCCACAATAAGCAAATCCATACAGGCAGAGGGTAGATTAGTGATTCCCAGGGGCTATGAAGAAGAGGAAATGAGGAAAAAAGATACACCATGAAAACAATAATCAAAAGAATGAGTGACTCTGGAAGCTTAAGACAAAGTAGATTTCAGAGCAACGAATATTGTCAGGGATAAAGAGGGACATTGCATAAGTATAAGGGGAATATTTGACCAAGAAGGCATAGCAATTCTGAAAGTGGGTGCACACAGTAATGAGTTTCAAAATAAATGAAGTAAAAGCAGAATTGAAATGGGAAATAGGGGCACCTGGGTGGTTCAGTTGGTTGAGCATCCGACTTTGGCTCAGGTCATGATCTCACGGTTCGTGAGTTCGAGCCCTGCATCGGGCTCTGAACTGACAGCTCAGAGATGGAACCTGCTTCAGATTCTGTGTCTCCTCTCTCAGTCCCTCCCTCTCTCCCTCTCTCTCTCTCTTTCTCTCTCATATATAAATTTTTTAAAAAAGAAATGGGAAATCCACTATCATAGCTGGTGATTGCAATTCTTCTCTTAGGAAATTCTTCTCTTATACAAATACACACCAAGAGACACACTTCTTTTTTGCCTCACCTGAATTGATGAGGTGATCTGCAAGATTGAAGGGCTGGGAGAGGCTGGGGACATAGCAGCAAAGGCTTAGAACTCACCAGCTTCTGTGATGCTGCTAACTGCTCCACAGTTGTTCCAACTAACCAGTTTGTGGACTCCAGGAAGCCTACCTACAGGTTGTTGGAGATGCCTCACCTGTAGAACTCCCCACGTAGCTCCTTGGATCTCCCTAATGCTCTGCACACCTCACCCACGTACCCCTTCTATTACCCTACTCTGTGGCCAGCTCTCTCTGTGCACTCTCGTGGGCAGCAAAAGTAAGACTTTGCCGACTTGCTAGTAATCCAACACAGAAAGTTCAATTCTGTAGGATTTCAGGGGACATTTTAGAGAACCCCCCTTGGAAAAACAAACAAAAGCCAATTGGCCTGGCTTCATGGAATCAATAGAAGGCATACAGTTTTAAGAACTCCCCCCAAGAGAAAACAAGAAATGTGCAGCAAATACATCTATAGAAAAAAATCTAAGAAAGCCTCAGAATCCTGAGATGGACTGACTGGTGAAGATGTCTCTTTCAAAGCTGGTTAGGGAAGATTAGAGGATGTGACTGTCTCTTCAGATGTGAAGATGGCAGTGCAAGACTTCAAGGCAAGTCAAGGCAAGACTAACAAATCAGGAAAACATGGCTCCAAGAAGGGAACACAATAATTATCCAGTAACTGACCCCAAAGAAATGGAAATCTATGAATTATCTGGCAAAGAACTTAAAATAATGGTTTTAAAGAAGCCCAGCAGTCTACAAGACAACTCAGTAAAATCGGGAAAGTAATACATGAACAAAACTAGAGGTCCAACAGAGAGACAGAAATCTTAAAAAAGAACCTTTTGTTTACATAAAGATATATACTCAAATGTTCACAGTGGCTTTATTCATAATAGCCAGAAACTGGAAAGAACCCAAATGTGTCTCAACTGATAAATAAATAGATGGATACACAGGTACATCATTAAAAGGAACAAACTATTTTTTCTTAAAAACATCTTTACTACAAGTGTCCTTTAATACCACATACATTGCAAATGATATGTAATTTCCATTCCCTGAAGTAACACTCTTCTCATCATACCTAGCAAGTAGCATTCTTAGAAACATCTTCATTACAGGCGTTCCTGAACACGTCTGTCTGCGTGGCAGAATAGGTGTAACTTCCATTCATTGTTATAACACTGTTCCCATACCAGCTAGCAAGTAGCCAGATGAAACCATCGATACAGCAATATGGATGAATCTCAGAAACATCATGCTAACTTAAGCCACACACAAAAAAGACTGTATACTGTATGATTCCATTCGTATGAAATACTACAAAAGGCAAAATTTATAGTGATTGAAGCAGATTGCTGAGTGCCAAGGGCCAAAGGGAGGTGGGAAAAGATTGACTGCAGAGAGCCATAATAAATTTTTTTATGATGATGGAATGTTTCTAAGTCATGGTTGTCGTCGTGATTACCCTAGTAAAGCGGATTAAAAAAAAAAAAAGTTAAGCAAGGGGCCTACTTCTTGGTCACCTAATTTTTGTCAAGCTCTTTGCTCCTCAGGTCCACCCTATCTTATTGCCTGGAGCTCTCTGTTAGCCATTCCTGTTTAGTGCCTTGTGGCCCTGTAGCTGTTCTTTTAGGCATTACTGAAAAATAGCTGTTCAGGGTCCCATTCCAATGGGCTGAGTTCTCTGTTTCCTCGGAACTAATATATTAAATGAATCCATGTTAATACATTAAAGGTCAAGGCCTGAGAGGAAGGCCTCATCCTAACACACAGAAGAGTCATTATTTATATGACATAATTTTTAACTCTAGAAAAGCTTCCTTTGTTAAAAAAACAAAACAAAGCAAGCTTCCTCTCTCCCCCCCCATATAGTAGTGGAAAGAGGGTATAAGGAATCTGTATTTTTAAATAATTCCACAGGTGACTTTACTGATCACTCAGGCTTAGAAACTACTGGATTGAGGTACTGCTCGCCCCTTCTTGTAAAAACAAAACAAAATGCCTTTACTCAGACGGGACTGCTTTCATTAAAGACCCACTAGTATAAGATATTGGACAAGGGCTCACATTTAGTTCTCAAAGGTGATAAAAATGAGGTTCAAATGGTAAATAAACTTCTTCAAGGACAGTTAGTAAGTAGCAGGAGTGAGTTCTATATGCTTGACTTGAAAACAAATGTGTTTTCTTTTATGCTATGCTAACCCTGGGCTGATGGAACAAATGAGGGGCTGTCCTTGTCATCTTCACTGGCCCATCTGCTCCTAAGTATCTCTGCTTCTCCATACCTGGACATAAGGAGAAAGAGAAAAGCCACTGACACATAGTATGTCTCTATTTTTAACAAAATCCTGGCCATCTTTTCCTGATCAGGTTTTTCAGTGATTTGAATCGCTTTCCTCACGCAGATGGACTCATTGGCTATTGCTCACTAACTGAGTTATACTATAAACCAATTAGTAACACCTTTAACTTTGGTCATTCACTAATTTCTAATATGCAACAACTTTGAGTTATTCAACTTTACATTCTAATATAAATGACTTTGTAAACTTATAAATTCATTTATATTAGAAATCACCCTCCACCCAATGTCACAAGCTCTTTGACCTCAGTTCCCTCTTCCTTAAAATGATGGGGTTGGAGTAGATTCTAAGTTGCCTTTTACCTTTAACATGTAAGTTAGTTAGGACGCATAATAGACGTGCATAGACATTATTAGGAGGGTTATGGATTCTCATGCTAGCTCATAAAATTTCTTAAACAAGGAACATACCTAAAATATAGTAATGCAGGTTGGAGGAAGACAAAGAGCTCTGTTAAAGAGACAGAGTAAATCTTGCACCTCATTTTACCTATATTTGCTTCTTAACTGCCCTGAAGGCTGCATATCTGGTACTTTCATGTCATCATGTTTGGTTCTCCTGTGAGGACAGATCAGGCCAAATCAGTGGATCAGGTTACAGTTGTCATATCAAATTTAACCAAAAATTTTCTTGACCAGAGTTTGCCAACTTTTTTGATAGCTTTTTATACTTTGATAACTTTTAATGGTGGTGTCTTAAAATGAAAGCAGAAAGGTGTCTATGGACATAACCTTGGGAAAATATCTTCTAGGCAGCTGAGATTCTACTACAACATGGAGCAAACCCAAATCAAAAGAATCAAAAGCAGAATACTGCTTTGGATGAAGCAGATGATGGAAAAACGAAAGAGCTGCTGAAATCTTATGATGCTGTTGAGACTGATAATAGAGATGAAAGTAATGCTACCGTCACTGGTATGTGTGGAAGTATTGCCTGCTCTTTTATACAAGTGTATGCCTCTGCTTAGAAAAATAAAACCTTCATACTTATAGTGTAAATTGTTTCATGACTGGGGTAGATGTTTTATATGTTTATTAAACTCTTGAAAAGCATTATTTATTTTTAGAAATTAGCATTTCCACATTTGGTTTAATTTATATACCATATGATCCTGTTGGTTTGGAATTATGTGTTGAAATGGAGCCCATATTATTCATTAAACCATTATTAATCTCTAACATTGGGTCTGAGAGATGTAATTGAATCCACACAGATTGGCTTACTCGTAGAGGGGCTGGAAAAGGTTGACATTATACTCAGTCTTTGGAAGTAAGATTCCATTACTTCAAAATTTGTAATGGTACATGTGAAAGTTGGACTGATGCCAACTTTTCAAGAATCTCATGTTTTGATGCCAGAATATGAATTTGTTAAGGAAATATACATGTATACATATGTGTATGTGTGAATATAGTGTAAAGAATATTTCAAGGGAATGTATAGCCAGGCAAAATTTTATGAACCATTTTTTAGAAATAGTTTGCATTTAAATAATATAATGAATTATCTACAAGAATTAGGCATTCAGTGAACACTAATTTAGATATCATACATTTGTTGAGCACCTGCTATGCAAACTATGTACTTGCACTTGAGGAAGTTCCAGTCTTGTGTGGAGATCAACCAGAAGACAAACAGTTAAACACAATTTATTAAATGTTGAGGAGAATGAATTGTTCTTCCTTTTCTGTCCTGCTTGACTCATACAAGAAACCCAGGAACATATCTTCCCTTTCTTCCAGTGAGGCAGAAAGATTGGGAAAAGAATCCCTGTCACTTTTCTCCCAGCCTATACTATCCTTAACAATTGTTGATTTTCAAGAGAGGAATCATATTACTGTTACGATTGGTCAGAGCCAAGGATAATCATTGTCTCCTATTTTACTAGTGAGCTAGATCACATGTAGGTCAAGGTCAAGACTGATACAAGGTTTCCTCTTTTCATTACCTGCTACCATATGGTAAATATATAGGGTCAGAGCCTTTCTTAGAGCCCTAGCCATGTATCTCTCCCTCTCCACAGCTGTATTTAGAGTTATTGGGCACTCTGTTATGAAATGCTGTATCAATTCCCACTTGTCTGTTGTTTCTTGTGTGTACATTTCCTTGGTCAGGTACCATAAAGGGATGAGGGATGTAGGGGAACAATAGTTATATGAAGAAAGGGAATCCAGAATGGGAAAGGATCAGAGACAATGAATCATAGACGTAGTGGTTTAAGAGCATGGACTTTGGAGTCAGATCTGATTTCAACATTTTTTTTTTTTTTTTTTTTTTTTTTTTTGGGGACAGAGAGAGACAGAGCATGAACGGGGGAGGGGCAGAGAGAGAGGGAGACACAGAATCGGAAACAGGCTCCAGGCTCCGAGCCATCAGCCCAGAGCCTGATGCGGGGCTCGAACTCACGGACCGCGAGATCGTGACCTGGCTGAAGTCGGAGGCTTAACCGACTGTGCCACCCAGGCGCCCCTCAGATCTGATTTCAATACTAGCTATGTGACATTAAGAAAACTTCCTGAATCCCTCTAAGCTTCACTCTCCTCTTCTGTAAAATGGATAGAATAAACTACCTGTCTTACAGGGCTTGTATGAAGATTAAATAAGATGGCTCAGGAAGAGTTTGACATCTAGCGTGTGATAAGTATTCAGTAAATGTTAGCTGTAATTAAGCAATTGAGAATAAACAATGAGATGCTGACCCAAATTAAGATATTTTAGTAATTGTAGACTTAATTTATTCTTTCCATTCCTGTCACCATTAAAATTGATAAAATGAAGCTAAATTTTTATACATTCTTACTATATTTTCTAATTTTAATTTTTAAAGTCAAAATTCCTGCTGCCCGACCAAAAAGACATAAACAGTGTTTTAGTGACGACTGCAAAAGTGTTGATCCACCTTTTCTTTCACACAGAGAAAAAACAAGAGAAAGCCATCCTGTGGTGAGTGAAGTTGAAATCCTTTAAATTTTCAGCTTAGAAAATGCCATTCTTTAGGCTAGTCAGTCATTAACTGTTGGCAGTACTCTTTCCATTTTAAGAATGCACAGGTTGAAAGTATTTTTTGTCACAAGAAAATAAGATAGCTAATTGAACAAAATGAGCCAAGAAAATATGTTGTGTAGTTAACTCACTTATCTGCACTGAATACAGAATATGGATTAGCTGCTATTGTTTACACCTAGGTTGGGTTCTTTAGCTACTTCTAGTCCCATGGACCCTGCCACTATCATAGTGTGTCTTCACCCATCCACTCCCAAAAAATGTCTAGGATTCATAGTGGGTAAAAATGTCTAGGATTCATAGTGGGTCCAGTGGACCCTGGACTCCAGACAGAAAAGAGGAAAGCAACCTGGGTTAGCCAATCTGGATATCGCATGGTTTATAGTGGTAGTGTTTGCTGTATTTGAAACTCCTCATATAAAAATATATTTTTACAAAAATAACATAGTAGTTGCTCAATAAAAAATACGTTAATTGATAAGATTCGTGTAACATGATAAGAACGCAAAGCTTACTAGAAACTAACTTCTTAAGTAGCATCCTCAATGAAATACTATTTTGAAGAGAAGTTAGACTTCTCTTATATGCTTTCTGTTAGTCATTGTAGAGAAGACAGTATTATTCTTTGAACTTCAACTATTGTTAATCAACTAATTTATAGCATAAATATTTTAAGTTGTATTAAAACTAAATTGCATTTCCTTAGCACTTTGAAAATGATTTACGTTGGTTCCTGGTATCTGTTAATAATGGACAGAAAGTCACCTGTCAATCTAATTGTCACTCCCTTATAGATAATCTTGTAGCTTTTATGTTCTCCAGTTTCACTAAGTTGTGTCTAAATGTGGAGCATTTTATTAATTAAACTCAGGCCTAGAAATACTCCTTTAATGTGAAGGCACATTTCTCATTTGTATTCCAGAAACTTTCAGTCTTTATACCTTTGAAAATTGCCTCTCCTCCATCTCAGTAATTTTCTTTTTTCTTTTTTCTTTTTTTTTGAACTTTTCTTTAGATGTTGGTTAGACTAGTCTTAATATCTTCTAGTATCTTTTTCATATTTTCCATCTCTTTAACTTTCCAACTCTTTAACTATATTCTGTGTGCTATCCTTTGACCTCTCTCCTGCTTCATTATTTCTCTCCTCAAATATTTCTCCTCTATTTAACCCATATTTCTACTCTCTTTAACTCATATGTTGAAACTTTAATTTAAATGACTCTTTTTTATTTCTAGAAATTCTTTGCTTTTCGAATTTTTGTTTTAAAGAAAGAACAAAATAAAACTAAAAGGAATTTTAAGGTCTCTTCCTGAGTCTCACATGATAACATGATTCTTTATGTGGTTTTTAATTTTTTGTTATGATTTCATTTCATTGAGGACTGATTACTATGGGAATTTTGGTGTGCCTAGGCTTCGTGTTTAACATTTGCGTCTTCTGGGGCCCTTAGAAGTTTATCAGCTTCACACAAGTTTTTATGCTCATTTCTCAGTTTGAGTTCCTGAACCACACAAATTATATAAATTTAGTTCTTACACACATGTGTAGTATAGGCTTGAGTCTCTGATTTTCTTTTTCTTTTTTTTTTTTAATTTTTTTATTTATTTTTGAGACAGAGACAGAGCATGAGCAGGGGAGGGGCAGAGAGAGAGAGAGAGAGACACAGAGTCGGAAGCAGACTCCAGGCTCTGAGCTGTCAGCACAGAGCCCCATGCAGGGCTCGAACCCACAGACTCTGAGATCATGACCTGAGCCAAAGTTGGATGCTCAACCGACTGAGTCACCCAGGTGCCCCTAAAAAGAAAACCAACTTTAACAAAGAAAAACTCTGCTGCAAACCTGATCTGTCTTCCCTTGTATGTTAGGGACTTTTTTTTACCTTGCTGCTTTCATGATTCTCTCCTTGCCTGAGTATTTTGTGAATTTGACTATGATATGCCTTGTTGATGGTAGGTTTTTGTTGTATCTAATGCTCAACATCACTCATCATCAGGGAAATACAAATCAAAACCACAATGAGATACCACCTCACCTGTCAGAATGGCTAACATTAACAACTCAGGCGACAACAGATGTTTGCGAGGATGTGGAGAAAGAGGAGCTCTTTTGCATTCTTGGTGGTAATGCAAGCTGGCGCAGCCACTCTGGAAAACATTATGGAGGTTCCTCAAAAAACCAAAAAGAGAACTACCGTAGGACCCAGCAATAGCACTACTAGGCATTTATCCAAGGGATACAGGTGTGCTGTTTCGAAGGGACACATGCACCCCTATGTTTATAGCAGCACTAGCAACAATAGCCAAAGTATGGAAAGACCCAAATGTCCATCGATGAATGAATGGATAAAGAAGATGTGGTATATATATATATACAATGGAGTATCACTCAGCAATCAAAAAGAATGAAATCTTGCCATGTGCAAATACGTGGATGGAACTGGAGGGTATTACGCTAAGTGAAATTAGAGAAAGACAAACATCATATGACTTCACTCATAGGAGGACTTTAAGAGACAAAACAGATGAACATAAGGGAAGGGAAACAAAAATAATAAAAAACAGGAGGGGGACAAAACAGAAAAGACTCTTAAATACAGAGAACAAACAGGGTTACTAGAGGGGTTGTGGGACAGGGATGGACTAAATGGGTAAAGGGCATTAAGGAATCTACTCCTGAAATCATTGTTGCACTATATGCTAACTAATTTGGATGTAAATTTAAAAAAATAAAAAATAAAATTTAAAAAAAAACCTAATAAAACTGAATTTCCCAGTCAAAAAAAAAAAAAAAAAGAAAGAAAAACTCAAAAGAAATATAAGGACTTTAAAGTCATTAAGAATCTTTTGTAAATGTGAACTTTTAAATGTTGGAAACTTCAAATCACATTGGGGATGGGGTGACCCTATGGCCAGATAGAAAGGAAATGAGATGATTTTAGTTTGGTGCTACCTTGTAACACCATCAAATCAAAACATGTAGGCAGCCTCCTCTATACCCGCGTAGACGAAGTACAGAAGTGATAACAATACTAATAGTTGGTATTCACTGAGTACTTATTATATGACAGACTCTCCCCAAATACATTTCTGTTAAGTAGCAGTACCAGAACTAAAGCAATGCCAGGCAGTCTGGCTACAGAGCCTGTGCTTCTCACCACTGTGCCATATTGTACAGAATTGTAAAGGTGTCAGAGACAAAGATGGTCCTACCACAGTAAAAATAGGAAATTGGAGTAAAATTTTCGTGAAGCTTTAAGTAAGCACAATATAAAGTATGTAAAGCTGCTTATTCCAAAGACAGATCCTAGGTTGGGTTTTTTGTTGTGCTTTTTTTTTTAAGGTAAACAACAAGTAATGAAGGACTAAAGAAGAGGTTCTTGGGGGGAAGATTATGCTGGACCCTCCATGGTGGAAGGTGTAGCTTGTGTGGAGTTAAAGGTTATTGCCCATAGTGGCCAAGACTGAGTGCATCCACAATATGAGCAAAAGAGAAAGGAAAATCACCTCCAGAAAGTGTTTTCTTTATCCTGACCTATAGGTAGAGGCATAGCCAGTTCAGACCTTTAGTTTGCTTTTATAGCCATTTGGTATAAAAAGAAATAAATCTCATTTGTTTGTTTGCATATTTATATTTTATAGTTCTGCTTTGATGCATTTCATAAATGACAGCAGTGAGATTGCTTTTCCACATAATTGGATACGTTTATTATGTGCATTTTTCATGTCCCTTGTAGGCACCAAAGTAGAATTTCAGGGCAGTATACTTCAGAAGGCTTTGAGGACTGACACATTTTTTAAATGAATGTATATTGAGAATATATTAAAGAATAGATAATATGAGTCAGTCCATCAGTTTTCATTTATTGAGCACCAGCTATATATCCAACAGTTTGGAAATCATTCACAAATATAAAAGCTATGCTCCTGCCTATAGATCTTATTATTTTGAGGGAGAACTATAATATGTAAGATATTATATATATTAATGCTAAGTTTTGTAGCACTGCAATTCTTAAGTAATTCTGAGAAAGGAGAAATCAGTATGAATTAGATTTGTCAGAGGTTTCATGTATGAGATGGGTTTTATATAATAAGCAGTATTTATTGAATTCTTACTTTGCAGTGGCCCTGTCCTAAGCATTTTACATGTGTTAGTCTGTTCAGGCAAGGAGAGAACAAGTAACTTGCTAGAGCCCCCCCAGCTAGGAAGAAGTGAAGCCAGAGCACACCCAGGCAGCCTAGTTCTAGAATCGACTCCATGATTACATCTCTCGTAGGAAAGAGGTGGATCTGGGCAAAGTTAACTGAAGGCATTCCAGGCAAGACAGTCACTACTGACAAGGGCGTGGGGAGGGGGCTTTAAATCCCGTTTGTGAATTTTTGAGAGTAGTGTTTTGTGTTTTAAGATTATGTGTGAGATTTCAATAGTGTGCAGTGATAGTCACAGAGCCTTAAAGTAAACTTGTTGCATATATGTGGTCTTTAAATATCATGTGCTCTCAGTTGTTCTTGTTTCACCTACAGCTATGATTGTAACAGAAGTCAGTGAGAAATTGTGATTCTTTATACGGTTGCTACTCTTACAGTCTTTTTGCCAGGAGTAGATCTGCTACATAAATCAAAACATTTAAGTTTATTTTTCCCCTCAAGTATGCAACATTTATACAGGTAAACAAAGCATGAACACATTTTGCACATAAAGCAAAATAAGCATTGTAGCAGCACTTTCTTTAGCACTTTCACTGTGCATTTGACAATTGCATATCAGAGAGAAATACCTACCTTCTTGTAATGAAGTTTTTAATATTTTTATCTGATAGCATCATACCATCAGTGCCATTCTACAAGACATAGAAGAAAAACAAGAAAGTTTACTAGAATTTGAAATAAGAACCCCTGAAGATGCAGGTAAGTATGCACCCATACTCAAGTTTGATTATTTCATACATCCAAGGTCATTCCTACCTCAACTTCTTACGGTACATGTTTATGTCAAAGCTTACAGTGGCTGAAAGTAGCCTTTTTTTTTGTGATGGTAAAGTGCCAGAAATGAGCATCAGAAGTCATTTATGCAAACCAGTAGTTAGTGTACTTGTTGATCAAGATACTTCTAAGACTCAAAGTATAGCATAAGTAACATGAGAGACACTTGAAACAATGATCAGAGATAAGCCACTACTGGTGATATGTTTAGATGAAGATGTGAAGAAAAAAAGAAAGCACAATATAGTGACTAGGGAGGAGATTATGTTATTCCCTGCAGCTATGGTAGCCCTTTAAAAACAGATCTGCAGAGGAATATGCAGTTGTGACTCAAGTAGGGCAAATCCTCAGACCTTTCAGATGAGCAGATACACCAGGTAAGTATCTTAGCATAGATGTCTTCCTGTTTACAAAACACAAGTGATTCAAAATAGTAAATTTGACTTTGATCCCTGACCTACTAATCGGAATTTCTCAAAAGTTCACTGAATATTTGTAAATCTTTGATAGCTCACAGTTGTGTTTTCATGAGTTAACGATTACAAGGTAAAAATTGGGTCTTGATAGATTTAGATCTGAATGTTTAAGTAGGTAAAAGTATCTCCTCAATCTTTAATGTAATAGGATACAGCTATTCATCTCTTATCCTAGTTCATACTGTACAGTCTTTTAAAAAATTATTTCCTTTTAAATTATACCCATTCTTTCATCTTGGCCTAACACATGGTAAACATGTTATGTTTTGAGGAAAATAATACAAAATACTGTAATGTATACTCCCAAACAAATGTGAATAGTTCATATATTTTATTTAGTATTTATAATACCTTATATACCTAAGATGAATTTTCCAATTAAAAATTTTTTATTAAAAGGCATATAAATACACTTCAAAAAACCAGGAAAAAAATGCTAAAAATACCTACTGTCCCACCACAGTATTTTGTTGTATTTGTTTCCTTTCTTCTAAGAATTTGGTTATGCAGTGACACCTCAATAAAATTATTAAAAACATAGTTTAGATCATGCTAAACTTGCCAACTTTACATTTTCTCTCTAGAGCCATTATTCTTAGTGGTTTACCTAGTATCCTATTTTGTAAATGTTCCAGGGCTTAATTTTTGTTTTTCTTGAACATTTACATTTTTCTACTTCTTTGCTATTTTATAGTATATAGCTTTTGAATTTAGGACTGTCTTCATAGGAATGATTTGGAACTACTGGCTCAAAAATTTATAAACATTTAAAAATCTATTAATTTGTATTGATAAATTATTTCATAAAGTATTAGATATTAATTTAATTTGCACTTTCCCCAACACACATTAGTGTCTGTTTTCCTTTACACTGCTAACAGCAGCAGTATTTTCATTTAAATTAATTTTACCAGTTTAATGAGAAAAATGTGCCTCATATTTTCACTTACCTTATTAATGGTATTTTTTCTCTAGTTTTTTTTCCTGCTTTGTGAATTGACTGTTCCTGTTTCTCTGTTAATAAGTTGGAGCCATTTTATACATTCAAGTTATTGACTCTTTTTCTGCCATAACTGCTGCAAATATGTTTTTCAGCCACTTAACTGTCTTTTTATGCTTAAGTACATACATTTTCAAATTCTGTATAATAAAACATATCAGCCTTTTTCCTTTGCTATTTCTTTTAATGCTTTTAAGTTTAGAAACTTTTCTTCCCTCCCCATCCCTAGGCTTTGTAAATTAATTTTATTCTTTTATGACCAATACATTGACTAGTCAGGACCCCTTTATCTTCATCCTACTGCCCCTTTAAGGGAGGAACGGTAAGGCAACGGGACTCTAGAGTTCTTGGCTAGCAGTTGCTAGCCTAAATACTAGGCTAAATACTGACTGCTACTGACTCCATCAGTCTTTGGCGGATGTCTAAAACTTAGTCTCTTCAGAGCAATTTTCTGAGGCTTTTCTGAACTTGTATATGGCTCCTGTGGTGTGGCAGGGCAGTGCACATTTTCCTTTCTCTGGCTCCTCTTTGTCTTCCGTCAGCTGCTGCTGCTGCTGCTGTTTTTTTGTTGGTTTTGCTGTTGTTGTTTTGTTTTGTTTTGTTTTTTGGTGGTCCACCTACACAGACTCTCTCTCAGGTAAAAGTCTCCATAGTCAGTCTCACAGGCACAGGGCAGGCTCCGTACCAAGTCTTCAGGATCCTGGCACTTTGGACCTGTGGTTAGAAAGGAGGACAGTTAACTTTCAGCACAAGAGCAACTCTCCCTTTTCCCTGGTGTCCACATGTCTTGCCCTGCAGGGCCTCAACCTCTAGATTTCAAAGGAGGAAGCCAGGTGTGAGTCCATTATCACCTCAAAAGAAAGGTATTACTCTCTTCAACAGTTCTTTGAGAAACTGCCCTCCTTAGGCTTGAGACAGAGAGAAACCTCACCTCTCAGTCTGGCTGTTGAGAATGGAGATTCCCATCCAGTTGAGCAATAGTTCTCTGAAGAAGTGTCTTTACAAATTCACCACTTCCTTATTCTGACACCTTTTATTTTTTTTAATTTTTTTTTTCAACGTTTATTTATTTTGGGGACAGAGAGAGACAGAGCATGAACGGGGGAGGGGCAGAGAGAGAGGGAGACACAGAATCGGAAACAGGCTCCAGGCTCCGAGCCATCAGCCCAGAGCCTGACGCGGGGCTCGAACTCACGGACCGCGAGATCGTGACCTGGCTGAAGTCGGACGCTTAACCGACTGCACCACCCAGGCGCCCCTTCTGACACCTTTTATATCTGTGATTTGGCTGAGGAGTCCAGGAATGACAGATCCCATTTTGTACATTTTTCTGTAGGTTTTTCTTTTCTTTTTTCTTTTAATTTTTTTTTTTAACACTTATTTATTATTGAGAGACAGAGAGACACAGAGTGTGAGCAGGGGAGGGGTAGAAAGAGGGGGAGACACAGAATCTGAAGTAGGCTCCAGGCTCCAAGCTGTCAGCACAGAGCCCGATGCGGGGCTCAAACTCACAAACCATGAGACCATGACCTGAGCCAAAGTCGGACGCTTAACCAACTAAGCCACCCAGGTGCCCCTTCTGTAGGTTTTTCTTATCGATGTCTTGTATTCACTTTGATGTCAGAAACCTTAGTGCCTCAACCAAACTGACCAAAACGATGTTTACTTTAAACATTTTGTATATTGGTTTTTTCCTATGCATTTCAACTCTGCTCTTCATTTGAAATCTCTTTTCCACACGTGGCACAAGATGAGGATAGAATAGAGTCCCCCACCCCCACATAACTGTTCCATTTCCCTCCTCTTATCTGTTGAATAATTTCTGTCATCCTCATTCTTTATTATCATATATTAAAATCTTACATATATTAGAGCGATTCTAGGTTCTCCCTAAGATACCACTGATTAATGTATCTGATAAATAAGTATATAGTGTCAAGTTACATGTAAAATTCTTCCTATCCTTTTTTATAGAAATACATAGAATTTTCTTTTTTTTTTTTTTCTTTTTTTTTTTTTGCAACGTTTATGTATTTTTGGGACAGAGAGAGACAGAGCATGAACGGGGGAGGGGCACAGAGAGAGGGAGACACAGAATCGGAAACTGGCTCCAGGCTCTGAGACATCAGCCCAGAGCCTGACGCAGGGCTCGAACTCACGGACCGCGAGATCGTGACCTGGCTGAAGTCGGACGCTTAACCAACTGCGCCACCCAGGCGCCCCAATACATAGAATTTTCTTGATTACTATGATAATGGTATTTTTACCTGTGATTTAAAATTCAAGTGCGTGATGGGCAGAAACTACTCTGGGAACACTGACTCTTTACTGATCAAGTCATTTGTCTGATTTGCAAAGGAAAGTTCTGGAAAAAGTTTCAGCTCTGAACTTCATGTCATTTCCCACCACTGATTTTCTCTACGTTATCTAGAAAAATATGCATTGGTCTAAAATAATTAGGGAAAAAATGTAAGAAACAAAGCCAAAAGTAAAATAAAATAAAATTAAATTAAATTAAATTAAATTAAATTAAATTAAATTAAATTAAAAAAAAGTCATTTAAAAGAAAATGTATTCATCTAAGCCTTTCCATTTACTACTTGGGAATGTGGACTTGGACATAATTGGCATTTGTGTGTAAATCTGTGGACTTGTGATGGATGGGGCAGAGCATGATGCTGTTACTTAGGAAGCAGTGGAAGAAAATAGGAAAATTTTAAGTAATTATTATAAAAATAATTATATATAGATCTATGTGAACTTAGATATCATATAGCCCTATCTAAATGCTAAGTGTAAAGAACAAGAACTGATGGCATGATTCTTATTGTTAGGTAAATATAATAAATAGTTACATATAGTATAAATATATAGAACAATGCATTAAATAAATACACAATTAAAAAAAAAAATTGACACACACAAATAGGTACCCTGCTACCAAAGTATTTTTTTTTCAAATCAAGAATAGATCTTTTCTTTATTCTTTTTTTTTAAATATAATTTATTGTCAAATTGGTTTCCATACAACACCCAGTGTTCATCCCAACAAGTGCCCTCCCAAAGTATTAACAGTAGTCTCTTTTGTGGAGTAAAAAAGAAGAGAAACAGGGGGTGAAAGTGGGATACTCTTTTTTACTTTTCTTCTGTGTAAACATTCATATTATTTGAAAATTTTTCTTACAATGTGTTCCTTTTGTGTTTTAAAAAGTAAGTTTAACAAAATATTTATTTCCTACCCTCATTTCACAAATAAGAAAAGTAACCAAAGGGGTCATATGTCTTGTCCAGAGTCACAGAACTTAGTGGAGTAGCAGGATTAGAACTCAAGCTGGCCTGCCCTCTTCAGGGTACTTCCATAGGGTGGCATAATTCAATGAGTCTTGGTTTATATATCTGGGCCATTGATACTGGGGAGCAGCGTAGGGAAATAAATTTTTTAAAATTTAACAGTAAGGCTGAGTCCTCTGTGATCAAATGTAACAATTGCTATCTCTCAGTTAACTTTTTGTTTTATTACCATGTTTCCAGAACAATACATTGAAAAGATGTTAGAGATAAAAGAGGTTATGGATAATGTGCTTGCCAAACAGAAGGCAGAAAGGGATGATCTGGCTAAAAAATACAGGTGAGTGAAAAAAGTAGAACTGCTTTAGAATTTTCATAATTTATCCCTTTTTAGCTACAATAGTTAGGTCTGGAATTTTTTAAGAATACAATTGTTGCTTAGGGCCAAAGAATGACCATGAGGTCATCTAATCTATTACCTTCATGGGGAATTGTACTTCCCAGAAAGATATTTTTCTTTTTTATTACTTGAAATATTCAGAAGAGGACATTTTAGTATCTTAAAAAGTTGTCCATAGCCAAGAATTTTATGACAGCCTCTCTGGTCATGAATCCCCAAAATAAATTTCTTTCCATAGTAAACTCAGATTTTTTACACTAAAATTTTTTCTTTTTGCTATCACAAATGTTATCTAAGTGGTGTAACCATGTGTTTTTTTGTGGTTTTGTGTATGTCTTAAACTCTCAGGGCTTTTAAGGGGTTTTATCCTGATTATATTATATCCTCTTCTTTTCCCTTTTTTGAGAAAGATATATTGTTTTCTTGTTTGGGCATATTTTTATTAGTTTTTCATACATAGACTTAGCTACCTATACCTTCTTTTTTTTTTTTCTCATGAGAACTTTTAAGGTTTACTCTCTTAGAAATTTCAAATATACAATACAGTATTATTAACTATAGTCACCATGCTATACATTACACCTCCATGATTGACCTATTTTATTACTGGATGTTTGTACCTTTTGACCTGGGGTCAAAATGGGTGAGCCATTTCACCCACCCTCCACCTTCCACCTCTGGCAACCACCAATCTGTTCTCTGTATATATGAGTTAATTTTTTTGTGTTTTGTAGTTTTTTGTTTTTTTAGATTATACATATGAGTGAGACCATACAGTATTTGTTTTTCTCTGTCTGACTTATTTCACTTAACATAATGCTCTCAAGGTCTATGCATGTTGTCAAAAATGACAGGATTTCTCTCTTTTTAATGTCTGAATAATATTCCTCTGTGTGTGTGTGTGTGTGTGTGTGTGTGTGTGTGTGTACATTTGCACATTCCACATCTTCTTTATTCAGCCTTTGATGGACACATAGGTTGCTTCCATGTCTTGGCTATTGTTAATAATGCTGCAGTGAATATGGGGTTGCAGTTATCTTTTTGATCTTGTTCCTTATTCACCTGTTATTTTCTAATTTCCTTTATATTCTTTTGTTTAAAGTTTGTTTATTTTTAAGAGAGAGAGTGTGAGTGCTGTGCGTGTGTACCAGTGGGGGAGGGGCAGAAAGAGGGAGCGAGAATCCCAAGCAGGCTCCACGCTGATGCAGGGCTTGATCTTACAAACCACGAGATCATGACCTGAGACAAAATCAAAAGTCGGGTGCTTAAATGACTGAGCCACCTGCACCCCTCTAATTTTCTTTATATTCTTATAATCATTTGACATTTTTTTCTGAACTTACTTAAAAATCAGTTTTCTATTTTCATTCACAAATATTTTATCTTCATTTTGCTTTTCTCCCCAGTGAATAAATATTACAGATTATTTCTCTTTTCTGTTTTCCTGTTAGTATAAAGCAAGTGAGCTTATAGGACCTACAGGTAGGTCAATTACCTTTGGAGAAGGTAAACTTTGGAGAAGACTAGCTTCAGTTTTCCTTTATGTTCTATGATTAACAATATACCTGGAGTTTTGGGAAGTTCCCAAGCAGTTGGGTTTGTAGGTGTGTAAGTCCTTATTAATACTGTTGCAAGACTTAAAATCTTGTAATCTTAAAACCGTTTTTATTTTTTGTCTGAACTCTGTTTTAAATGTGATATTACTAATTTTTTCTCCTCTGTTCAGCTTCTTGTATTTTATGCTACTAGCTGTTTGCTAATATTTCTTCTTACTGCTTCTTCCACCTACGTCTACTATTCACTCTAACATCTGGTCTGCTTGAAGTTCAGTACCAACAACCCTAAACTGTGATACTATTGCTATCCCTTAAAGCAGCTGCTTTAGGGTGATCCCTGAAGGTCACTGAGACCATTTCAAAGGGTGTATGAAGTCACAACTGTTTCTATAATGAAACTTTTTGGCTCTCATTCTCTCATGAGTGTATAATGGAATTTTCTAGTGGCCACATGTGTGGTGCTATCATTATTCTAATAGCCGATGGGATGTATCTTTGTATATTCTTGTGTTTTAAAATTTTCTGTTTTATTTTGTAGAACAGTAAATATTGATAGATAGACCCATATGAAAAAAGGCCCTTTGGGGTCCTCAATAATTTTTAAGAGCATAAAACAGTCATAAAGCCAAAAAGTTTGAGAACTACTGGAAACAAAGAGTCCAGTATCCTGAAGGGCACTGTAGTGTAGATGGGTATAACCAAAAGAAGGGTGTGAAGCAGCCATTTTCTCTCGCTCTCAAGCCCATTGTGGTCACACAGGTTAATGCTTGTCCTGGTAGTCCCTCTGGACCCGAAAGTGCCTCAATACAGGTTCAAAGTACAATTACAGTAATTACTTGATGGATTGACATTTCTCAGGTCCAGCTCAGATATAATTATTCAAAACAGTCTCACTCCTCCATAGCTCTAAGGGAACTTGAGTGGAACTTACTCCCAAATTTTATTTCCCGATACACCTTTCCACTATAAACAGGTAAGCAAACTCTGAATTTAAAAATGGTGTTCCTCCTTCCAGCTAAACAGTCCACATTTGTTTTTTTTCAGGGTTGACTCACAACTGGTAAATAATATAAATGTGGATAACCACACCATCACCTCCAGAAAAAGGCAGTCTTACTTACCTTAGGAGTCATTTTCCTTTCAGAGGAAATACTTGTGTACTTTGGGCTGATTAAAATTTAAATTGAGACAAAGTATCTTTAAAATCTACATGATTGCTAAAAAAAGTTTTCTATTGTTTTTGGTTTTTTTTTTCTCTTTCTGTTTCTTTCTCTAGAGTGTCCATAGAATCATTTAAGCAAGGAGTCCTCAGAGAACAACTGGCTAATTTGGCCACAAGACAGAAGAGCCTTTTAGTTGTGGCAAAAAAACAGAAAAAAATTAGCCAGAAAATTCAAAACTATAAAAACATTACATCTGTGTCTGGTCCTGGTTTGAAGAGGCTTCCATCCAGCTCAGAAATCTCTAGTGACAAGGACAGCCAAAGGCTTACCAGTCTGGGAAATTCAGTGCAGCCCCATTCAGGTTCATGTTCTCCTGTCAGCCTTATTTGTGGAAGCATACAGGAAACACAGTCATCTCTGGAAACATGGAATGGCAGCCAAAATACCAACACTTGTGTAAATTCAGAGACAGTGAGAAGGGAAGAATTTTTTGGAAATGAGCTGAATTCTAAACAGAATGTCAATGACTGTACCTTGGATGGGTTATCAAAATCCAGACATTCAGATGGCACTAAGAAGATTAAATTACCACCCCAGCCTGTTGCTTTTCTTGCTCAAGCAGAATATTCACAAAAAGAAAACGATCTTACAGAAACTCCAGCCAAAGGGAATGAATCTTACAGTAGTCCTTCAGCAGTAACTGGCACATTAAATATTTCAGAGACTACAGGCAGACTTGCCGAAAATGATGCCCATCTATCAACTGTTATTTGCAATCAGGCTCCTACCAATTGTGATCTGAAAAGAGGAAACAGGAAAATAGCTTCCCAGCAGCCACCTAGGGGGACATTAGAATCCTTGGCACACCAAGGGACTGATGCCTTAGGCAGTACTACTGGGCATCAGATGAAATCATATCTTAAAAAATCAGTTTTTGCTGTTCCCCATGCTCATGATGGTGAGAGCTCCTATTCCTCGGGATCTGGCCGTCAACATATTATAAAAAACCCTTTAAACAATAGCACAGCTCCCAGAAAGAAATATATGCAGATAAAAGATCTGATATTACTAGGAAGAATTAATCCAGGAAATAACATTCTGGAATTCAAAACACAGGTATCCTTTTTTTTCTCTAAAATCATGTAATTTTATAAATAAGCAAATAAATGTTTCTTTCATAAAGTGTAGGCATTTAGCTCTGATTATGGATGTAGGGTTTGGCTGGGCTTCTTGAATGAAGGGACAAAAACGTTGTATTCTTAGCTAGTGAAATCATGCTTTTGGGTTGCTCTATACGTTTTAGTCACTAGCACCTTTGGGCTCTCAGGCCAGAGTTAGTCAATTATATTGGCCCTGGAAGAATTTAAGAACAACATAAAAATAATAAATGGGAGCTATCTTTGGTTCCACAGTTTTAGGAATTACTGTGCACTGCTGAAGCTTACCCAGATAAAGGATAGATATAAATTCATCTTCTATAGAAGTTCAATTTAGAAATAAGAAGTGACTTGGAATTTGGATAAATCTGACTCAATGAAAACAATATCACATATGCATAAAAATCGAAGAAGAAAGGGTACCTGAGTGGCTCAGTCGGTTAGGCGTCCGACTTTAGGTCAGGTCATGATCTCACAGCTAGTGAGTTCGAGCCCTGCGTTGGGCTCTGTGCTGACCGCTCAGAGCCTGGAGCCTGCTTCAGATTGTGTCTCCCTCTCTGTCTGCCCCTCCCCTACTCACACTCTGTGTCTCTCACTTTCTTTTTTTTTTTTTTTTAATTTTTTTTTTTTCAACGTTTATTTATTTTTGGGACAGAGAGAGACAGAGCATGAACGGGGGAGGGGCAGAGAGAGAGGGAGACACAGAATCGGAAACAGGCTCCAGGCTCCGAGCCATCAGCCCAGAGCCTGACGCGGGGCTCGAACTCACGGACCGCGAGATCGTGACCTGGCTGAAGTCGGACGCTTAACCGACTGCGCCACCCAGGCGCCCCTCTCACTTTCAAAAATAAACATTTAAAAATGTTTTAATAAATAGAAGAGGAAAAAATTGTTCTACTAGAAAATGCCTACAAAACAGGCATCCTGTCCCCTTTCCCTACATTGACTTTTTGAAAGAGGAATTCAGAATGGCAGTGATTTTAAGAATCCTGGAATGTTTCTTTGCTAACGGACCACCAGTTCAATAGAAATTGGTCCAGGCTAACTGGAATTTAATCTGAATGACCACTGTTTCTAGTCCTTCCATTGCTGGTTAATAAGGCTTTTCCTAGTTAAAAAAAACTTTACTTGTAAGTTAGGAGCAAAAAAATTAATTTCAAAATTTCACATTGTAGTTTAAAGACCAAATTAGTGGCTTGATCTCAGGTCTCTTGATGTTCCTGTTTGCTTGCCTGTCAACCAGTTACTGTTAAGTAGTACCTACATCAGATTAGCTAGAGAAACTCAGATTTTAGTTAGTAAATTAATTACATTAACTCAAATTTTTGCAGGTGTGGCTACTTCTCTGGAGCAGCTATAATAAAATTTTAATATAACTTTTCATATTTCAGCTATTTCTTAACAGCTTTATTGAGATATAATTAACATATGTATTTAAATTACATATGTTTTTACATATGTATTTACATAGTAAATACATACTATATGTATTTAAATTAAGCATTTTGACAGATTTTGATGTATGTATATATCTGTGAAACCATAACCACAAACAGGTAATGAACATATCCATCACCCCCAAAAGTTTCTTTTTGCAATTTTGTATACCTCCTTCATACTTCTTCCTTCCCATGCTGAACTCCAGATAATTACTGGTCTGCATTATGTCCTTATACTTTTGTTTGCACTTCTAAGAATTCTGTAAAAGTGGAATTACACCATATGTGTTCATTTTTGTCTGGACTCTTTCTCTGAACATAATTACTTGAGAGTCATCCTCATTAGAGTGTGTATGTATGTACTACAATTTGTCATTTCATCTGTGATAGACATTTAGGTTGTTTCCAGTTGTTGACTATCGCATATAAGCTACTATGGTTATTGGTGTACAAATTTCAGTATGACACAGGCTTTTGCTTTTCTTGGGTAAATACCTAGGAGTGGAGTGACTGGATGAAATATGGTAAGTATATATTTAACTTTTAAAAAAACTGCCAAAGTTGTTAGTAACATTTTACATTCCCACCAGCTGTGATGAGTATTGTGGTTCCTCCATATTTTTACTTAGCTAGCATTTAGTATGATCCGTCTGTTAATTTTAGCCATACTAACATATAATGTAGATGTATGTATATAATATGTATATATGTATAGTAATTTATTATTGTGGTTTTATTTTGCATTTCATAATGATTAGTTATGTTGAGCATCTTTTCGTGTGCTCTTTGCCATCCATACTTATTCTTCGGTGAAGTTCCTTTTCAAATATTTGCCTGTTTTTTTATTGGCTGCTCATTCTCTTATTTGATACATTTTGGATATAAGTCCTTTATCCAATACATACTTTGCAAAAATATTTTCTCCTAATATAGTTTTGCCTTTTCATTCTCTCAAAATTGTGTTATAAAGAACAGAAGCTTAAAATTTTGATGTAGTCCAACTTAGCAATTTGCTCTTTGACTATGTTTTTAGTATCATATCTAAGAAGGCTTTGTCTAACCCAAGGTCACAAAGATTTTCTCCCAGAATTTAGGTCTGTGATCCATTAGTTTCTTTATGTAGTACAGAGCAAGATCCCAATTCATAGTTTTGAATATGGGTATTCAATTCTTCCAGCTACATGTGTTGAAAAAATTGCCCTCTATTGAATTGTCTTTTCACCTTTGTAGAAAATCATTTGTCCATATATGTGCCTATTTCTGGACTCCCTGTTCTGTTTACCTATTTGTCTATCTTACTATGAATACTGTCTTGATTAGTGCAGCTCTGTAATAAGGGTTAAAACCAGGTAGTGTTAGTCCTCCAGTTTTGTTCTTCCTTTTTGTAAAGTGTTTTGGCTATTCTAGGTCTTCTGCAATCCCATATGAATTTTAGAGTGAGTTTGTCAGCTTCTTTTTTTAAAAAAAAGGGGATGCTGTCATTTATATTGGTATTGAGCTAAATCTGTAGATGAATTTTGGGACAGATGACATCTCAGCAATATTGAGTTGTCCAGATCATGAACATGATATAGCTCTCTGTTAATTTAGACGTTTTGATTTTTCCCAGCAGTTGTAGGAGTCAGTATACAGGTCTTTCATATCTTTTACCAGATTTATCCCTAAGTATTTCATGGTTTTGATAGTAATATATATGATATTTTTTAAATGTCAATTTTTGGTTGTTTATTGCTCATAGGTAGAAATTCAATTGATTTTTGTATATTGAGATGTTATTTTATAATCTTGCTAAACTCACTACTTCCTGTAAATTTTTGTAGAAGTCATTGGATTTTCTACATAGATGATCAAGTTGGCTATGAATAAAGACAGTTTTACTTCTTTCTTTCCATTGTGAATGCTTTTCATTTCTTTTTGTGTAGCTGCACTGGCTAACACCAGTGCAGTATTGAAATAAAACAGTGAGATCACACTTCTGTTTTTTCCCTAAGATGAGACTATGTTTCTTAGAAAAAATTTAGGCTTCCACTGTTAAGTACAATGTTAGCTATAGGTTTTTTCTTAGATGCCCTATATTAGGCTCAGCAATTTCTTTTCCTAGTTTCTTGAGTGTCTTTATCATGAAAGGATATTGGATTTTGTTAAATGCTCTTTCCACATCGGTTGTGATGATCATATGGTTTTTGTTTTGTATTCTCTTGATAATGGTGTAGAACATTAATTGATCTTTGGATATTAAACCAACCTTGCATTCCTGGAAAAGCAGATAAATCCCACTTTGTTATGGTATATAATTCTTTTTATATGTTGCTGGATTTGGTTTTCTAATATGTTTTTGAGGATTTTTGCATCCATATTTATTAAAGATATTGGTCTTTAGTTTTCTTGTGTTGTCTTTTGTCTGGTTTGGTATTAAGGTTATACTGATCTCACTAAAATGTTTCTCTTTTTCTATTTTTAGAATATTGGTAATCCAAAATATTAGTATTAAATTCTCTTTAAATGCTTGATAGTAATCAGCAATGAAGCCATCTGTACCTGGATTTTTTTTTCTTTCTATGTACATAGTGTTTGGAGTGTTAATTCAGTCTCTTACAGGTTTTTTCAAATTGTCTATTTCTTCTTGAATCATTTTTGGTAGTTTTATTTTGTTAGAAATTTGTCTATTTTTTGTTATTTATTAGCACAGAATTATTGATAGTTTCTCTTATAATCCCTTTTATTTCAGTGTGGTCAGTAGTAGTGTACTAATTTTCATTGTTGATCTTAGTAATTTGAGTCTTCTCACTTGTTTTCTTGGTCGCTGTCACTAAAGTTTTGTCAATTTTGTTAATATTTTCAAAGAACCACTTTGATTTCATTGATTTTTATCGTTCTTCTATTGCCTATTTTATTTATTTTCATTCTAGTATTTATTATTTCCTTTTTTCTGCTTGCTTTGTGTTTAGTTTGCTGTTCTTTTTTCAGTGTCATCATTATAAGTGCAGGTTATTGATTTGAGATTTTTCTCTCTTTTCAATATAGGCATTTACAGCTATAAATTTACTTTTAGCCTACTGCTTTTGCTGCATCCCATCATTTTTGGTATGTTGTTTGTTTATTCATCTCAAAGTATTTGCCTTTTGATTATGTCTTTAATACTTTACTTATTTAGGAGTGTGTTGTTTGATTTCCTCATAACTGTGAGTGTTCCATTTTTTTCTTTTATTAATTTCTAATTTCGCTCTGTTGCATTTAGAGAGTATACCTAGTATTATTTGAGTCCTTTTAAAATTTCTGAGATTAGGGGCGCCTGGGTGGCTCAGTCAGTTAAGCGTCTGACCTCAGCTCAGGTCATGATCTCACAGTCTGTGGATTCGAGCCCTGCGTCGGGCTCTGGGCTGACAGCTTGGAGCCTGGAGCCTGCTTCGAATTCTGTGTCTCCCTCTCTTCTCCCCGCCCCCCCCCCCCCCCCCCGCTTGTGCTCTGTCTCTCTCTGTCTCAAAAAAATAAATAAAAACATTAAAAAAATTTTTTTTAAAGTTTCTGAGATTTACTTTGTGGCTTAACTAGCATGTGGCCCTATGTGCACTTGAGAAGAATAATTATTCTACTGTTGTTAGAAGGTTTTTTATAGATGCCTGTTGGGGTAGTTAGTTTATAATATTGCTCAAGTTTTCTCTTTCCTCATTGATCTTCTGCCTGTTTGTTCTATGTATTATTGAAAGTGGAGTGTTGACAACTATAATATTGTTGAATTGTCTGTTTCGCCCTTTATTTATGTTAATTTTTGCTTCGTGTATGTTGGTGCTCTTTTATTAGGTGCATGTGTGTTTATAATTGTTATATTTTCCTGATGCATTAACCCTCTTCTTATTATAAAATGTCTCTTGTTATCTCTAGTAATACTTTTTATTGTAAAGTGTATTTTGTGTGATATTAGTATAACTGCTGCAGTTTTTTGAGGTTGCTGTCTGCATGATATATCTTTCTCCGTCCTTTCAAGTTCAATTTTCTTGTCTCTTTCAATTTAATCTGTCTTTTATATGCAGCATATAGCATACATCTTGTTTTTCTTTTAACTAAGTCTGACAGCCTCTACTTTTTGAATAAGTTTTTTCATCCACTCTCATTTAATTAACATTATTAATATTGCTGGACTTACGTCTGCTATTTTACTTTTTGTTTTTAATGTGTCTCATGTCTTTTTTGTTCCTCTGTGTTTCCTTTATTGCTTTTTTTTGCATTAAGTGAATATTTTCCAGTGTAGCATTTTAGTTTCTTTAGTGACTTTAGTTTCTTTAGTGACTTTTCTTTTTTTTTTTTTTTAATTTTTTTTTCAACGTTTTTTATTTATTTTGGGACAGAGAGAGACAGAGCATGAACGGGGGAGGGTCAGAGAGAGAGGGAGACAGAATCAGAAATAGGCTCCAGGCTCTGAGCCATCAGCCCAGAGCCCGACGCGGGGCTCGAACTCACGGACCGCGAGATCGTGACCTGGCTGAAGTCGGACGCTTAACCGACTGCGCCACCCTGGAGCCCCTTTAGTGACTTTTCTTTAGTGACTTTAGTGACATATTTTTGGAAGTATTTCCATAATGCTTATGCTATGATATCTTCACTTATCAGAATCAGCTTCATATTTATACTAATTAATTCTAGTAAGATAAAGAACTGTAACTCCTGTATAGCTCTATCCCTTTCTCCCCCTTTTATATCTCAAATGCAACAATTCATTGTTGTAATTATGACTTCGTAAAACTTTGTGATTTGTAAAGAAATAGAAAAGAAAGCAAGTATGTATTTCTAGGTTTTGTTTTATTAACCTTCTTATTTGCCCTTTTTGGTTCTCTCCATTTGTTCCTGTGGATTTGAGTTACCATCTGGTATCATTCCCCTAGCCCAAGAAAACTTTGCTCCCACACACTTCCTTTGTGCTGTTTCTAAATATATACATTATGTACCTATTGTTTTATACAATGCTTTTTAAAATCAGTTAAGGAAGGGGAATAAATATTTGTTCATTCTGTGTTCTATAATGTATAATTACCTTTATTGATGCTTTTTGTTTTCTCAAGTGGATTCATATTACCATTTGAGGTCACTTGCTTTCAACATGAAAAACTTCCTTTGGTATTTCTTCTCAGGTACTCTAGCAACAAATTGTCTCCATTTTTGTTTATCTGGGGAATGTTTGTTTGTTTGTTTTTAATAAACAACAGATTTTTTAAGCTGTTTTTTTTCAATATATGAAATTTATTGTCAAATTGGTTTCCATACAACACCCAGTGCTCATCCCAAAAGGTGCCCTCCTCAGTACCCATCACCCACCCTCCTCTCCCTCCCACCCCACATCAACCCTCAGTTTGGTCTCAGTTTTTAAGAGTCTTTTATGCTTTGGCTCTCTCCCACTCTAACCTCTTTTTTTTTTTTTCTTCCCGTCCCGGATGGGTTTCTGTTAAGTGTCTCAGGATCTACATAAGAGTGAAAACATATGGTATCTGTCTTTCTCTGTATGGCTTATTTCACTTAGCATCACACTCTCCAGTTCCATCCACGTTGCTACAAAGGGCCATATTTCATTCTTTCTCATTGCCATGTAGTACTCCATTGTGTATATAAAACACAATTTCTTTTTTTTTTTTTTTTTTTTTTAATTTTTTTTTTTCAACGTTTATTTATTTTTGGGACAGAGAGAGACAGAGCATGAACGGGGGAGGGGCAGAGAGAGAGGGAGACACAGAATCAGAAACAGGCTCCAGGCTCTGAGCCATCAGCCCAGAGCCCGACGCGGGGCTCGAACTCACGGACCGCGAGATCGTGACCTGGCTGAAGTCGGACGCTTAACCGACTGCGCCACCCAGGCGCCCCTAAAACACAATTTCTTTATCCATTCATCAGTTGATGGACATTTAGGCTCTTTCCATAATTTGGCTATTGTTGAGAGTGCTGCTATAAACATTGGGGTACAAGTGCCCTATGCATCAGTACTCCTGTATCCCCTGGGTAAATTCCTAGCAATGCTATTGCTGGGTCATAGGGTAGGTCTATTTTTAATTTTTTGAGGAACCTCCACACTGTTTTCCAAAGTGGCTGCACCAATTTGCATTCTCACCACCAGTGCAAGAGGGTTCCCGTTTCTCCACATCCTCTCCAGCGTCTGTAGTCTCCTGATTTGTTCATTTTGGCCACTCTGACTGGCGTGAGGTGATATCTGAGTGTGGTTTTGATTTGTATTTCCCTGATGAGGAGCGACGTTGAGCATCTTTTCATGTGCCTGTTGGCCATCCGGATGTCTTCTTTAGAGAAGTGTCTATTCATGTTTTCTACCCATTTCTTCACCGGGTTATTTGTTTTTCGGGTGTGGAGTTTGGTGAGCTCTTTATAGATTTTGGAAACTAGCCCTTTGTCCGATATGTCATTTGCAAATATCTTTTCCCATTCCGGTGGTTGCCTTTTAGTTTTGTTGGTTGTTTCCTTTGCTGCGCAGAAGCTTTTTATCTTCATAAGATCCCAGTAGTTCATTTTTGCTTTTAATTCCCTTGCCTTTGGGGATGTGTCAAGTAAGAAATTGCTACGGCTGAGGTCAGAGAGGTCTTTTCCTGCTTTCTCCTCTAGGGTTTTGATGGTTTCCTGTCTCACGTTCAGGTCCTTTATCCATTTTGAGTTTATTTTTGTGAATGGTCTAGTTTCAACCTTCTGCATGTTGCTGTCCAGTTCTCCCAGCACCATTTGTTAAACAGACTGTCTTTTTTCCATTGGATATTCTTTCCTGCTTTGTCAAAGATTAGTTAGCCATACGTTTGTGGGTCTAGTTCTGGGGTTTCAATTCTATTCCATTGGTCTATGTGTCTGTTTTTGTGCCAATACCATGCTGTCTTGATGATTACAGCTTTGTAGTAGAGGCTAAAGTCTGGGATTGTGATGCCTCCTGCTTTGGTCTTCTTCTTCAGAATTACTTTGGCTATTCGGGCCTTTTGTGGTTCCATATGAATTTTAGGATTGCTTGTTCTAGTTTTGAGAAGAATGCTGGTGCAATTTTGATTGGGATTGCATTGAATGTGTACATAGCTTTGGGTAGTGTTGACATTTTGACAATATTTATTCTTCCAATCCATGAGCACGGAATGTTTTTCCATTTCTTTATATCTTCTTCAATTTCCTTCATAAGCTTTCTATAGTTTTCAGCATACAGATCTTTGACAGCTTTGGTTAGATTTATCCCTAGGTATTTTATGCTTCTTGGTGCAGTTGTGAATGGGATCAGTTTATTTGTCTTTGTCTTGCTTCATTATTAGTGTATAAGAATGCAACTGATTTCTGTACATTGATTTTGTATCCTGCAACTTTGCTGAATTCATGTATCAGTTCTAGCAGACTTATGGTGGAGTCTGTCGGGTTTTCCATGTATAATATGTCATCCGCAAAAAGTGAAAGCTTGACTTCATCTTTGCCAATTTCGATGCCTTTGATTTCCTTTTGTTGTCTGATTGCTGATGCTATAACTTCCAACACTATGTTAAACAACAGCGGTGAGCGTGGACATCCCTGTCGTGTTCCTGATCTCAGGGAAAAAGCTCTCAGTTTTTCCCCATTGAGGATGATGTTAGCTGTGGGGTTTTCATAAATGGCTTTCATGATGTTTAAGTATGTTCCTTCTATCCTGACTTTCTCGAGGGTTTTTATTAAGAAACATTGCTGAATTTTGTCAAATGCCTTTTCTGCATTGATTGACAGGATCATATGGTTCTTATCTTTTCTTTTATTAATGTGATGTATCACGTTGATTGATTTGCAAATGTTGAACCATTCCTGCATCCCAGGAGTGAATGCCACTTGATCATGGTGAATAATTCTTTTCATATGCTGTTGAATTCGATTTGCTAGTATCTTATTGAGAATTTTTGCATCCATATTCATCAGGGATATTGGCTTTTAGTTCTCTTTTTTTAATGGGTCTCTGGTTTGGGAATCAAAGTAATACTGGCTTCATAGAATGAGTCTGGAAGTTTTCCTTCCCTTTCTATTTTTTGGAGTAGCTTGAGAAGGATAGGTATTATCTCTGCTTTAAACGTCTGGTAGAACTCCCCTGGGAAGCCATCTGGTCCTGGACTCTTATTTGTTGGGAGATTTTTGATGACTGATTCAATTTCTTCGCTGGTTATGGGTCTGTTCAAGCTTTCTGTTTCCTCCTGATTGAGTTTTGGAAGCGTGTGGGTGTTTAAGAATTTGTCCATTTCTTCCAGGTTGTCCAGTTTATTGGCATATAATTTTTCATAGTATTCCCTGATATTTGCTTGTATCTCTGAGGAATTGGTTGTAATAATTCCATTTTCATTCATGATTTTATCTATTTGGGTCATCTCCCTTTTCTTTTTGAGAAGCCTGGCTAGAGGTTTATCAATTTTGTTTATTTTTCATAAAACCAACTCTTGGTTTCGTTGATCTTCTCTACAGTTTTTTTAGATTCTATATTGTTTATTTCTGCTCTGATCTTTATTATTTCTCTTCTTCTGCTAGGTTTAGGCTGTCTTTGCTGTTCTGCTTCTATTTCCTTTAGGTGTGCTGTTAGATTTTGTATTTGGGATTTTTCTTGTTTCTTGAGATAGGCCTGGATTGCAATGTATTTTCCTCTCAGGACTGCCTTTGCTGCATCCCAAAGCATTTGGATTGTTGTATTTTCGTTTTCATTTGTTTCCATATACTTTTAAATTTCTTCTCTAATTGCCTGGTTGACCCACTCATTCTTTAGTAGGGTGTTCTTTAACCTCCATGCTTTTGGAGGTTTTCCAGACTTTTTCCTGTGGTTGATTTCAAGCTTCATAGCATTGTGGTCTGAAAGTATGCATGGTATGATTTTAATTCTTGTATACTTATGAAGGGCTGTTTTGTGACCCAGTATGTGATCTATCTTGGAGAATGTTCCATGTGCACTCGAGAAGAAAGTATATTCTGTTGCTTTGGGATGCAGAGTTCTAAATATATCTGTCAAGTCCATCTGATCCAATGTATCATTCAGGGCCCTTGTTTCTTTATTGACCGTGTGTCTAGATGATCTATCCATTTCTGTAAGTGGAGTGTTAAAGTCCCCTGCAATTACCACATTCTTATCAATAAGGTTGCTTATGTTTGTGAGTAATTGTTTTATATATTTGGGGGCTCCCGTATTTGGCGCATAGACATTTATTATTGTTAGCTCTTCCTGATGGATAGACCCTGTGATTATTATATAATGCCCTTCTTCATCTCTTGTTACAGCCTTTAATTTAAAGTCTAGTTTGTCTGATATAAGTATGGCTACTCCAGCTTTCTTTTGACTTCCAGTGGCATGATAAATAGTTCTCCATCCCCTCACTCTCAATCTAAAGGTGTCCTCAGGTCTAAAATGAGTCTCTTGTAGACAGCAAATAGATGGGTCTTGTTTTTTTTTTATCCATTCTGATACCCTATGTCTTTTGGCTGGCACATTTAGTCCATTTACATTCAGTGTTATTATAGAAAGATATGGGTTTGGAGTCATTGTGATGTCCATAGGTTTCATGCTTGTAGCGATGTCTCTGGTACTTTGTCTCACAGGATCCCCCTTAGGATCTCTTGTAGGGCTGGTTTAGTGGTGATGAATTCCTTCAGTTTTTGTTTGTTTGGGAAGACCTTTATCTCTCCTTCTATTCTAAATGACAGACTTGCTGGATAAAGGATTCTTGGCTGCATATTTTTTCTGTTCCTCACATTGAAGATCTCCTGCCATTCCTTTCTGGCCTGCCAAGTTTCAGTAGAGAGATCGGTCACGAGTCTTATAGGTCTCCCTTTATATGTTAGAGCAGGTTTATCCCTAGCTGCTTTCAGAATTTTCTCTTTATCCTTGTATTTTGCCAGTTTCACTATGATATGTCGTGCAGAAGATCGATTCAAGTTACGTCTGAAGGGAGTTCTCTGTGCCTCTTGGATTTCAGTGCCTTTTTCCTTCCCCAGATCAGGGAAGTTCTCAGCTATTATTTCTTCAAGTATACCTTCAGCACCTTTCCCTCTCTCTTCCTCCCCTGGAATACCAATTATGCGTATATTATTTCTCTTTAGTGCATCACTTAGTTCTCTAATTTTCCCCTCATACTCCTGGATTTTTTTATCTCTCTTTTTCTCAGCTGCTTCTTTTTCCATAATTTTATCTTCTAGTTCACCTATGCTCTCCTCTGCCTCTTCAATCTGAGCTGTGGTCGTCTCCATTTTAGTTTGTAGCTCATTAATAGCATTTTTTAGCTCCTCCTGGCTGTTCCTTAGTCCCTTGGTCTCTGTAGCAGTAGATTCTCTGCTGTCCTTTATACTGTTTTCAAGCCCAGAGATTAATTTTATGACTATTACTCTCAATTCACTTTCTGTTATACTGTTTAAATCGTTTTTGATCAGTTCATTAGCTGTCGTTATTTCCTGGACGTTTTTTTGAGGGGAATTCTTCCGTTTCGTCATTTTGGATAGTCCCTGGAGTGGGGTGGAAATGCGGGGCACTTCCCCTGTACTGTCTTGAATAACTGGTGTTGGTGGGCGGGGCCGCAGTCAGACCTGATGTCTGCCCCCAACCCACCGCTGGGGCCACAGTCAGACTGGTGTGTACTTTCTCTTCACCTCTCCTAGGGGCAGGATTCACTGTGGGGTGGCGTGGCCCATCTGGGCTACTTGCACACTGCCAGGCTTGTGGTGCTGGGGATCTGGCGTATTAGCTGGGGTAGATGGGCAAGGTGCACAGGGGTGGGAGGGGCAGGCTCATCTTGCTTTTCCTTTGGAGATCCGCTTCGGGAGGGGCCCTGTGGCACCAGGAGGAAGTCAGACCCGCCAGAGGGATGGATCCACAGAAGCACAGCGTTGGGTGTTTGCACAGTGCAAGCAAGTTCCCTGGCAGGAACTGGTTCCCTTTGGGATTTTGGCTAGGGGATGGGCGAGGGAGATGGCACTGGCTAGCGCCTTTGTTCCCCTCCAAGCTGCCCTCTGTTGTCCGGAGCTCAACAACTCTCCCTCCTGTTGTCCTCCAGCCCTCCCGTTCTCCGAGCAGAGCTGTTAGCTTATAACCTTCCAGATGTTAAGTCCCGCTTGCTGTCAGAACACACTCCGTCTGGCCCCTCCGCTTTTGCAAGCCAGACTTGGGCTCTCCTTTGCCAGCGGGCTGCCCCTCTGCCCCAGCTCCCTCCCACCAGTCCGTGTAGCGCACACCGCCTCTCCGCCCTTCCTACCCTCTTCCGTGGACCTCTCATCTATGCTTGGCTCTGGAGAATCCATTCTGCTAGTCTTCTGGCGGTTTTCTGGGTTATTTAGGCAGGTGTAGGTGGAATCTAAGTGATCAGCAGGACGCGGTGAGCCCAGCGTCCTCCTACACCGCCATCTTCCTCTGGAATGTTTTTATTTAACTTCATTTTTGAAAGATAGCTTTGCTGGATATAGAATGCTTGGTTGACACTTTTTTTCTTTGTACACTTTGAATATATTATTCCACTGCTTCTGGCCTCCCTTGTTTCTGGTAAGAAGCTGGCTGTTAATCTTCTTGGGGTCCCCTTGTAAGTAATGAGTCATTTTTCTCTTTTGTACATTATTTTCTCATTGTCTTTGACTTTCAGCATGTTTCTGTTTATGAACTTTTTCATGTTTATCCTAATTAGAAGTCACTGAGCCTCCTTTGAAAAGTACAGATTAATGTTTTTCAATAAATTTGGCAAGTTTTTAGCCATTATTTTTTCCAGTATATTTTCTATTCCTTTCTTTTGTCCTTCTAGTACTAGAAGTCCCTCTAGTAAAGTTTTCATTTTAGTTATTGTACTTTTCAATTCCATACCTACTACCTGGTTCTCTTTTTTAAATTCTGTCTCTTTATTGATATTTTCTATTTGATATGACATTGTCATCATTCCTTCCTTTACTTGTTTAATTATGGTTTCCTTTAGTTCTTTCAATATTTTTATAATAGCTGTTTTGAAGTCTTCGTTAAATCCAACATATGGTCACTCTCACAGATGTTTTCTGTTGCTTTAGTTTAGTGTATGTGTCTTACTTTTCCTGTTTTCCCACATCTGTCATCATTTTTTGTTGGAACTGGACATTTTAGATATTTTTAAATGGGTCATGGATTATAGTAAATTTGCGTACTGGCTTCCACCTTCTCTTAGGCTTGTTATTGTTATGTGCCTGCTTATTTAGTTACTGGATAGATTGTTTTAGTGAGGTTATTTTTACGTACTATAGTGTTAAACTTTTGATATTATATCACATGGACTTAGGCCTTGGCAGGTCTCTCTGTGTCTCTTTCCCTGACCATAGCTAACCATCAAGCTCCACTTATTGCTGGTTCATTGTTCTATTGTTTTCAACAATGACCTGAAGCATAAATTGCTACAGACTAATCCATTTAAATGTGTGCTCCTTTGAAGGGATAGTTTTTGAGGTCAGTGTTGGAGTTTTATTCTGACTTTAAGAAGTCTCTGCCCTACTATCTATTCTCCCAATTTTCTCCTGAAAACTAGCCAGCATACAGCTTAGCCTGTATCTCCAATGAATCCACCAATTTACTTTCAGTTGTCTTTTACCACAACCTGTACTGCCTTTAAAGTGCCTTTGAGCTTGAACTTCTATGTTCTGTTGCAAATGAAGTCATTTCCTTTGGAGGAGATTAGGAACCATCTGTTTTAAGGCTTCCTTCTTTTCCCAGGCAAAGTCTCTGTACCTTAGCTCGGGAGCTGGGTGAGAACACAGCAGTTTTTCTTTGAACGGCACCCCGGCTTTAGTAGTTGAGCATTTAGCTGAGGCAGGCACAGTAGCTTCATGCCTTTATAGCTTCTCTCTCCTGATGTGAAACCACCACCTTTTAAGCCAGGCAAGGGTGATCAGGGTCCCAGTAGTCATAGTGACACCATGCCAAAGGTAGAGCCCCTACCTTGCCAGTGCAGGCTATGCAGAAGGGATCCCCTGCCTCTTTTATTTTTGTTTTTCTTTAAAAATGTTTTTAATGTTTATTTTTGAGAAAGAGAGATAGAGTGCAAGTGGGGAAGAGGCAGAGAGAGAGTGAGACACAGAATTGGAAGCAGGCTCCAGGCTCTGAGATGTCAGCACAGACCCCGATGCGGGCTTGAACTCACAAACCATGAGATCATAACCTGAGCCAAAGTCAGATGCTGAACCGACTGAGCCACCCAGGCATCCAGCCTCTTGGCTGCACTTACCTTCAACTTAACCTTAGCAACTAATAGCTGAGGGCAGGATGAGAAATGTTGATATCCTGCCCTTGACAAGAAGGTGGCCCTCTGACTAGGGGCTGTAGGGAGAGGGAGCCCTGTGTTTGTGGCTACACATTCTGGAGTAGAATCTGCACCTCACTGAACCGGGAAGGGAAGAAGGAAGCAATCTTGGTTCACATACCACAGACTCCCCTTTTTTTTTTTTTTTTTTTTTACCTAATTGTCATAGATTTAGCTGAATAGATGTCTATTTGCTGCATGCCTTTATGACCATTTTCAGAGATTTAAACGATTTTTAAATGCTTTTTCACCTGGGAGTGGATCCTCACATTGTCATGCCAGAAGTTGATTCTAGAATATTTATATTTGGTGAGACTTCTGATATAGTTAGGTTTAAATTTATCACATGACATCTGTTTTCTATTTCTCTCATCTCTTCTTTGTTCCCTTTTTCTTTTTTTTTTTTTTTGTGTTCTATCTCCTTTGTTAGTTTATTAGCTACAACTCTTTTTACTCAGTTGTGGCTTTAGAGTTTATAGTACATATTTTTAACTTCCCCCAGTCTGCCTTTAAGTGATATTGTACCACTTTATGTATACTATAAGAACTGCAAAGTAGCATGCTTCCATTTTTCTACTCCTGACCTTTGTGTTATATATTTTACCCAATGTTATAAATTCCATACTGCATCATTATTTTTGTTTAAGCAGCTAATTATCTTGAGATTTAAATAAAAAGAAAAATATCTTTCTTATGTAATTACTGTTACTGTTTTTCTTTTCTTTGTGTAGATCCTGATTTCCATTTGCTATCATTTTCTTCTCTTGGAGGACTACCTTTAACATTTCTTGTATTGAAGGTCTTCTACTGATAATGAATCCTTTTGACTTTTGCATTTGTGAAAAAGTTTATTTTACCTTCATTTTTGAAAGATATTTTTGCTAGATACAGGTTTCTAGGTTGGAATGTTTTTTTTCTTTGAGTACTTTAAAGATGTTGCTTGACTGTGTTCTTGATTGCATTGTTTTCAACAAGTAATACACTATTGTCCTTAACTTTGTCCCTCTGTACATAATGTGTCTTTTTGCTCCTTCTGGCTGCTTTTAGTGACTTTCTCTTGATCCCTGGATTTAAACAATTTTGATTATGAGATGCATTAGCATAATTTTTTTCATGTTTCTTATACTTAGGGTTTATTGGATTTCTTGAGTCTCTGGGTTCCAAATTTGAATCTCAGATGTGGAAGAATTTCAGCCAATTTATTTCTTCAAGTGTTTTTTCTTCCCTCCCCTCCTTTTTTAACCTCTTATTACACACAGATTGGTTGAAATCATTCCACAATTCACTGATTATCTGTTCATTTTTTAAGTTCTCTTTTCTCGGTGTTTCATTTTTATGCAGTTCCTATTGCTTTATCTTTGAATTTTCCAATCTTTTTGTTGGCAATGTCTAATCTATTATTAGACATGCTATTCCCATCTAGTACTCTTCATCTCACACATTGTAATTACATCTCTAGAACTTTGAGTTGAGTCTTTTAAAAAATATTTTCCCTGCCTCCACATAACTTTTGAACATGTGGAATATGATTATAATAACTACTTAATGTCTTTATCTGCTGATTATAACATTCTTATCAGTCTTGGTCATTTTCAGTTGATTGCTTTGTCTCTTCTGTATGGATTGCATTTTCCTACTTATTTGCAGGCCTGTTAATTTGTTATTGAATCCCACACATTGTGAAATCTACCTTGTTGGATGCTGGATATTTTTGTAGTCTTATAAACATTTTATATATTTGTTCCAAAATACAGGTAAGTTCCTTGGAAACAATTTGATCCTTTTAAGTCTTGCTGTTAAGATGTGGTAGGCAGGATTGGAGCATGTTTTCAGTCTAGGGCTAATTATTTCTCACTACTTAAGTAAGTTTCTTCTGTGTACCTTACCAGTGCCCCACCAGTTTTGAGTTTTCTGTTGGAAACAGGCACTATTTTTGCCCTTTCTGAATGCCAGGTGTCATTACCTCTAATCACTACTCAGCTGAATACTCAAAGAGGACCCTCTGAAGATCTACAGAGCTCTCTCTCTCTTTGTATTTCTCTCTTCTTCAGTACTGTCCTACAGACTCTGGGCACTTTGCCTTCCTATACTCTGCTCTGCCTCTTCACCTCCGGGAGTCCACAGGCTTTGCCTGGATCCCCTCTCCCTGTACCATGACTTGGAAATTCTCTCAAGTCAATGGCTGGGACACTTGGAAGGCTCACCTCATTAATTTCTCACTTCTCAGGGATCACTGTACTTTGTTGCCTGATGTTGTTTGGTATCTTACACACTATCGCTTTATATATGTTGTCTATTTTTTGTTCGTGTTAGGACAAATCTGCTTCCTCTTACTTCATCCTGGTCAAAAGCAGATGTTCACATATTTCAGGTATTTTTCCTTCTTAATTTTTCTTTTATTTTTCACTTCAGGAGACTACTCACAAAGCCAGTGTTTTATTGAGTGGTAAAATTAAGGTAGAAAATGGTCAGATTTATCAAAATCCAGTCACCTGGCTCAAGGATCTTCTAGGAGACGACAGTTACGTGACTTGGAATTATGCTTGGAGTAAGGTGGGTCATTCTTAATTTATCTGTAACTTCATATTCAAATAGAAATGTACATTTTTATGATAAAACTATTATTTTTAAGAAATCTGAACTTCTCCAAGCTCGTTTATGTCCTCATATATCCTTAATACAATATGCTACGTGCTTTCCCCTACAACTCTTGTTTAACAGAATTCCCCAGGGGCAGACTTGGACAGCTGACTGAGCCTCTCCATCCTTGTTCCTCACCTAGTCTCAGAAATTCAAATGTCCTGATTCCCCCCTAGGATTCCCCCAGGTGATTTCAGGTCTTTGTGACTCCCTAGAGAAAATTTGGGACCTCTGATGTATTGATAATTAATATGTTAGTATTCTGGTGCAGTGAAGGAAAATCTTCCCCAAGACCACAGGAAGGAGCAAGCAGCCTAAGACCCACAGAGGTTATGCTGCACTTTTGTTTGAATTCAGTCTTATCCATCAGTTGCTAAACCCCCAAAAAGAAATACTTGTTTTCATTCTGACTTCCCAGACTTAGTAATCTTCCCCTCAGTTCTGTCTTCTGCGTTGTAAGCCCAGTTTAACCACCAGTTGAAGACAATTAATGACTGACACCTTTGATGGCCAAGATCAGCCACCTCCAGATATCCATTGTCACACTTCAGGGAAGAGTCTTGGAATGATTCACCCAGGAAAGTGTGAATCATCAGACATCCACCATTACTGTTAAACAGAATTGCAGATGCCTTCAGCCTCCACTAGCCATTACAGTAAGCCTCAGTGTACTAGTAATAAAAGGCCCAGTTTCTTCTCTCCTTTATTGTCCCACTTAGCTCTGCCCACCCTCCCTCCTAGTTTCTCCTCTCCTTCTGCATCCCTAAATTGCTTTCCAGTGTTCTAGACCTTTGTGTCAGGTGCTTCCAAAATTGTGTTGTAGTTCCCTCACTTACATCAGTACATCTTGGATTTTTTTCTACTTTATAGTCTTTATGGGTTTTTTCTTAAAGGTTTTTTCTAGTTGTTTATTTCCCACCCCTGGAGTCACCAGGCCACCTGCTTTCAATTTACCCTGCCCAGTCCTTTCTGTGGATTCATAAGTCATATTTGCATGTTAGTAATTAACATTTTACCCTTGGAAATCCCTTTTTATTAAAAAGTTTCTCAAACTTGTGATAGATTTTATCATTTTGTTGAAATAGTCTATGCTTACAGCCTGAATATGGTTCTGATTTCTGTAGTTTAGTTTTTTTGAGCTCGACATGCCTCTGCTACAGTGTGCCCAGTGATGACTCAGTTCTCCCACTCTTTTTCTTTATTGGAACTACTGCATTTTCTGCTTTTGAATAGCTGGCTGTGACATCATTTGGCCCTCACTCTGTACTTAAGCCTCATTTATATATCACATTGCCTGTGGTCTTTTCTCATTGGACATGTCAGTTAGTCATATGGTTTAACACCGAGGTGATAGTGAAGTCAAAGGCAAATGTGGGTGCTAAAATTAGAATTATTGGGTATAAGATATTCGTACAGATTAAGTAGGCTTAGATTTGTTTTAATATTCAAAAATAGTCTTAAAAATTACCACAGGGTGCTCATGTACTTTTAATAAATACCCCAAGCTGAGAAACACTACCCCAGTAAAAATTTTTGCAGTGTTTAAAACCCTCTTTTAAAACTTAACACAGAAACCTTTGCCTCCTCTTATCTTGAAGTAACTCCTGACTTCACAGTTGCTTCTGAGTGACAGGGTGTTTTGGCTACATTGGTCAATGTGAACATTTCTCCTGACTCATTCTGAGAATGCTGGTGTGGCTATAGGTCCCGGAGTGGTTGCTTGTCAGGCAAGAAATGCCAGAAAACTAGGTCTTATCCTGCCTCAGACAGAATGACAACAGCCACTAGACACAGAGATGACTCATACTTCCTACCCAAGCAGCTGGGCTGCTATACAGGGAATTCTGATGCTTACTCCCACTGGGCATCACTGATCCCTCTCACTCCTGCAGTCTCCTGACTATTAGGTATCATCCTGATATGGCAGAGTGATCTCTGGGAGGGAGACAGGAGACCAGGCTGGTTCCCGGTTCCACTCGTGATAAGTTACATGATCTGGGAATGTTTTTCGATCCTGCCTACACATTGGAATCACTTGAGGAGCTTTTAAAAACTGCTAATGCCTGGAGGACCCCAGCTCCATACCTTCTGATCTAATAGTCTTGACTGAAGACCAGGTGGCAATTCAGGCTTTCCAGGTAATTGTAATATGCAGCCTAGAGTGAGAATCACTGATCTGGATCAAGTCACTTAACCTTTCTGAACGTCATTTTTCTTATGTATGAAATAAGTAGTAGTGCTAAATGGTCTCTAAAGACCCTTCCAATGTGGAAATTCTAGGACTTGGATAGTTATGTGTGATTTATAAAGGCTTTTACATGTATTCTTTCACAACAACCCCATGAGGCAAGAAAATTAACTATTTTCTCTATCTATGGATGTAAAACCAGAGTTGTAGGAGATTAAGTGAGTTGATTACCCCCAAGGCCAGTAAGTGCCAGAACTAGGATTAGAATCTGGTCTTTTGGTTCCCTGTATATTATTTTCCACATTTACAACAAGTAAGGGCAGAAGGACATTATTTTCTACATTTACAACACAAGGGAGCCCACATTCCTTTCATTGGAAACCAGTTGCTGTGAACTGAAAAGAGCACACAGTGTTACCTAGCTGTCTTTGTGGATTTATGCAAAGCCTCATTCTTGTGCAGCAAAAATTGCTCACTTCTGGCCGAAAAAAATGCCTTTCTGTGATACAGTTGTGGTAGGAAATTGTAAGAATGGCAGTGACCATTCATTTTGTGAATGCTCAGGGCTGGATCTTTGCAGATGAAGAATACACTGCCATTTTGGGCAGTGACTGAAGGAGCAGTGACTGCTCTCTTGGGCAAACATACTTTCCATCCAAATGACTCACTCTCTGAGTTTCGACCCTTATAAATTCACTGTTTTGGATCTAGTATTAACTTTTCTCTGTGGTTACCCCTCACCCTACACACTTTCTAAAATAATCCTCCCACCACCATGATTAGGAATATCAAGGTAGGGAAAGGTTGAGGTAGGAGTATAGAAAGTGATGGGAATTGTTGATCTGGACAGCCAGCCAGCCTCATTGAGTCAATTAATCATTCCTAAAGTGTCTTAATTAACTTAAACTTCTGTGAGTCCTGCTTCTACTCTGGAGACGTGGGCCCTTTCAAAATACAAATATCCAAGAGGTGTGTGAATCCCGAAGATTGTAAATAATATGAAGGCCTACTGCCCTTCTCTTGCCTGGAGCTACATAGACTGCCTGGGGGAAGTGGAGAAGGAAGTGGAGAAGGCTCTAGGATGGGGATTGGGAAGAGGGGGGCGGTGTGAAAGTGAACCTCACTTCCATCATATTTCCCCAGGATCTGTCTTTTGTGGCAGTTATTATACTTTTATCCTCCCTTCTCAAATATTTGAGAATTATTTTAATTTTTTAGCCAAATATGTCTTGGTGTTACAGTGAACCTAAAAGAAAAACCTATAGTTTTCTTCTGTTTCTTTGCTCTTTTCTGCCCCCTCTCCCATCCTCCAACAAAAACAATTTTCCTTTCCTCTTTCTTCCTTTTGGGATAGTGTAAATTTGTTTAGACTTGCTTCATAAAACTTGAAATGGAAGTAAAACAGTCATTTGATCATCCATGAACAGATTCCCATTAGTCAGTACCAACAAATGGTTTTCCTGAAGACATACGAAAAATGGACTGATACTTTCAAATAAAATAGAGCCCCAGCAGGGGAGTAAATTCTTGGACACCTCTTTAATGTTCAGAGGCAGGTTATGTTTTATATTTTCTCTTGATGCGTTAGAACATAAGGTATAGAGAAACATTTGTTACTGCAGTTAATGACAATTGAGATTGTACTTTATTTCTTCAGAGACCATACCAAAATAAAGTTAATTAATAATTTCACTTGGCTGATTAACTACATTTCCAGAATAGTGGCTAATTGAATCATGCATCTACCTCACACACACACAGACACACACAGACACACACACACACACACACACACACACAAATGCACACCATTTCTTTCCCAAGTATAATATTAGGCAATCACAATGAACTAATTTCTGAAGAATAATGGACCTTCTACCTAAGAGCTTCAAGGAGAGCATCAGTGACCTTCGGATGAAGCACTCCTGTAGTTATACATTTTAGAAAAGCAGGACCACCACAACCTGCAGATAACCCTCACAGAACGCATCTTACCCTAACTCCGGCTTTATTACTGTTCTCTGGGGGGAGGAGGCATCCCATCAGCTGCCCCTCATCACAGTGGGTTTTGAGTGGTAAAGTTGTCAAGATTGCTGGCAGCTATGTAGTCCAAGACCCTAAAAACCTCACCAACAGCTCATCCTACATGCCTCTATCAGAGCAGGCATATGAGCTAGATTTGGATTCAAGATTTAGTTTAGGATTCAGAGTTTGAGTTATATGCAAATATGATGATTGTTGGCTCTTATGCTTTAGACAACTAGAGCACAGACACTATTATGAAATGGACAGTTTCCAGGAGTGACCAGTGCCTGTTCAGTTTGAGGTCTATATATTATTATCCTCATTCAATAAATTACCCCCACCTTGAAGAAACTAGATCTTTAACTCCGTGGATTTTCTTAAAGCTGTGTTCTATGTCTGAATTACCCCTAGTGCTATGTTTAAGACCTATGCGGACTCATGGCTTCTAAGGCTACTAAGGTACAATTTTACCACTTTATATTACCCAGTACTAACTGATAAAAATCTGCTTTAAATCTGAAGTACAGGTGAGAATATACTGAGCCTGCATATTGATGGGCCTGTAAGGTATTTTGGATATTATCAAGGCACAACGTGAACAAAATCTGTTGTTTCTAATTGTTAGTTGTTGGGAGAACTGACAGATGGCATTCAGAGGCCTCATCTCTCCTGTGGCAGGTGGGGATGGGTTAGCACAGTGGGTCAGACAGATCTGTTCCATTTCCATTACCAAGTTTGTTTGGTCATGGGATTGAGCCCAGAGGGTGCCTAAACCTTCCAGATTCCTTATGTCTGCCCCATTCTGTTAAATAACAGCTTTTACTGAGCACTCAAGACATGCTCGACAGTTTGCCAAATGCTTTTCATGTATTCTAATCCTCACAACAGCCTGATAAGCTTGGAGGTACTCGTTTTACAAATGCACAGAGGCTCAAAGAATGTAAGAATCTTGCTTAAGAGCTCAGACTGCAGAGGTTTTCTCCCCAGGATTGTCAGGCAGTATGCAAAGTGCTAAGAGTATAAAAATGAATATGACACAGACCTTGTCTTCAAGGAGTTTATGTTAATGGAAGCAGACCTCTTAACACATAATTTCATTTAAATGAGATAAGTTCCTTGACAGAAAAATAAGCGCAGAAATTATGGGGGTCTAGAGGAAGGTTATTGCCTAAGTTTCTAGAAGTTCTAAGAAAGCATCCTGGAGGAAGGGATGTTCGAGCTGAGACTGGATGGTTTAGCCACAGTGAGCCTAGCTTCTGAGGCGTATTATTAGGCTGCCCAGGAACAAAGAGTGGAGAACCCAAGGACCCTGTGGCAAATGTTCGCCAGTGTGCCTCAGCCTAGCCCATTTGTGTGCAGGGATCTCTAAGATCTGACCTTCAAGGCTGATAAACAATAGCTAAGTTGACAAACAAACCAGAAAAACCCAAAAAAATTGGATGCATAGTCCTGAAATGATATTAATCTGAACAGTTAAATGTCTTATTTCTTGAAAAGTACTATTAACTTTTGTGGTTTAATTTTATTAGTACAATGCTACTTCTTTAACACTATAAAGTAGCCCATGCTGGTTTAATGGTTGTTTACTAAGTGAATGGAAAGAGAATTAATGATAAAAAGCAGGGGTAACAAATTTCTTCTCTAAAGGGCCAAATAATAAAGATTTCAGGCTTCATGGGCGTATGGTCTTTGTCACCAATATTCAATGATGGTGTAGCATAAAAGCATCCATTGATAGTAAGTAAATGAATGGGTATCTTTGTGTTCTAATAAAACTTTACTTACAAACAAAGGGGGCAGGCCAGATTTGTCCATGGACTATGGTTTGCCAGTCTGTGATAGACAACAGTCAATACTTTACCAAAGTTACAATTTGCAAGAGAGACGTGTATTTGCTTCTTTTGAAATGTAGAATTTTTGAATTCTGTGCTTACTTGTGTACAGGTAACATATCTGGGGAAAGAGCTTGTAAAGTACGTTTCTGAGGAAATACCTGTACCCTCAGAGCCAAACATGGCGCCTCAGCAACATCAACCTTGTCTTCCAGGTACGTGCAGACCAACACCCATTTCTTAGTTGTGAGGAAAGTGCCCAAAGCTACTGAGAAAGCACTCCTTGTTTTGTATTTTCATTCATGTAACATTCAAATAACCATTCTACAGTGAACAATTCAGTGGCATTTAGTACACTCACAGTGGTGAGCAACCACCACCTCTGTGTAGTTCCAAAACAACTTTCATTACCCAAAAAGAAACTCCACACCCATTCAACAATTGCTCCCCTCGGTCTACTTTCTGTCTGTATGAATTTGCCTGTTCTGAATGTATCATATAAATGGAATCATATAATATATAACCTTTTGTGTCTGACATCTTTCATTTAGCATAATGCTTTTAAGGATCTTGCCCTGAAGGACATTCGGTTTCCCTTTTTTGGAAGTAGTGCTGCTGTGAGCATGTCTATACATATATTTTAACCTGGTTTTAGTTCTTTTGGATGTATACCTAGGAGTGGAATTGCTGCATCATATGATAATCATATGTTGAAGTTTTTGAGGAACAGCCAAACCGTTTTCCACAGCAACTGAGTCATTTACATGTCCACAAGCAACATACAAGGGTTCCAATTTCCCCACATCCTCACCAACACTTATTTTCTGTTGGTTTGTTTATAACACTCCATTTTTAAGCATAGTTCATTCTAGGAGAATTTTTTAAATGACACCTTTTCTCACAATTCCATTCTCTAAATCTATATTATACTTACTTTGGGTAGATTTTTAAGTGTCATATAAAAGGAAAAATGGTACTTTTTTCCTTCCTGCAGGCATGATTTGGTTAGTTATCTAAAATCAAGTACTAAAATAAATCTTTGCTTGTCAGTGTAAACTAATGTGCTTTATCTGGTGGAATCAACTTTAACCCAAGAAAGCTGAAGAGAATGTCGTCTTCATTGTTAAGCGGCAGATTTTGAAATGATCTGGGAAGAGGCCGCACACATTTCTACAAAACAAATATAACTAAGTCTCTGTTACCCTTTGCTTTTTCCCCCAGTGTCCCTGCCTCAGACCAGTTGGGGACAGTATAAGCAGAAATGGAAGTATAATACAGAAGATGATAATTCTGTGATAACCAGAGTCAACAACCAAACAGGGATTACTATCATTAAGCCCCTAACCAGAGTCTCCCCAGGGCCATCCTTCCTACAACAAACCTTAATAATTCCAAGGACTTTCCTTTCCTAACTTTATATCTAATCCACTGTAACCTCCTAGGGTCCTTCTTTGTCTCAAAAACTGGCTTTAGAATAGGATGCATTTTCCCCATTTTTCTGAAGATAGCCTCAAGAGTGCTTTTCATCATTCTGGGAGAATAGATCTGGTAAAACAGAAATTGTCTCTCTCTCTCTCTCTCTCTCTCTCTCTCTCTCTCTCTCTCTCTCTCTCACACACACACACACACACACACACACACACACACACACACACACAGGAAAGTCAAGCAAACCCTTTATCCTCCTGGTTTCTAACCTCAAGAATTAGAGCAGAAATACAGGATCTTCCCTATTTCCTATTTCACAGAAGTTATCTGCTCCTCAGGTTTCTTAGCTCTAGGCAGGCATTTCCAACCCTAGCCATTTCTCTCCTTCCTCAGAGGGCTCATGGTTCCCCTGCTAAGTGAGCATGAAATAAAAAATGGGTTCTGAACTGCTGCTTCTGTTGCCTGCAATATAAACAAATTTCTAAATCGTAAACACTGTTTACAGAAATACTGAATTTTCTTTCCTTTAGATATTTCACACAGTGTCAATGCTAATTTGAGAACTATGGAGTGCCAATATGCCAGCCAACTTCTTGCTACCTTCATCTGGGCCTAGGATGCTGCAGGTCTCTGCTGGCATTCTGTAGGCTGCTGTTGGAACTTTATTTGAACCTCTTTAATTTAGGACTCTTCTGTATCTGGTTTTGTAGTACCTGACAGAAATCCAACAACCTGGCAGATTAGAAAAATGTAAACTCTATAACCTTATTACAAGCCAACCATTGAAGAGAAAATCTTTTTCCCTCTTTTGCATATCAAAATATCATGGAAATTGTGGATCTGACATTCTAGGATACACAAAGTTTGAAGGAAAAACAAGGCCTTACAGATTTCAAAAGCCTGCTTCGTATCATGAACATAATCTGTTCTCTTACACTTTTTAATGGTCACACTCTTCAGAATAGTGCTTTCTGGGAGTAAGGAAATTAGGAAGACCTATTTACATTTCCCAGACCTAGGGTGATTATGCATCCCAGCTGGGCCAGGGCAGTCCTTAATCCAGCGAATTTATTAGTAGCACTCCCTTTGACTTGCAGATGCGCCTTGTTTAGATGACCTAGTATAGGAACCAAGCAAATAGGTGTTGGAAAAATGAAATTTGGAAAAGGTAAAAAAAAAAAGAGAAACTCTCCAATTTCATTTACTTTTTTTAAAGTTTTTATTTAAATTCCAATTAGTTGACATACAGTGTAGTATTAGTTTCAAGTGTACAACATAGTGATTCAACACTTCCATACAACACCTGGTGCTCATCACAAGTACCCTCCTTAATCCCTGCCACCTTTTAACACATCCCTCCACCCTTCTGCCCTCTGGTAACCATCAGTTTGTTCTCTATAAGAACTATATAGATTCTTACATACTGTTGTGCAAATAGATGGTCAAATTTTATGCATAACACTATATTATAAATTTTTTTTAACGTTTATTCATTATGGAGAGAGAAAGAGAGAGACAGAGCATGAGCAGGGGAGGGGCAGAGAGAGAGGGAGACACAGAATCCAAAGCAGGCTCCAGGCCCTGAGCCGTCAGCACAGAGCCTGACGGGGAGCTCAAACTCACAAACCGTGAGATCGTGACCTGAGCCAAAGTCGGACGCCCAACTGACTGAGCCACGCAGGTGCCCCAGCACTCTATCTTATAAATAATTGCTGGCTACCTAATCTTAACCCCCTGATGGACTGAGATCTTTGAGTTCAGAGAGACTTTTCTGGGCTTTTTCTCCTTATTATATTCCCCAAAGACTAGCACAATAGCTTGCCAGTAAATGTTCATTGAATAATGTTCATCAAATAATAATGAATTAATGGATGCATGAATATGATCCAAAGGACTGCTAATTTAAAACTGAATTTACTTGTGATTGACTGTCCTAAGAAGTAGACATGCCTAGATCTCACAGGCTTAATGGAATTTGTTGTGAAGAATTCAACAGATTGTAAATAGGATTTCGGTTAGGTAATATTATCTCCTTTATCTGAATTTTTGACATCTGACTGTGAGATAGAAGACTAATGGCCCTTCACATTTTTTCAACCAGATACTTAAAAGAGAGCTATATCCTTCTACTTCCCCCTCTTCATGATAAGTAATAAATCTGTTTAGTTTTGGTAACATTTCCTAAACCTCTTTAATCAGATGATGTCAGCATTTCATGGGACAGATAGCAAACTCAATAACTAATTTATTTCTTCATATCATTTGGAATCATGGTATCAAGAATATCCTAGGGGCTCCTGGGTGGCTCATTTGATTAAGCATCTGACTCTTGATTTCAGCTCAGGTCATGATTTCGGTCATAAGATCGAGTCCAGTGTCGACATTCTCTGTCTCCCAGTCTCTCTGTCCCTCTCCCACTCCCACTTGGGCACACGCATACTCAATCCCTCTCTCTTTCTCTCAAAAAAAAAAAAAAAATCCTGAGTCACGAAGGTTAGTGATAAAAGTTTTTAATCTTGTTGTTTTCAGACTTTATCCAAGAGCTTTATTCTTAGTCCCGCACAAAAACTAGTCAAGTTGGTAACTCAGGTGAATGTGTTGGTGGACTCCAGAGTGCTAGAATGTGGTACATTAACAGATTTGAAGGTATATGCTATTTGTAATTAAAGATTTTAATCAGGGGCACCTGGGTGGCTCAGTCGGTTGAGTGTCCGACTTCGGCTCAGGTCATGATCTCGCCCTCCATGAGTTCAAGCCCTGTTTCGGGCTCTGTGCTGGCAGCTCAGAGCCTGGAGCCTGCTTCAGATCCTGTGTCTCCCTCTCTCTCTGCCCCTCCTCCACTCTCACTTTGTCTGGTTCTGTCTCTCAAAAATAAATAAATGTAAAAAAAAAAATTTTTTTTTAAAGATTTTAATCATACAAACACCAGCCTTAAAAAATGAAATTCTGTTGGTGAAATCCTGATATATATATATCACTAAAGTCCTTAGAAGCTATAAAATGGAGTGAATCTATGGTGCATTTTCCCTTGAAATTTCACAACTTCCTCCTAAGCCTCTGCCTACTTGGCTGTAGTTTCTCTTCTGTGTTATTGAGGAAATCTTCACTGATATTTCAGAATAAATTGGAAGGAAAAAATGAACATTCCCAAACTTCTACATAATTTGTGATCACTGTGTACAAACATATCAATCTTTTTTACAGTACTTAAAAAAAAATCTGTTAATGCAGATCACAATTCATTATTTACTCAGAAAGCCAATCTTACTTATATATATCTATGTCCCCTGTCAGCACAGTAGTAAAACACTCAAAGAAAATTATGTCAAATGTATTCATCTAAGAAAAAAAGAGTATCTCCTGAAGTCTTTCTTTTCCCAAGCCATCATTTAATGCATATTAATTACATCATTTTCTTTCATCATTTCTTCATTTGAAAATAGAACATGCTTTTTCAGAAAAAAAAAAAAAATAGACTCTTTTTTGATTTTGCTAAAAACTGTCCTTGACCTACTGATAATATGTTGTAAATAAATTACTTTAAAGAAAGTGTTTTGTTCATTCCAGTGCTATTACTGTGCTTCATTGCTCTGTAAAAGTATATGTAACAGAGAGAGCACAAACATTCACAGGTGCTTCTGTTTTATGTGGTTAAGAACTTCTTCAAACTTAAACACCTAAGGAAGATGGGTGTCTGATAACAGAGCAGAAGGTGTTTATTTCAGCTCCTGTTGATGATTCTTGATTGTTTTTCATTACTTTAATCATAATTTTTTTCATCCTAGTATCATGATTAACTTTGACCTAATTCTTAAAGTGGAGGATATATATCCACTGATAGGGGAGGAAAGAGAAGAAAACTAATTTATCTGTTGAGCACCTGCCGTGTGCCAGGCCCTCTGCCAGATTGTTTTACATACCTTAGGCCTTTGATGAGTTTCTTATTAGTAAAACTCCAGACCTGATGTCTGTACAACACAGAAAAAAACATGAACACTTTACATATAAAGTCAACTGTCTCAAACCCAGTTCAGCTTAAGAAACCACGTATAAAATTTATTTTCCCATAAAGAAAGGGCTTAAATAATTTAAACTTCAAAATATAATGTCCAAGTCTGTTTCTTGATTCCAGTATAGTTTTCACAGGTGGCTTTTGATCTTATCAATATAAATCTATCTCATACTATTAATTTAGTTTTAAATATAAAATCACCTAATACTCTACCACCATGTTTAGCCTTTAGAATCCTTTTATTTTAAAAAGGCATTGAATTTTGTATTTCAATAGCTGTAATTGACTTTTTCCCCAGTGTAACTATAGCAGATGTACTTTTACAATCTATTAAAATAATTCCTAATCATTTTCCCTTTGACTGGAATTATACTTCTTGTTCAGAATGAGAATGTGTATGTATATATATACACTTCTGAACAAGAAGTATAATTCCAATCAAAGGGAAAATGATATATATATATATTCGTTTCCATTTATAACTAGAGTAAGCAAAGAAGTGAAATTTCTGTATCATCTAGTCTTGGACCTATTTTACAGATGATGAAACTGAGAACCAGAGAGGTAACATGGGTTGAATGAAAGGAGTACGTAGGTTAGTGATGTTTGAGGAGTGAACTATCAGTTAAAATAATGAGTCTGATTATTTTTACTTACGGTCTATTAAGGGAATTTTTTTAAATGTTACAGGAGAAAGAAAAGTAAAAGTTAAAATTATTTTTAACCTAACTAATTAGCTTGTCATTTTGAAGTGCTAATTTAGGCCACTAGATAACATGAATAGGTGCATGAGCCTGTCCTTTTGCCTAGTGATGAAGCTAGCAATTCAGTTTAAGGAGACTTGTGCAGAATATCTAATATTTGGTGATCTCGCTTGAGGAAAATGGGTTTCTTCCTACTTCTTGCATGAGTAGAATGGTTCATTAGTTAGCTGTGCAGTCTTTTTTGGGGACGAGGAGGAATGAGAAGAGCCAAATGTTCACACTGTGGCTATTTTCCGAGTTGTACTGGGCCGGAGAAGGCATAAAACTTGCATGAGACAACACAAGTTTGTGTGGCCTAGAAAACTGATTATCTGTCTTCCAGCCTAATACTATTTTCAGTAAGAAATAACGATAATAATAGCAGCTTATATTTATTGAGTATTTGCTATATGCTACTCAGTAGCCAATCATTTGACATGCATTAGCCCATTTAGTCCTCATTTCTGTTTCATTCTCAATTTACTGGAAATTATGGCACAGAGGGGTTTATATAACCACCTTCAGAAGCTGCAGTCATCCTTTTCTTGCCTTGGTGTTTTATACTGCAGACAGGCTTCTTTTTCCCAAGAAGTCAATGCTGATTTATAGCTTTATCTTGGGTATGGAATATAGAGTGAGTGAATTATGACTTGGTCAGAAATCTAATTTTGTGCTCAGTAGACTTGACTAGGGTCTAAGATTTGTAATAAGCAAATTTAAATACTATTTTTTTTAAATAGGTTTTAATTTGTTGGTTCTTCTTTAAATAGGAACTTCCAGAGAGTCAATGCAAAACATCCCACATTATCTACAAATAAAAGAAGTTCTATTAATCAGCGATCAAGAATTTCTCCCATGCCATATAATGGATCAACATTGGAAGTTCTATGTGGAATGCGAAGAGCTAACATTCTAAAACCTTGTTTTCTTAATAATTTAATAGGTATTTGTTCATATTATTAAGCCACATTCATGTTTTATCTTATAAGGGCCAGGGGGCCTATTTTAATACACACTTTATGAGTTGCTACTTAAGATGTGTGTTTACTATTGTAAGAAAAAATAGAACTCAAACTATTGTAGTTAGATAAAATACTTTTTTGCCATTGTAATAAAGGCATTTTTGAAATAAACCACATTGAATCTCTGGCTTTCTTTTTATTAACATAAATGTAAAACTCATCTTTCAGTCAATACTTCTACCTTTGCATAAATAACAGTTAACTAAAGGGAAGTAAGGATTAAAAAAAGATGGATAAATGGTCCTGAAAAGGCCAGGCTAAAGTGTATCTACTTAAAACAAGAACTTAATGTCCTGGTACCTTCCCCCATTTACTTTGGAACTTATCTTGTGACCAAAATATAAAATTATGAAAGAGGTTTATTTTAAATTTCATAAAATTTAGCATAGATAAAACTGTAACTATGGTAAGTCTTAGGACAAAAAATGAATCAAATGTTGATTTGGTGGCTGATTATTTTAAATAGGATATACTTAACCTTTTGCTACATTGTCAAGAAGATTTTTATTTTTTTTTTGTAAGAAAGATTTTTATAAGAGAAACTTGGGGAGCACCTGGATGGCACATTGGTTGAACATCTGACTCTTGATTTCTGCTCAGGTCATGATCTCAGGATCCCTTAGATAGAGCCAACATGTCAGTACAGAGCCTACTTGGGATTCTCTCTCTTTCTCTGTCCCCCCCTCCCCTGAATAAATTTAAAAAAGGAAACTTGGCAAGAGTTCTCAAGGGTCTGTCTGTCTTTTTGAGAGAGGATGCATGTGTGCATGAGGGAAGGACAAAGGAGACAGAATGAGAGAGAATCTTAGGCAGGCTCCACACCAGTGCAGAGCCCAACACAGAGCTCAGTCTCCTGCCCCTGGGATCATGACCTGAGCCAAAATCAAGAGTCCAACTCAACCAGTAAGCCATCGAGGCACCCCTCAAGGGTCTATCTTAATCCTGTGATTGCCATCTTATTCTTTGCCTATCTGTCATTAACCTAGGCACCCAAAGAAGCTTTTTGACTCCGTGGCTTGAGTCATCTGGGTAGAGGAACCAAACTGTGATAAAAATTACTCTCATAAGTGTTAGACTTTGGGAGATACAATCTTGCTTTTTTGATATTTTCTTATTTTAAATGTATAGAGTCATAAATATCTTTAGAATACATGGGAAACTGGTTAACAGTTGTCTGTGGGAAGAAAAATCGTGGGGCTAGTGAACTGAGAAGAAAGGGGGACTCTGAACCACATGTGCTCTTTGGCACCTTTTGAAATGCGTACTATGGGTGTGTTTTTGTTCAAGTAAAAATTTTAAATATCTGAAAAGGAAGCACCTGGAAAGGTTTGCATATTAATAAAAGTGTAAAGACATCTTGGATCATTTTTCTTCTTGTGAGAGTCCATTGAAAATGTTCAGGTTAGAATACCCCTACATGTCGTAATATTTGAGAGCTAACAAGTTTCTTACGCTATTATCATTTCTTCAGATTACCATGTTTTTCTAATTTTTTTTAACATTATAGAATTTTGTTAATGTTTGTTTGTTTGTTTATTTATTTATTTATTTATTTATTTATTTATTTTGAGAGAGATCACGCAAGCAGGGGAATGGTGGGGAGGGGGGAGGGGCGGTGGAGAGAGAAAATCCCAAGCAGGCTCTACACTCCGCGCTGAGCCCAACACAGGGCTTGATGTCACAAACTGTGAGATCATGACCTGAGCTGAAATCAAGAGCCAGATGCTTAACCGACTGAGCTACCCAGGCCTCCCTATTTTTGTAAATTTTTTTTTTTAAGTTTATTCGTTTATTATGAGAGAGAGACAGAGTGAGTGGGGGAGGGACAGAGAAGGAGAGAGAGAATCCCAAGCTCAATGTGGGGCTCAAACTAATGAAACCGTAAGATCATGACCGGAGCTGAAACCAAGAGACGCTTAATGAACTGAGCCACCCAGGTGCCCCTAAATCTTGAATAATGTACATGAGGTGGCCTATTTGGCTTTTGTTATTTAAGGAAATGTTTAAAACATGACTCATTTGCAAATATATGTACTAACATGAGAAATTATATATATATAAATGAAAAAAATTCACGTTGATAGGTAGTGGTTAATGCAAGTCCTGATTGTGTTGAATAAAAAATGTGCCTTTGAGTGTGTATATAATTTTTATAGCCAATAAATATGCATGTATTTATATTATGTGTGTGACATATACTTGATGAGTCATGAAATGTGTACTTGTAGATAATGAGCGGGGGGGGGGGGGTGCAGGTATGTTGAGTAAAAGCTCTGGAATGCCAGAAAGAAAACAATTTGTAGTGTCTGCCCTTAAGAGAGTTGGACTGGGAAGGGTGGAAGGATGCTTTTGCAGTGTAGATTCAACTTAAAAAAAACCAACACATGCTTCTTTTGAAACTTAAAAAAATAGTTTTTAAAGAATAACTTAAGCAGGTATTTTGTTTAGTGATTACAAAAGTCATACATTCTAAGTTGATAGTACAAGAACTTAAAATTCTGAGTTTTCATCTTAATGGTCAAATTCTTAAACTTAATTTTCTAATCCCATTAAGAATGTATCTACCAACTGGTAACTAACATAATCCCCAGTGCCCTTGAGGCATGCTGAGTCTTGTCCAAACTAAACAACAAAAGGGTCTGGAGTTCAGAGAGCTATGGATACCCCAGATCATCCCCGTGAGAAAACAACAGTGTGGAGTGTTTGCTAGATGTTTTGGCTATTTTGAGGTCTAAATGAAACCCTCAAGCTTCTGGCCTTAAGCCACGTATGGGACCTCCAAGAATAGCTAACAATCCAGTCTTCTACCTGATATTTGTATCCTTTCTATAACATTAACTTCTTGACCACCTCTAGGATACTCCATACTCAACAAAGAAGCCTATTCCCTTTCAGACAGGGAGTCAGTCCTGTTAGGAAGCTGGAACCACAATGTCCCAGACCTCACAATCCTATTATGATAAAATCATATTTCTTTTTATGAGTTGAATTACTATGGCACAGACTCCACGGGTCTGATTGCTGGGAATGTCCAAGCATACATCTTGTTCTTTTCTCAATTTCTCTTTCGTTCATTTCCCTCCACCTTACTTCCCTGAGTTCAGTAATTTTATCAGTGCATATCTAGACTATGTGCAACAGCAATCCTACCCCATTTCCCTCACCCAGTTCTTTATAAAACATGCACAGTGTGCCAAATTATTCTTAAAGATCTCTTTTCCTTCCCTGCTGCTGCAAGAGTAAAATCTAGGCCCAACATTCCAGTCCCCCCACTCTCCGGTCCTAACATAACCTTTGAGCTTCATCTGCCAATAATCTCCAGTCCTTGACTCACTCTTAAAAGCAAGTCATTCTTTCTTTGTCCCTATTATAGGCTGGATTGTGTCTCCTCAAAATTCATATGTTGAAGTCCTAACCCCTGAGACCTCAAAATGTGACTATATGTGGAAATAGGGCCTTTAAAGAGGTGATTAAATTAAAATATGGCAGTAAGGTAGGTCTTCATACAATCTCTTGTACTTCTATGAAGAAATGTGGACACATTGAGGGATAACAGAGATGCACAGATACAAATAAAAGATAATGTGAGGGGCGCCTGGGTGGCTCAGTTGGGCGCCCAACTTTGGCTCAGGTCATGGTCTCGTTCATGGGTTCGAGCCCCGCATCAGGCTCTGTGCTGACGGCACAGATCCTGGAGCCTGCTTCGGATTCTGTATCTCCCTCTCCCTCTGCCACTCTCCTGCTCATTCTCTCTCTCTCAAACATTAAAAATAATTTTTTTTTAAAGACTATGTGATTCACAGCAAGAAGGCAGCCATCTGCAAACCAAGGACAGAGGGCTCAGAATGAAATCAACACTGCTGAATCCTTGATCTTGGATCTCTACACTCCAGAGCTATGAGAAGTAACTTTTTGTTGTTTAAGCCACCCAGTTTGCGGTATTCTGTAATGGCGCTCTGAGCAAGTTAATGCAATCCCTAACTCTCCCATACATTTGTTTATACTACCTAGAATATTCCCTCTCTCTTCTGCCCATCTATGTGTTCTTTACTCTTTGAGCCCTCTCCTCATATATGACCTCATGTATTGCTTTCTCAGACCACCCTGATCCAAGCACCAAATATTTACAGCTTGGTGTTATTTGTTCTCATAGTTCATCTCCCTGCAAATAGCTGGAAAACTTGTTGATATCAGGCTCAGAGATTTATACCTTATTTCCATAAAATATCTCAAACATACTAGATGCTCAAGAAATATCAACCAGTTAGAAGGTTTCAGGTACAATAATAGAAAACTCTACTCAAAAATGGCTTAAACAATAAGGAAAATTTATTTCCTATAACGAGTCCAGAGGTAGAAACTTTAGACTTCGTTAATTCTTCAACTCAACATTGTCACTGTTGTTTCCATCTTTCTTCCAGCTCCCTTCACAGTGCCAAGATGGCTGGGCTATTACAGGAGGTGTACATGTAGAAACAGCCTCATTAGAAGAAGAACAGAAATAACTTTCTTCCAATGCACATCTTTTCCGAGCACCACGACCACCCCGGGACATTGTGTCTCATTGGCTAGAATTATACCCTCTGCCCGTTTGTAAACTAGTCACTGGCCTGGGAAGTAGGATTAACTTGATTGGTTGAGAGGAAAAAGGATTTTCCCATGTGCAGGAGAGTAGTCAGTTGTACGGATTCCAGAATCTGTCAGTAAAACAAACCAACAAAAACACCAAACATATGTGTGAGGGGGAAGAGTTGGGCTAAGAGCAATATTTATTGAACACTTAATATGTACCAGTCATTGTTAACCACTTTCAATGTAATAATTCATTTAATCCTCACCACACCCTATGAGGCAGAGATATTATTCCCATTTTACAAATAAGGAAACTGAGGGACAGAATGAAGTAACCTGGCCCAAAGTCACACAGCTACCAAGTGGTAAAGCTGGGATTCAAACCTAATAATCTGGCTTCAGAACTCATGCTGTCAGCTACCATATATTTCCTCTCTCTCAACCAAAAGTATTTACCTGATTATATATATACAAAATGATTACAAGAGTATTGACATCATTTTGAGTGATGACGACCGTATCGACTCCTTCCTCCTACACACTCTGAGGGAGTCAGTATTTGCTCACTTCAGTGAATGACAGGTAGTCATGGCAGACGGAGACATAAGTGGCAAATGGAATGCAGCAGTCTTACTGGATGAGTTGCAATATGAACACATTGGTATCTGTTCTTGGGCTCTCTCTTTCTCAATCTAGGGAGTTCCAGTACACAGAATGAGTAAAGCTTATTCATCTGAAATATTGCCCAAACTCAATTTTCATGGGAAACTGTCCTGTTGTTTTTATTTTTTATTTTATTTTATTTTATTTTTTTTTTTTTTAATTTTTTTTTTTTTTTTCAACGTTTATTTATTTTTGGGACAGAGAGAGACAGAGCATCAGTAGGGGAGGGGCAGAGAGAGAGGGAGACACAGAATCCGAAACAGGCTCCAGGCTCCGAGCCATCAGCCCAGAGCCTGACGCGGGGCTCGAACTCCCAGACCGCGAGATCGTGACCTGGCTGAAGTCGGACGCTTAACCGACTACGCCACCCAGGCGCCCCTGTCCTGTTGTTTTTAAATGAATGCATGTGCCCAGAGGACCTGGACTTTTAAGTCCCTTTGGATTCTCAGTTCCATGAGGAGGAACAGCACATACCCACCATGTGTATTTCTTTGGACACCCTCTCCTATTTCTCCTCAGCACGTTTATGTTGAAGCCTATTTCACAGAAGGATACCAGGGCTGTATCATTCTTAAACTTGTTAAAGCCAAGAAATACAGTAAGCTTCTGCTTAAACTTAATCATAACGTTCTCACGTCCATAATTCTTTTATGGACCTAAATAAGAGGAACAGAATTTGAGGCCATGTCAGATCAGCTTGCCTCGGTCTCTATTTAAGCCCTGAGTACAGGCTGCATGGTCAACCTTAAATTCCTTGGACATATCTGTTACTTCACATTCTTTCATTTAGGCTACTTTGCCAGGGACTTTAAAGTAGGAACGGCAGATGCAAACATTTGAAGCTGTAATGTAAATAGTGGTATTTCTAAAAGTAAAAGCAGTTAACATTTCTGTTTTTAGATTTTCACAAGACACCTTAAAGTTCCATGACGTCTGGCAGGCTGGCTGAGATATGAAGTTGGGTCATGTCCTTCAAAGCCGGAGGCCAGGAAGTGGTGAGACAAGTTACCCAGCTGGTGGGTGAGACTTGCCAATCACCCAACATCTTCACCTCAGCACAGCATTTTTGTTCTCTGCTCATTATGCCTACACATTAACTGTTACGAAATGACTAAACAGAACAAAACAAAAATTAGGTTTCCTCGTGTAAAAATGTCCCCGAAACAGAAGTGCTAGTGGTAGATATGGAGAGGTTTAAGAAAATTTTGACACTTAACCAAAAAAAAAAAAAAAAAAAGGTATCCAGGATAAATAAATAAGTAGACAGTCAAATGTGGAAGAACCTGGCTCTCTGTCACAAATTATTTTATGTGTCGTAACGCAAGCCCAGAGAGCCCCTCTCTAAAATGGTGGAGGTCCCTTTCCTATAGAAGCCAAGGGGACAGACTCCAGCCGCTCAGTCAACACACAGGGCAAAGTCCGCCACTGCCCCATTTTTGGTCCCTCTGCTGCTGTTTCTCTACATTCTCTACTGTAGCTGTTTTTCTATGAAACTCCATCAGCCTACTGGTCAGCTTGGTCCTTGGACACTGCTCTCAGCCACTAATGCTCTCACCACCTCCCACATCCCTCTGCCTCATACTGATCTCACCCCACCTGGTCCTTTCCCCAAAGCACCACCCACCCCAGCTGTCGTGGAGCAGGGGCTTCCCGGAAGGCTTGGTGATAAAGGGGAAGAAGTTCCAGCACAGTACAGCACAAAACTTAATGACTGGACATGACCTCTGCCACAGGGAGTTTCTCCTTAAGGACGTCCTCATCACACCCTGCCTTGGTTGAAGCAGGACAAGACAGTGGATATGAGAGCAGGCTCGGGGCCGACATCCTAGCTCTGCCACTCTCTACTTAGGGAAACTTGTGACCCTCTCTAGGTTTCCATGTCTGTAAATGGAGCTACCAACGTACCTTCCTCCTCAGATGTATGTGAGGATTCAATGAGGTAAGCTGCATAAAGCAGGCATCAGCCACTGTGGCTGGCACAGAGGGGTTGCTCAATAAATGATAGCTGTCAGGGCGCCTGGGTGGCTCAGTCAGTTGAGCAACGGATTTCAGCTCAGGTCATGATCTCACGTTTGTGGGTTCAAGCCCAGAGTCAGGCTCTGTGCTGACTCTCTCAAAAATAAAAATAAAAATAAAAAACGTTAAAAAAATAAATGATAGCTGTTGTTGTTATGAGGGGTAAGTTGCCCGGGCTCCCCTCTCTGAACCTGTGATTAACAACCTTGCTGCATCTCACACACACACACACACACACACACACACACACACACTACATCCCTATACTTAATACAGAAAATCTTTGAGAACGAGTCTGGGATCGGTAATTTCTTAAGCACCTTAGGTGATTTTAATATGCAGCCAGATTGAGAACCACTGTTACAGACTCTTTCCACATCTTCCCCTTTCTCTCTTTCCTGGGCCACCTCTCACCTTTCTGTAGGCCTCCAAGAGAAACTCAGGATTCTCCTACGTTTTCTCCCTTTTTTTTTTAATTTATTGAGAGAGAGAGAGAGAGAGAGAGAGAGAGAGAGAGAGAGATTGTGAGTGTGGGAGGGGCAGAGAGAGAGGGAGACACAGAATCCGAAGCAGGCTCCAGGCTCCGAGCTGTCAGCACAGAGCCCGACACGGGGCTTGAACCCACACACTGTAAGATCATGACCTGAGCCAAAGTCGGACGCTTAACTGACTAAGCCATCCAGGTGCCCCTGTTTTCTCCCATTTTATTATAAGCATAGCATTTTTACTCTCTATGACTCATTCTAACCATCTAGGCTATGCCCAAGGGGCGTTGGCTTTCTCACCTTCAAAATGTTGTATGTGTTTTTTTCTCTGGCCATGAAGTACATGAGATTTTATTCGGTTGTTGCTTTAAATAACCTTTTTTGTTAAATTTTTTTAATGTTTGTTTATTTTTAAGAGAGAGAGACAGACAGACAGAATGCAAGCGAGGGAGGGGCAGTGAGAGAGGGAGACACAGAATTGGAAGCAGGCTCCAGGCTCTGAGCTGTCAGCACACAGTTCGAACCCACCAACCACGAGCTCATGATCTGAGCCGAAATCAGACATTTAACCAACTGAGCCACCCAGGCACCCCAATAACATGTTTTACAATAGCAACAAGTTACTATAGTTCTCCCCAAATTGGGTTATTGTGTAAGTGTCTGCATGTGTTTCTTCCAGACTAGGAGATCAAGGATTCTAGCTGTGGGACACAATAAGCTGGAAGCCACTGGACCACAACCTAGCAATATACATGGAGTACTTATAAAATATTTCTGCAGATCTCAGGGGATTGTCAGTCTTGGATATTTATTAGGAACACCTGATGAATGTTAAAACCCAGACCAAATCTAGGCCTCATCCCAAGAGATTCTAGTTTCATTGATCTGGAGTAGTGTCTGTGCTGTCGGGATTTTTTTTTTGTAAGTTTATTTATTTATTGAGAGAGAGAGAGAGAGAGAGAGCAAGCACGCGTACCCATGTGGGGGGGAGGGGCAAAGAGGGGGAGACAGAATCCCAAGCAGGCTCTGTGCTGTCTGCACAGCTGACTCACTAACCATGAGTACCTGACCTGAGCTGAAATCAAGAGTAGGCTGCTTAACCAAATGAGCCACCCAGGCACCTACAGGGTTTTTTAAATCTCTCCCAGGTGATTCCAGTGAGCAGCCACTGATCTTTGGAAACTGATCTTGTAACTTCAGTTTTTTTTTTTTTTTCCAACCACCATCAATGCATCAATCACTGCATTAATCCTGTGTTTCTGAAACTTGTCCCATTAAAAGAATCATTTGGGATGCTTTTTAAAAATACAGATTCCTGGGCCCCATTCCAGGCTTACTGAATCAAAATCTTCACAAAAAAATTTTTGATAGTGTCCATATAAGTTTTATCAGTCAAATGTGGGAAACACTACATTAATTCAACTTATCTTGGCCCATTTTCAGTTGATTAATATGTACTTCATTCATTTGTCTGGAAAATTTTAATGAGCACCAAATATGTGCCCAGCATTGTTTTTAGCTGCTAGGAATACACCAAAAAACGAGACAATTCCATGTCCTCTGTCTAGGAGCAGAGTAAACAAGCAAAGAAGTTAATTTCAGATAGTAACAAATGTCATAAAGGCCAGAGAGCAAGATAAAGGGCTAGAAGGTGATATGGAGGTACAGGAAGCCATTGTTGTAAAAAGGGTGGCAAGAGAAGTTGCATCTGAACAGACAACTGATTGATGAGAAACTGCTGAGAATATCATTGCAGCCCCACTTATACCATTTTTAATCTCTAGGTCTCATCTCTCCTAAATGATATGGGCTTTTCATCAAGGTCAGGGACTGTCTCTTATATTTTTGTATTCTCTTGTAGCAACCAGTGTAGCACTTTGCACAGGTAAGAACTCAGTGAATCACACTAGATTCAAAAGCATTTCATCCTTAAACATACCATTAAACACAGCCAGCAGAGGATACAGCAAGTTCCCTGATTACTAAGTAAAGGAAAATCCAGGAAAACACACATCAATCATCAGATACTCAGCCCAAGGTTAGACTTTCTGCTTACTTCCAGCTGCTTGCCACAGTTACAGATTCTTAGTGGAAAATCTTTCAAACATGCCAAGATCTGGTCATCTGCGCACGACTCCACACTGGTGAGATCCAACACGAAATTGTGATTATCAGTTTTTGTCAGCTTACCATTTTGTGATGTAATTTGTTGCCTTTTGTATCCAACATCTCAACTTCTCCAACTTCTATTTTCATGAGTTAATCAGCTGAGCTTCTCAGAAGGCCACTGTATCCTATTATGTTTCTAGAAGGCCAAAGGAGATTCTTTAATACAGCCAAAAATACTCAGAAGGTTTAGTGAAACCAATTCAGATGTCTGGGGGAGGTTTATCACAATTCCAATTTGGAATTCACATGGCTTTAGGAAGGCTTTTCATTTCTTACAGGATTACCCTGTTCTTCAGATGCTTTCCTTGGGCCAAGGACAACACAGCCAGTACTGGAAGGCTCACCCAGGGGAAAACATCATTTGGTAAGGAAATTCCTGAACAAGGACTATTGAGGCCAGTGTGTTTCCTACCAATTCTACAACCGATTTGCTGTTTGACCTGAGCAAATTATTTGCCCCCTTTGAGCCCCAGGATCCTTAGATGTAAGATATAATGTCCTTTTCTCTGATGACACTCTGATTGTTATAAAGACCAAATGAGGGGCGTCTGGGTGGCTCAGTCAGTTGGGCATCCAACTTCGGCTCAAGTCATGATCTTGTGTTTCGTGAGTTCAAGCCCAGCATCCAGCTCTGTGCTGGCAGCTCAGAGCTCCCTTCAGATCCTTCATCCCTCTCTCTCTCTGCCTCTCCCACTTGTGCTCTCTCAAAAATAAACAGATCATTAAAAAAAAAAAAAGACCGAATGAAATTAATGAAAGGAAAGAGCACTTTAAAGCATGCTAATTGCAGTGGCATTGCAACATACCGTTATTGTGGCCAAATAATCTACCATGTTCTTATACTCCATATGGTAGGTGTCCTTTTAGCCTCTCATTTCTGCAGTAAAACTTCAGAAGTAAAATTCTGCCAGGCACGCCTTCCCCACTCACAGCTGTGCTTTTGATAAGCTATCCTTACTTATCTTTGCTTTCCTACAAGGGTGTGCTTAGATTGCCCTCTGCTCGGAGTGATGTGCTTTAGTGGTGTCCTCAGTGACTGTGTCCCCTTGGCTGACTTCCTGAGCATGGCTGTCATTTGGCCCATCATTTGGCACTTGGCATCTCCTGTCCTGTTGGTTATTGATGTTCTGGGTACAGGAACTATGTCTGTAAGAACAATGTCTTACCTGGAGGAGAGGCCCTGTGATTTATAACTCTTTGCATTCTTAGCTCAAGCAAACATTTTCATTAACAGTGACTTTTAGGGCTGGTACTTGGTGGAATAGGGTCCTCCCAAAATTCATGTCCACCCAGAACCTGTGGACCTGACCTTATTTGGAAATAGGGTCTTTGCAGATGTAATCAAGTTAAGATGAGGTCATACTGGATTAGGGTGATCCTAAACCCAGTGTCCGATAACCCTAAAGAAGACAGAAATTTGGACACAGAGAAGACACACACACACAAAAGAAGGCTAACGTAGTAAAGGAAACAAAGTCTGAAGTGATGTTTCTGCAAGCCGAGGAGCGCCAAGGAGTGCCCTTGACCACCGCAAGCGAGGAAGAGACAGAGGAGTATTCTTCCCTAGAGCTTTCAGAGGGAGCATGGCCCTGCCAACCCCTTAATTTCAGGCTTCTGGGTTCAGACTGTGAAAGAATACATTTCTACTGTTTTAAGTCACCTAGTTCGTGGTAATTTGTTACGGCAGCTCTGGGAAACTAACAGGAATACTGAGCGTGCTGCACAGCGTAGCAGAGACCTTCCATGGCCACCATCCAGCCTTGGACAATCAGCTTTTGGAAGACTTGGGGCACTGTTTTAAGGAAAGGGACTAATTGATGGCAGTGAATAGAGAGGGAAGGGAGAGAATGGGCATGGTCTGAATATAGAACAATCTAAAACAACGTGCCCAAACTTTATGCTAAAGGTGTTTTTTAAGGTCCCATCATAGAAACATTTTGCTTTATGACTAGTAAGTAGGTTGATCTGGGAGTTGGAGACAGGGGAGCAAGTGAGTGAATGGATACCCACTTTTTAAAAAAATTTTTTTAACATTTATTTATTATTGAGAGACAGAGACAGAGCATGAGCATGGGAGGGGCAGAAAGAGGGGGGAGACACAGAATCTGAAGCAGGATCCAGGTTCTGAGAGGTCAGCACAGAGCCTGATGCGGGGCTCTAACTCACAAACTGCAAGATCATGACCTGAGCAGAAGTTGGACCCTTTACCGACTGAGCCACCCAGATGCCCCTGGATAACCACTTTTGATTGGATATATTCAGAATAAGAAAACTGGTCTCTTTGGGAGGAATTCTGTGAGTGTGGCTTTCGTAACGCCCCTTGCTTGAGATAACCAGAAGCTTCGGTGGTGCGAGTGGGGGCTGGTGGGCCATTCAAATCCCAGTCTCAGAGGCCTCAGTCTCCTCAGCTGTTAACAGCATGGATACTTGGGGCAGCCCATCAGGGTCTGAGTTCTGGCTCTTCCATTTATTGGCAACTATTTCACTTCACCTGCTTCCCTCTTGTCATCTATAAAATCAGAATAGAAATGGCACCTCTTTCGTAACTTTGCGATGATTACAGGAGTCTGTATAGATATCTTAGAATAGCGCCCAAGATGGATGATAGAAGCCTTACTTGTTTTTATCATCATCTTCTTTGTGTGCAGACGGGGGAGACAAGCAGAGTGAATTACCTGATCTTTAGTGACTCTTGCAGAAAAAGGAGGTCCCACTGGGGAAAAGGAGATGAGTGCAAAGCTGGCCATTTACTTGAAAGTGCCTTCAAAACGGATCTTGAAGTATTTGCTCCCCTGGCACAGAGAAGTTTTTAAGAGGCAGAGTAGTCTCAGACTCTAGATCCTGGGAGTAAAGGATACGGAGTCTTATGCAGTGCTCCCTCGTTGGGATTCACTGGGTGTCAGAGTCTGGTCTTATCTGGCTCTCCACCCACCAACCAGGGATATGGCAAGCCCTTAGTCAACACGGACTGACACTGAAGGAAGCAGCAAACCAGCTGTGACTGACTTGCCTCGTGGGCCTCCTGTTCTAAAAGTCAGGCCCTAGGAGCCTCTGGCCCTAAAAGGAACAGGAGTGCTGCAGGAGACTTCTGGAAGTAGACAACTGCCAGCACAGATAAAGCATCTGAGATAGGGAAACGGAAGGGACTCCATTTTTAGAAAGGCTCCATCTCTGCTGTTCTTCTGCTAGGCCCCATTTACTCATGTTCTATTTTTTGCGTTTGCATAAACCAGAGGAGCTATGTTCCCACTCCAAGGGGGAAATAAGAAAGTTATTCTCTGAGTTCTGTCCTAAGTTCTCAGACACCGGATAACATCTAAAAAGAGCCAGATCCCAAACTCATTCCAGGACATTAGCTTCGATCAAATCTGGGCTGAGGCTGGCATCAACACCGCGGACCTTCTAAAATAACACCTAATATTCACCTGTCATGTGCCTTTGGCCCCTCTCCTGGAATCCTCAAGGAACACATACCCTGGACACCTTTCCAATATAAATCCCTAACCCAAAGCAACCCCTAGACTCATTCCCCCTTTGGAGTCTCCCAGACACTCCCTCTGCTATTCTCGGTCACTCCCGCTATTCCATAAACTTTTCACATGTGATTTCTATCCTGCCCGAAGCCAGGAATCCTTTTGGCTCGTCCTTTGGGGCCCCCCTCCCGTGTCCTCAGACTGGCCTGCCTGCATCACATCCACTTCCAAAAATTAGTATACTTCAAGCTGTAGATATTTCTTAGTTGGTTAAGTAGGTCTGAGCTTGCTTTCATTCAATTATTCCGGGATCAGGACTGGTACATGATCCCACGCCCTCAAGGCCTGACGCCCTCACCGTCCCCCCCACCCCCAGCCCGCCCGGCTTTCTCGGGTAAAAAGGAAGCCTTCGAGTGTCTATTTGGCATGTAGGCACTGACGGAAAACAACTTTGTACCCTATTTATTGGCCATAAAGCTCCACCTTCCCACGCTGTTCCTAGATATTTCTCCCGGCTGCGTGGGACACTGTCCCAGTCTCACCAATGAGAGCGAGGCAAATCCTGCAGGGCCCGAGCTTCACAGAGCACAGCCTTGGGGGAAAGCAAGGAGTCGCAGATGTAAGTTTGCTTTGTCACCGCCCTCTGAGCGACTTTGGGCAAGCCTCTTGGCTCCCCGGACCTCGGATTTCTTGTCTGTTTAACGCGGGGAGGCACCCGAACCTGGATGACGCTCAGGGCAGCCGCGCAGAGCCGCGCGGCTCGGCGGGAGCGGAGCGCGCCGCGCGCCTCGCAACTTTGTCCCAAGCTTGGAGCGGGGACCCCGGAGTGCAGGGGCGGGGAGCTCCCGCTGCGGGAGCGCGGCGACGGCGCTCCTCCTTTCTCCTCCACGTCACGGGGGCCGCTCGGCGCTCTCCCACCCCCGGCCGAGGGAAAGCAACTCCCTAGCAGGGCGCGCCGCCGAGTTGGCGAAAGGGGAGGAGGCGGGAGCGAGCCGCCGCCGCCGCCGCCGCCGCAGAGGGGCTGGGAGCCCGGAGCGCAGCTCGCGGCCCCCTCCCGGACGGCCTCTGCAGCCGCGGGGACCCCGCGTCCGGGGCTCCCCTGCTCCCTTTCGTAAGTCGACTTGGCCACGCAGGCCAGCGAGGAACGGCCGGGGCCGGGGTGCAGGGCTCCGATCCCAGCCACGGAGTGGCCGGGACGGCCGGACCCTCTCCTCCTCGAGACTTTGACTTTCCCGCTAGGGAAAACTTGGGCGCCGCGTTGCTCTCGGGGGGGGGGGGGGGGGTTGTGGGGGCGGGGACGCCGACCACGGGGTGCCGCAGCGGGATCCCGGGCTGAGCCCCGGCCTGGCTGCGCGCCTAGCGGGTGCCGGGAGGAAGGGCGCGGGCACCCGGCGGGCGGAGATGGAGTCGGGGGCTATTGCGGGGTGACCCCGCCTCGGCACTCGCGGACGCCGCAACTTCGGGAACCCGCGCGGCGTGTCCGCACCAGGGTTTCCCCGGACTCTCCCCGAGCGGTGAGAACGCGGCTCCGGCACGCGCCCTTTCCGAGGCGGGGGGTGGCCGCAGTTTCCGTCCCGCGGCACAAGGGCCGCTCTGGCGAGGGGCGCCAAGGGGGAGGGGGCGCGACGCCGGCTATTCCCACCTCCTCCCCCCAACCCAGCGCTCCAGCCTCACCGCAGCCCCAGCGCCGCCGGCGACGCTGCCCGAGACTCGGGTCCCTGGCGTCCTCGTCCCTGGTAGGCGGGAAGCGCGTGGGCGGGAGAGGGACGAGGCGCTCGGGGATGGGCTGCACCAGTGGCTTGTCCATTAGCACTGGGCGCTCTGGGGCGGAGGGGAGGGGTGGGGTGGGGTGGTGGGGTGAGGTCTCACCAGTTTGGAGATCGCAAGCTGTGGGGCGGACCTCCTGTCGATGCCCTCGGCAGGGACGAGCTTCGTTGCTTTTTAAGGTCAAGTTTTCATGCCGCAGAGCTGACCAGGACGTCCCCCCTGCGAGGTGGCCGCGCCGCTCAGGCAGGCTTGGAGCCTCCGGGGATCCAAGCCAAGAGGTCTGGACTCTCGAGTCAGTTTACCATCTTTACTGACGGCGTGAGTGAGCTGGTATTGCCTGGTAGTTTTAGAACCAAGTTCTCGGTCTTGGGGAGGTTTTCCGGGTTGTTGCACGGGAAGCTTGTGATTTGCCCCCTTACCTGGGCACACGAAGAGGTAGTGTTAGCCCTCAGACCTTACCCTTCCCTCTTCTCGTCCGTACAGTTGAAGAGGAACAACCCAGAATATTAAGGGAATTAGGGCTAATATTAAGTATCCCGTGAGAGTTGGTAGACATAGAAGTCACCCTTCTTGATCTTACATGCATGAAGCGTGCCCTTATCAAACCACTTATCAGCCTAAGACATTTTAGAACCTAACTGTCCCTTTTGACAGCCTTCGTTGATAGTGTCTTGAGGAAGTAAAATCTTTAAAAATAAATGAATGATGGCAGGGAACATTTCTGTGCTGTACTTTCCAAGGATCCAATACTGTCTGAGAAATGACCAATTAAGATGCTGTTGAATTACCTCTTTTATCAGCAGAGAAACAATAGCCAAAGAATTTGGTTGTGTGGTCCGGAGTTCGGAAAGCTGATAGAAGAATTTGGGGGAGGGGGAGATGAGGAGCAGGGTTCCTTCCTGTTTATTGCTTGTACTCATTCCAGAGTTTACTCATTCCAAAGTGATTTGCTAAACGCCACAGTTACCAGCACGGTGGTAGGTAGGAGTGAATGGCATAACTGGGGAATAAGTCAAAGTCGGCACTTGATAGCACCATGCCAAGTGCGTACCCTCAAGATAGGCAGGCAGTAAATAGTTATCAATGTGACTTTGAATGAATGCAGATCATGGCTGCAGTGGGGGGTGGGGGGTGGGGAGTGGGGGGTGAGGAAGTAGGGAATGTACATGACTGTGCCCAGCTTCTGTTTTCTCCCTTGAAAATCACTGAATACTGCAGCTGCTAGTTTGGTTGGTAACCTGGGGCTTATCTTAGGGCCCCTACCAGAAGTAAACTGTGTTTCCTTCAAAGAAAGGATTTCCTTCTTAGGCTGGGAAGTGGAAGAAAGCAGCACGAGAATGGGATTATGTGATGCCAGGTTGAAAAGTCAATTCATCCATCTAAATTTGCTGAGACCTTACTGTGGGTCTGGCCAGTGCCGTGTGCTAGGGGGGAGGGGGCAGAAGTGCTGAGTCTGGGAAAGAGGCAGGTGGCCTTCTGGGGGAGATTTAAGGTGGGCCTCATGGATGAGTGGGAGTGGTGTCCACTAAGTGCACGGGAGAGAAGGGGGAAAGGAGCATTCTCCCCGCCCAGGGAGCAGCATGCCCTGAGACAGAAGGACTAGCAGAGAGTTTGTGGAATGGAGAGGTCCAGTTTGATGTGAAGGGAGAGTGGCACAGGTGAGGTGAGCAGGTGCCAGGGCTACATGATGCCAGGCCTTGGGGCCCTTTTGTGGAATTAATCCTCTGGACAGTTTCACACCTGAGAGTGTCCTGGTGAGAGTTGCATTCAAAACAAAACAAGACTAGGTTTGCTGTGTGAGAATGGATCTGAGGTACCCGGAAGGTAAACAGGGCTGTTCCAAGGGTCTGAGAGGCCTGGGGGTCTGGGCTGGGCTGAGGCCGTGGCAGCAAGTGCTTGCATTCAAGGCAGACTCTGGAGCGACTTGGTGACGACTTTTGTGTGGAGAGGGCAGGGCGACTCTCTCCAGGTTGTGGCAGATGTTGCTGCCATTCATAAAAAAGGGAACATTAGAGGAGGGGCAGGTTTTGGAGGAAAGATATGTTCGGTTGGTTGAGTCTGAGACCCTGGCTGATGCTCCAGTGGAGTAGGCGTCACCTGTGCTGGGGCACTACTTAACGCTTGGGGTGGCCGGGGCAGGGGTGTGGACCTGGGACAGAGCCCCTGCCTTCATGGGGAGAGGTGAGAGCCAGGGGGGCGCGTCTCACACATGGGAGCGAGCACCTGCCCGGTCCGCGGGTCGCGCTGCGGGCTGAGGACTGGCAGTGGCCTCCACGCTTGCCTCCCTGGAAGCCACTCCTCAGGTGAGAGGAGGGAAAGGGAGATGGCTTTTGTGAGATGACGGAGCTTCACACACAATACATGAAAGGGATGGAACGAAGCTATGGAGTCCCTTCAGGTGACTACAGTCTGATTGGGCTGGCATTTTGACATCGAACTCCCGTAACTCTCAGCATCTCACAGAAACAGTACTTTGAAGCACATATGACTGTGAGATGTGAACTTGGACTTCGTGAATCATGCAAACTTAATGTTTCATAGTAACACAGCTGGAAATGGGGCAACAGAGCAGCAGCTCCACTGAGTGGCCCCTGGAGCGATACTGCTGAGGCCAGTTCTGGCTGTGCTGCTCCCTCGCTTACCCATGAGAGTTTCCTGGCCTCTGAAATGACACCACATGGACGGGGCGCACGCTTGATTGTACCTTCTCATGGGCTGTGGTGAGGATTGCACGTGTGCATCCCGCACGCACAACGTGTACACGATGTGTGCATTGTGCCGGCCTGTAAGCCTTAGTGCTGGCGGTTTTAGGATGATGTCACCTCATTACTTCCAGATGTAGGATCTGAGAACCAGAGAATTGGGAGAACTTGTACAAGGCCATAGAACCAAACAGTGGCCAAGTTCAGGCTAGGATCCCGTTTGCCTGACTCCCGCACAGGGGCGCCTTCCATTTAACAGGCTAACCAGTGTCAGGTGCTAGGTGCCATATAAAATTAACTGTAATAAAAGAATCTGGTCACTGCTGGCCAGACTGTAGAGAAGCAAAGCAGATAATATCAATGTCAAAGCTTACAGACTTGTCCCAAGCAATTTAGAAGTGTATGTTTTGTATTAATTTGCATTGCTTTGCATGTCATTGTATATGCATTCCATATGCTGGTAATTTTCCTACTGGGATCGAAAGGCTAAAGCTTCAAGTATATAAGATCAAATAAAAATTAATCAGGAATCAAATCCAGCTGGTTTGAAATCTAATGGGCCCCTGGGCACGGTGGGCTCGGTGTGGGCTTTTAGGGGGAAAGGACTAGATCAGTATTTACTATTTTAGCAGATGTGGGAAGCCAGATACCATTTGATGAAAGCAGGTCACATTTTAATATGTAATGAGGCTTGACCCGCCGAATATAATACATCAGGACAGGATGCATGGAAGAATACCAGAAGGAGACTGCCCACTACGTAAAATGCAAGAAATGAAGCAGAGAGAGAGACAGAATTTTGCTCTATGAAGCTGAACTAATAAGAAATGCTAAGGGTCAGAAGTAAAGGTGAAACTTCTGTTCAGCAACATAAAATTTTAAAAAGAGCACAATCTTAAAAATAAATGTGTGTTTTTTTTTAATGTTTATTTATTTTTGAGAGAGAAACAGATGGTGAGCAGGGGAGGGGCAGAGAGAGAGGGAGACACAGAATCTGAAGCAGGCTCCAGGCTCTGAGCTGTCAGCACAGAGCCCAACATGGGCTCGAACTCATGAACCATGAGATCATGACCTGAGCTGAAGTCAGACACTTATCTGACTGAGCCACGCAGGTGCCCCAATATGTGGGGTTTTAAAACCAAAACATTATCCCTAATTTGGACTTGCTGGGGAATGGCCATTGTGTCTTAGTAAAATCTCAGAAATACATACATATTTTTTTCTGAATTACAATTTTGTTTCTCAGAGTATGTTCCCTGGACCAGCCACGTCCGCCTCCCCTGGGAACTTAGAAATGCAAATTCCGAGACCACCTGGATCTGCTGAATGGGAACCTCTGGGGATGGGGCCCAGCACCCTGTGTTTCAATATTTGGAGCCAGCTTTCATTCTTCTTGAATTTTTGTTTCTTCAGTCTCGACCTCCCGTTTCCCTCTTGTGTTCATGAGCTTCTCATTGTTCTGCTTAACTTCTGCTGGTCAGTGTCCTTGTGGGGGGTTGTACCCAGACACAAACCCATCCCTTCCTCCGCCCCAGGGTCTAACCCCGGGGAAGATGCTTCCTGAGGGCCCTCTAAGCTCTCAGGTTGTGCAGCCCTGTGGTTCTCATGCTTCCCAGAACCACACTGATTTGGGTTTTGGTTTGCATCTGCTGCCTTTAAAAAAAAAAATCTTGGGGCGCCTGGGTGGCGCAGTCGGTTAAGCGTCCGACTTCGGCCAGGTCACGATCTTGCGGTCCGTGAGTTCGAGCCCCGCGTCGGGCTCTGGGCTGATGGCTCAGAGCCTGGAGCCTGTTTCCGATTCTGTGTCTCCCTCTCTCTCTGCCCCTCCCCCGTTCGTGCTCTGTCTCTCTCTGTCCCAAAAATAAATAAACGTTGAAAAAAAAAAATTTAAAAAAAAAAAAAAAAAAAAAAAAAATCTTTTCCTCATCCCCAACAAACTGTTACTCCCCCCAGACATACAGTCCGCCAAACCCTGAACTGTTCTCTCCAGATGCTCCTGTTAAACCCCATTTCTCCATCTGCTGTGAGTGCAGTTAATTTCTTGGACCTAAGCGCTGGTCTTGGTACTGACGTTAGATTGCATCTTGCTGGATTCAAGTCTGTCCAAATCTGTTTCGATCCTCCTTCTGTCCTCTTTCGTATAAACCTTCATGTCCTCTGCTGATCTGGCTGCTGATGTCCTGGCCAGAGGAATTAATAACAATGTGAGTAGCTTTGGTAGAGGCCTTCCTCACGGCTAATGAGGCTTAAAAAACTTGGCATCTTTTGCAGTCCTTGTGGGGCTGACATCAGAAGAATTGTCGTCAGCCCATCGTTGTTTGGTTTAAATTACAGCTGTTCTGAAGCGTCCCCATGCGGTTGCTCCGAGAGAGGGAGAGGACGAGAGGACCATCTTCTCTGACTCCAGCCTCTGTGTCCCCCTACCCCGCACCCCTTATAGTCACTGGCAGCTTATGGTCAGGAGCTCCATGACTGTTCTTGTTGTCCTGATTGGTTTATACTGTCAGCTTAGGGGGTTTTCTGTAAGTGACACAGAGGTAAATTTCAGCTTCTTCATAGTCAGATTAGGATGGATTCAGATATTTCAAAATAATAGGAAGCAATAATTGTGCCTTGTCATTTCCCTCTCCTTCACCGCACCCCTCACAACCACCACTAAGCTCTAGACTTGAAGAGGGTTTTGTGCTAAAGCTTACATTTTAGCGAAGAGATTCAGGTTATTTAAAATTTTTTTAATGTAGAATTTTGTCCATATATGGCTTTTAAAGGAATATAATTAGATACTTTAATTGCACAAAGTTTAAGAGTGTAAAAAGCAGATGCCCCCGGGTGGCTCAGTCGGTTGGGCGTCTGACTTCGGCTCAGGTCACGATCTTGCTGTTCATGAGTTTGAGCCCCACGTTGGGCTCTGTGCTGGCAGTTTAGAGCCTGGAGCCTGCTTCCGATTCTGTGTCTCCCTCTCTCTTTGCCCCTCCCCTGCTCGCTCTCTCTCTCTCTCTCTCTCAAAAATAAATAATATAAACATTAAAAAACAATTAAAAAAAAAAAGAATGTAAAAAGCAGAACAGCTTTATGGCAAGAATGCTTTTAGCCATGGTTGCTAGAGCATGAACGAGTGCCTGGAATCCAACACTGTGCTATCATTCGTGATCCGTATCCAGTCCTACCCAGGCCCTCTCCCACGTACTTTCCCCGGGCACTGAAAGACTAGCTTTAAACCAAACTGCAAAGATGTCCATAAAATTCAAGCCTGCTTTCCCATCCAAGATGCTACCAAACGCCTTTTGAGGTGATGTGCTCTCTTGCCGTGGCAAGCAAAACAAAAGTGCCTGGTGATAAGGGAGCTCTTTGTAACCTCAAGGTAATCTCTATGAATACTCTGGACTTCTAGCTCTTTGATTGCTTTTCTTCCTTCCCCAGTCCCTTCTGTTGCTTTCCTCATCTAGTTAAGGGGCAAACAGGTGAGGTGGTCCCTTTGGAGGAGAGTTTCCTGTCTGTGTTCAGGCTCAGACAGTCAGCCTGTCTGCTCTTGGATAGGTTGGACCTGTTTCTAAAAGTTCTGCAAACCATGGTATTTCTCCTGGTCGTTTTCCAGATCCAGACAGCCAGTGACAGCAGCTCATTCAGACTGCAGCAGAGGGTGGCCACTTGTGCCCAGGACCAGGAAGAGCAAAGCCTAACGTAGCTCCTGTGCCGGCCAGCCTTCCTTCTCTCTTCCTTCTGCTCCTCTGCATCATGGTGGCATATTTGGAATATTTGCATTGTCGTGTCCTTTCTCCACACCCCCACGTAACGCCTGGGTGCAGCACGGAGGGGCTCTCTCTGCCCAGCCACACTCTTCCACCAGGTTCTTTCTTCCTGCAGCCATCCCAGCAAGCACCCTGCCATACTCTCGGGCAGACAGGGTTGGATATAGTATCCGAGGGGTCAGGAGATGGAAGTGGAGTGCCGCTCAAGGCAAACACAAATTAAGTTCCAAAGACTAGATCGTGAAAAAGTACTAAGGGAATAACACGGAGATCGTGGAGCTGAAGGAAGGGGATGTGGAACCAGAGAGGAGATCCTTAAAAGGAGGGACATATAATTAACACTGTGCCAGGAAAATCCCTGAATAAAAATCATCTGTACATGCTACCTGGTGATTATAATTCTGAGAGATTATACAATAAAATTCAGAGGTACCGAAGTAACTTGGGATTTCTTGGGACCTCGCTGTTTATTTCTCTCTGGATCCCTCCAGGCAGGACACTTTCTATTATCTCTCCAGAATCTAACATAGCGCCTCCCTGGCACATGGTGGGCACACAGTAGACGTTTGCTGGATGGACAGGCAAGCAGTTGAAGGGGGATAGAAGTAGGATATACAAGCATGAAGGTGTGTACAAAAGAGGTGACAGCAGGGACATGAACAGATATTTGTACACCCACGTCTGTAGCAGCATTATTCGTAATAGTCAAAAGATTGAAGCGATGCAAGCATCCACCAACAAATAGCTAAACAAAGCATGGTGTATACGTACAATAGGATATCATTCAGCCTTCAAAGGAAGGAACTTTAGATGGATTTCGCAGTACAAATGAACTTGGAAGACATGATGGTAAGTAAAATAAGGACAGAGGCTGTGATTCCTTTCCTGCGAGGTTCCCAGAGGAATCAAATTCATAAAAAAGAGAAAGTAGGGGGGTAGCTTCCAGGAACTGCAGAAGTGGGGGGGAATCAGGAGTTAGTGTTTAACAGGTACAAAGTTTCCACTGGGGAAGAGGAAAAAATTCTGTGGATGCCGGTGGTGATGGTTGTACAACCATGTGAATATATTTGATGCTACAGAACTTAAAAATGGTTAAAATTGTAACCATTGATCCATCCATGTCTCTCTACCTCTCCATCCATCCATCCACCCATCCATCCACCATTTGTCCACACACTCATCCACCCATGATGTCTCCATCATTTATGGAATGGCTTTTCTAGGATAAACTAGGAAGCAGAGACGTCTCAGCACTGATGATTGAAATGGTAAAATTTATATTAAGTATATTTTAACCACAATAAATAATAGAAGAAAGAATATTTTTATGATCATCGACTAGTTCGTAAATACGGAACAAGAGAGAAGATATTTCCATAACAAAGTGGTGAACCAGGTCATACTTGGAACACGTACTTACAGAAGGACGACAGCAGTGACCCCAGACTTACTGAGATGTTTAAGACCATGCTACTAAAAATGCGTTGCCTGCATCTCCGTATGAGGCGGAGACTTTGGAAGCCTTGCAGTCCTGCGCACTCCCGTTTACCCCCTTGATTCCCGCTTTAAAAAAAGAAAAAAAAATTTATTTTGAAAAAAATCTCAAGCCTACAGAAAAGTTGTAGGACTACGACAGTGGGCACGGCCTCATTTCCCCTGGAGCAGGTGAATGTGGAAGGCTTTGCTATGGCTCCTGCACCATCCTGCCCAATGGAGAGCCCTGGCTGTCGCCCCCTGGAGGTGGTGTCTGGGTGCAGGAGCCGGTGTGGCACGTTGAGGATGAGCCCAGTCCCTGCCTGCAGAACGGCCCCTGGACTATGGTAGTGGGTGCTCCTCTTGCTTAAATGCTCTTGACCCCTTACTGTCATGCAACCTATGTGCCCGTCTGCTTTTCCTGCCAGAATGTACCCCACGCAGGAGCTCAGTCAGTCATCACAGTACCCATGGGAGTTAGCACCTTGGCCTCTTTCACAGGGAAGGAGGCAGGGGACTGACTAGACTGGTGACAGCTTCTTAGTGAAGTCAGGACTTAAATTCAGAACCGCTGGCTTTAAGTTCCAAACCGGCTATGCTGTAAATAGAGGGGTAGAGCAGGAGGGTATGATGCAGAGGGGTCAAGTGTGGCAGGGAAGAGAGGAATGGGGTCAGGCAGGTCAGGGAAGGAGGGGGTGATCGGAACTACTCAGCATGTTTCACCCTAAGTGGGGCTGTTATCTTCCTTGACAGGTAAGAAGCTTGTTACAGATAAACTCACAAGAAGGCAGCCTGCCCAAGTTGACTTTCAGAGATTATATGGCCTTCCCCCTGCTGGTGACCAGAACCATACAAAGTAGAGGTTTGCCGAGAGCTGTGTTGTGTTGTACCTGAAGCATGGTGTGCAGACTGCACAGTTTGTGCCAGTATCAGAGGCAATTTGGTCAATCGTGGAGACTACTTTCCTTCAGATGTTTACCTAAAGCCTCCACCTGCCTCTAGTTTGCACCGCCTGAGACCTAGAATTTCACGCTTGACCACATACAGATTGTACTGTTGGACAAGTAGTTGTACCTAGTCGTTGTAACCTAGTTTATATATTTTTATTTTTTTAGTATTTACTTACTTATTTTTGATAAGAGAACGGCAGAGGGGCAGAGAGAGAGAGAATTCCAAGCAGTCTCCAGGCTCCGTGCCATCAACGCAAAGCCCTACGCAGGGCTCGAACTCACAAACCGTGAGATCATGACCCGAGCTGAAACCAAGAGTTGGATGCCTAACCAAATGAGCCACCCAGGCGCCCCCATATTGTAACCTCATTTCCATTTAAGCTTAATCTTGCTTGTGTGTGAAGCTTGCTTGATATGCATGAAACATTCCCCTTTTCAAATGCTCGTCTTCCAAAGTGCATCTTTGCAAAGTTGCTTAAACATGTGAGGGCTTATTTTTCTCACATGACAGGAATACAGCGTGGATGTTTGCTGCGGCTGGGTCAGGGGTTTGAGGCTTTCTGGGCTGTGGTTGCTGATATTCTCTCAGCCTGCTCTTCATGGTCCCAGCACGGCTACTATAACTCTAGCCGTCATGTTGGACTTCCAGGCAGAAAAGTGTGTTCTTTGTTTATTTAAAACAAAAACAAAAAAAGGACAAAATGGCGTACCTCCCCCTGAATCAGGTTCCTTTAGAGAACTTGCCCAGATACCCCACAGTATAATATACTGTTATTGACTGTTCCTCTTCAGTGGAGGCTGAAGAAAAAAGCTTTTAGAGGGGCATATTTCTGCCGCCAACAATGTAGGGGTTCGCTTGGTAAAGAAGGAAGGGAGGATGGATGTTGGAAAGCAACCGGCCGTCTCTATCAGAGCCATAGATGAAGTCCTTACCTACCGGGTCTGTTGCTGACTTTCAGCTCACTGATCTGTGTCTGTTCTGGTACCAGCACCCGACTGTTCTGATGATTGTAACATTATAATCCGCGTGAACATCTGAAGAGGCTGGTTCTTACTTTGGCATTCTGTACCGTTGGCATGTAAGTTTGCTTAGGTGGTTTTTCACTAAAGTCTTCGACTTCTTTATTACATTAATCCAAAATCTAAACCTTCGTATTGAGAGACCTGTTATCTTCATTAAAACCATTGCTAGAATACATCCTTGTAGCAGATGCCAACTGGAGAGCTTCCTGGAGTAATTTCTAGATTTGACTTTCTGGAGACACTTTCCACGAAATCCTGCTTTGAAAATTCCTATTTGGGCAGAAGTTTTTTGAGCACTGCTGATTGTCTTTGTTCCACCTGTTTATCTTAATTTTAAATTCCTGGGCCTTAACTTTGTGGCATCTATAGGCACACAAGCTCTCAGGGCAATATGTACATTTTAAACCGAGAACACAGATCTTACGGAATGGTAGAGTCAGGCCGGAGTAGCTGGCCTTGAATTTTTTAGTGGAAGTAGAGAAGTGTACTGAAGTCTCCAGCTCAGCCCCCCACCGCATCGACAAAACCCAGCAAACAAAGGCGCTCTTCTGAAGATGTAAAATTGAGTGTGTCCAATCCATTCGTAGAGAGTGTGGCCTGGCCTTAAGCCATCCCTGCCATCCATATTCTTCATTCACATCTGTTTATCCCCACACTGCCTCTGTGATGTGGTGACGAACATTAAAGATTCTACTTCAGGTGCACACATGGAAATCAGAGTAGCTGTATCTCTTCTGCTGCTACCTCTGAGGAATTCATTTTGGCCAGTACAAAATATGAAGTTAGCCGTACAATAGCAAACAAGTGCTTCTAGAGATTTCGGGGTGGGCGGTGAATTATATACCATGCAGACCTTGGTGGGGGGGGTGGGGAAGAGTTTTTTTCTCTTTCTAGCACACTAAACATACAGTTAAAAAAAAGACACCGGTGTCTTTCAATTCAGTTCTTCTTCTTTGTAGAAAAAGAAGCCAAGATATACTCAATCCACATTTTACATCTAGAATATTAAATATATTTTTGTTCTGTATTGTGTCCAGCTAAGTGTGGAAGGCAGAGAAGAGAAGGAGAATCTAAGAAAGAATGTAAGATTGGGGTTTATAAAGCTTGAGAGGCAAAGTTCAAGTACATCAGTTAACCTCTTTTTGGTTATCTTTTGTATCTGTAAAGGAAGTAACATTTCATTTAAGCTGTTTCCATCCAGGCTAAAATTTAAGAGCATAGATATTTTTGAAATCCACCTTTCCTTTTTTGTTTTTGTTTTCCTGTAGAAAAAAAAGCTCTTAATGTTTTGCAACATAATGAGGGTCACAAACCGTTAAAAAAGTAAACACTTCATTCAGTGGTATCATTTATGGCCCTTTAGATTTCCTGCTAAAGACTTAGCCCTGTGGTTTTGCCCAATAAGATACACAAACAGGGGTACATGGGGGGCACTTGGGTGGTTCAGTCAGTTAAGCGTCCAACTTGGGCTCAGTTCGTGAGCTCACGGTTTGGGGGTTTAAGCCCTGCATCAGGCTCTGTCCTGACAGCCTGGAGCCTGCTGCAGCTTCTGTGTCTCCCTCTCTTCTCTCTGCCCCTCCCCTGCTTGTGCTCTCTCTCTCTCTCTCTCTCAAAAGTAAATAAACATAAAAACAAAAACAAAAACAAAAACGGGTGCCTGGGTGGCTGCTTCAGTTAAGTGTCCAAGTCTTGATTACAGCTTAGGTCATGATTTCACGGATTCTTGGTATAGAGCCCAACAGGGCTCTGTGCTGACAGTGTGGAGCCTGCTCAGGATTCTCTCTCTCCCTCTCCCTCTGCCCCTACCCTCTTTTCACTCTCTCTCCCTCAAACAACAACAACAACAAAGTAAAAAAAACCCATATACAACCAGCTTTTGAGGTTTGTCCTGTGAACCAAAGGCAACGAAGCCAGAGCAAAGTTGGCCACCTCCCAGTTTTTGTGACTATAAAAAACCTGGCTGAATTCGGCACTTCTTTCGCTCCATTGCTGCAGTTCAGATTTCAGATGACCTTGAGGGACCACCGTCCGGTAAATACATCCTGACGTGGGTTGCTCGTTCTTCCCCCCCCCCCCCCGAAACTAAGGGGCTCCGCTTAAGTTACCGGTTGAAAGGATTATCGAGAGGTGGTTGACAAACTGATGTTCACGCCCAGCATTTCCATCCAGACCTTTACTCTCAAAGGTGGTGACCACATTGTTTGCACTCGCAGGCCAAGCGCTGGGCCTGTGGAGGAAGCTGTCAGTTGTGCCACGTTCTGCCGGCACCCCCACCACATCCCCTTTGGATGAGGGGTGTCCCGCTTTCCTGCACCGAGACCGTGTTAACCCTCTGAGCCCCTGAGCACTGGTAGAGGCCCTCGTTGAGGCTGTTGTGCGCTCCCACTGCTGTAGAGTCCTCGGTGCTGCTTTGCTTGTGATGTGGTCCTTAGGGATGGTTTTGCCAAGCAGGGACGCCCGAACGGGTCACTGCAGCTTTGTACTGTCTGGAGAAGCATTGCCCCTGAACATATTGAATGGAGGGGAAAATTTGTATAGCTTCTGCCATCCGTAGTGACAGAAGCTGGTTAGCTGAACGTGACTGAGCGGACTGGCTACATGTGTCTCCCTAGGTATCTTTATTTTTTTAGGAATAATAATTGCATACATTTTTAATGCAGAAATCTAAACTTTTCAGAAGGCATGTAATACAGCACAACGTTTGAATATTTGCCAAAAATCCTAGTGGAAAAGCACAAAAATATCATAATACCATCTAAAAGATAAGGAATTCTTTGGTTATCAGTCTTTCAAAAGATAATGAGCAGGTGGAGGGGGAAAAAAAAATAAAAACCTCTAACGATTAACTAGAGTAACTATGTTCCTGTCTTTCAAGATCCAAGACAGGTGTATGTCTTTAGGAACAATATATATACCAGACATTGACAAAAAAGACCGTTGTCAGGGAGTGAAAAACAAAAAATAATTAGAATGTCAGAATGAAGGAAGCAATGCATGTGCTGTTTTAGAAAAATAAAACTAGGGGCCCTAGGGTGGCTCAGTCGGTTAAGTGTCCAACTTTGGCTCAGGTCTTGATCTCACGGTCTGTGAATCCAAGCCCTACGTCAGGCTCTGTGCTGACAGCTCTGAGCCTGGAGTCTGCATGGGATTCTGTCTCCCTCTCTCCGCCCCTCCCCTGCTCATGCTTTCTCTCTCTCTCTCTCTCTCTCTCTCTCTCTCTCAGAAATAAATAAACATTAAAAAAAATTTTAGGAAAATAAAACTAAACCACAGCATACAGACTCATTCCTGGTTTTCCCAAGAAACCATTCCTCTTTTAGAGGTCCTGGTAACCAACATTTGTATACCAAAGTTGCTTTCTGTAGCCCTTTGACTTGCCTGTGTCATAGGACCTTCATGATCGCATTGCTGCATAGAAAACCATTATTCCATGGGGCGCCTGGGTGGCGCAGTCGGTTAAGCGTCCGACTTCAGCCAGGTCACGATCTCGCGGTTCGTGAGTTCGAGCCCCGCGTCAGGCTCTGGGCTGATGGCTCAGAGCCTGGAGCCTGTTTCCGATTCTGTGTCTCCCTCTCTCTCTGCCCCTCCCCCGTTCATGCTCGGTTTCTCTCTGTCCCAAAAATAAATAAACGTTGAAAAAAAAATTGAAAAAAAAAAAAGAAAACCATTATTCCATTTAACACAGGGGAAGTAAAGACTTACCCAAGATTAAATGACTTGCCAGGGTGACTTGAGATTTTGATGGCACAGTCCAGACTAGAACTTGGGTCTTCTGACTTTGTCCCACCGAGCAACTATTCTGTGCCAGTTAGGTATGTTCCAGGGGCTGGAGGTAGAGCCGGAACAAGGTCTGTCTGGGAGACAGGCATAAACAATGAAACAAAGTAACTGCTGCTGTGGTAAGTGCTTGGAAGAAAACAAGGAGTGCAGTAGTCAGGAGAAAGACTGGAGAAGGGTGATGGGAGACAACCCAAGGAAAGGACATTTCTATTCTAGCTTGAAGGCCAGAGGTGCCTGGGTGGCTTAGTTGGTTAAGCATTCAACTTCGGCTCAGGTTGTGATCTCGTGGTTTGTGGGTTCCAGCCCTGCATCAGGCTCTGTGCTGACAGTTCAGAGCTTGGAGCCTGGAGCCTGCTTTGGATTCTGTGTTTCCCCCTCTCTCTCTGCCCTCCCCCTGCTCACTCTCTTTCTGTCTCAAAAATAAATAAACATTTTTTTAAAAATAGCTTGAAGGACAGAGGGGGGCCAGTAACCCCCGGATCCAGAGAAAAATTGTCTGAACATGGGGACAGCAAGTGCAGGGGTCCTGAGGCAGGAGACTAGTGTTGTAGAAACTTTTTTTTTTTTTTAAGTTTATTTATTTAGTTTGAGAGAGAGAATACAGGCATGTGGGGGAGGGGCAAAGGGAGAAAGAATCCCAAGCAGGCTCCACACTGTCAGTGCCGAGCTGGAAGCAGGGCTCTGTTTTGCTAACCAAAACTTAGAAGGCAAGTGTTGCTTAGAGTAGAATGAGCAAGAAAAACAGAATAGGATGAAGTTGGAGAGGAAGGTAGGGACAGGAACTGGCTAGGCCTTGGGGCCATAGAAAGGATTTCTGATTTTATTCTAAGTGCAACAGAAATCCCAGTGAAGGGTTTTAAGTGTAGGGAGTGGGACTAGGGAGCAGGAGTGGTCTGATTTATGTATTTAAATGATCATTTTGGCAACAGTACAGAGGATGGATTAGAGGGACTTTCAAGGGAGGCTAGTGAGGAAGTTATTTCCTTTAGAGGCAAGAGTGGATGGTAACTTGGCCTACGGTGGAGTGGAAAGGTGTGGATGGATTCAGAACACGTTTAGAACCAACAGGGTTCTCCTCCAAGAGATTGGAGAGGCGGCTGGCCTTGTGGTTGACAGTGTAAGCTCGGAAATTGGGCCAGAGTTGAAAGTCCTGGCTCTTCTACATACTAGCTATTTATCCTCTGTGACTCAGTTTCCTAATCTGAAAAATGAGGATATTGATAGGGGGGATAAAGAATGAGTAATAGGGATAATAAACCTCATAGGCTTATTGAAGGGAATAAAGAACACAAATAGTATTAGTGCTCAGTGTAGCCCATTAGGAAATGACAGGTATGTGTCCACCGAATCTGGTAGCATGACAATTTTTGTTGACTTTGACCAACAGACTCAGTCGACGGGGCAGTGGAGCCAGGCTGGACTGAGTACCACCATGAGGGTTCTGGATATTGAGGAACAGAAGTCCCCCCTCTGTCCAGTCCTTTGAGGGAGAGCAGTTGGATGTATAAACATGTATGTGGGGCACCTGGATGGCTCAGTCGGTTGAGCGTCCAACTTCGGCTCAGGTCATGATCTCACACTCCGTGAGTTCAAGCCCCGCGTCGGGCTCTGTGCTGACAGCTCGGAGCCTGGAGCCTGCTTTGGATTCTGTGTCTTCCTCTCTCTGCCCCTCCCCTGCTCATGCTCTGTCTCTCTCTGTCTCAAAAATAAATAAAAACATAAAAAAATAAATAACCCATGTATGTAATGGAGGAAACATATTCTTGGCATCCCAAGAGTGAAACAGTGTTAAATGACAGTTAGGACTCTGTTTTCTCATCTAGAGAAGGAGGACTTTGGACTCAATTACCATTAAAGTCCTTTGTCAGTTTTAGGATTTTGCTTCTAGGCTTCTTCAGGAATTATGGGATAATTAATTAAGCTTTGGTGAAGAAGTCCCAGAAAAGTAAATTCTATTATTGAATTTTTTTTTCCTACAGAAAAGTATGTTGGCCTCAGTTAGAAATTGTTTACTTTCGAACAATTTATAGACACAGTTCAGGATAGGACTTAATCACAGTATATTGTGAAATGAAAAAAACAGATAAGGCAGTATCTGTATAGTGAAACTTCTTGTTAAACAAAAGCAAGTCCACAAAGGTGTCGTTATTGAAAATGGTCTGGAAGGACAGAAGGTCCACAGAATGCTTTTGCCGGGTGATGGGTTACTGGTGAGCCTTAGTTCCCTCCTTACACTTTATGGACTTGTTCATTTTTTTTTTTTTTTAATGGAAGTGTTTACTTTTGTAAACGGAGAATGGAAAAGCGTTTCTTTTTCCTTTTTGAGATTATAACCTGTTATTAGTGGAGGAATTGTCCTCCATTTGTATTGTCTTTCTGGACCAATCAGGCCATTCTTATGTTTTGTATGCTCACTGTTTATCTACTCACAGTCAGATCATTATTTGCTTTGCCGTCTTCTAGAACAATGAGAATGTAAGGTCATCTGGGCAAGAAACTGGCCTTTCTGCTTTTTTTTTTTTTTAACTTGTTTTATTTTTTATTTTTTTAAATTTACATCCAAATTAGTTAGCATATAGTACAACAATGATTTCAGGAGTAGATTCCTTAGTGCCCCTTACCCATTTAGCCCATCCCCCCCTCCCACAACCTCTCCAGTAACCCTCAGTTTGTTCTCCATATTTGTGAGTCTCTTCTGTTTTGTCCCCCTCCTGTTTTTATATTATTTTTGCTTCCCTTCCCTTATGTTCATCTGTTTTGTCTCTTAAAGTCCTCATATGAGTGAAGTCATAAGATGTTTGTCTTTCTCTAATTTCACTTAGCATAATACCCTCCAGTTCCATCCACGTAGTTGCAAATGGCAAGATTGCATTCTTTCTAATTGCCGAGTAATACTCCATTGTATATATGTACCACATTTTCTTTATGCATTCATCCATCGATGGACATTTGGGCTCTTTCCGTACTTTGGCTATTGTGGATAGTGCTGCTATAAACATGGGGGTGCATGTGTCCCTTTGAAACAGCACACCTGTATCCCTTGGATAAATGCCTAGTAGGGCAATTGCTGGGTCATAGGGGAGTTCGATTTTTAGTTTTTTGAGGAACCTCCGTGCTGTTTTCCAGAGTGGCTGCACCAGCTTGCATTGCCACCAACAATGCAAAAGAGATCCTCTTTCTCCACATCCTCACCAACATCTGTTGTTGCCTGAGTTGTTTATTTTAGCCATTCTGACTGGTGTGAGGTAGTCTCTCATTGTGGCTTTAATTTGTATTTCCCTGATGATGAGTGATGTTGAGCATTTTTTCATGTGTCGGTTGGCCATCTGGATGTCTTCTTTGGAGAACTAACTGTCTGTTCGTGTCTTTTGCCCATTTCTTCCCTGGATTATTTGTTTTTTGGGTGTTATGTTTGATAAGTTCTTTATAGATTTTGGATACTAACCCTTTATCTGATATGTCATTTGCAAACATCTTCCCCCATTCTGTCAGTTGCCTTTTCATTTTGCTGATTGTTTCCTTTGCTGTACAGAAGCTTTTGATTCTGATGAGGTCTCAGTAGTTAATTTTTGCTTTTGTTTCCCTTGCCTCTGGAGACATGTTGAGTAAGAAGTTGTGGCCTTTCTGCTTCTTTAGGAACTCGTAGGGTGCTGTGGGGGTGTTGAGGAAATGCATCCCGGCTGAGTCATCCTCCCACAAATGGTCTTACTTGAAAACTTTCTCTCGGTTTGGTGATGAGCATGTCATCAAGGGGAGAATCAATGACCTTATTGAAATCAAGGAGCTGCGGTAGAAGGACCTTAGCTTATTCAACTACATCAGGACTTTTTTTTTTCTTTTTTTAATGAATTCATCTTTATATCAGTGTACTTAAGTGACGATTCTTCTTTGGAAAACTTTAGGAAGAAACAAAATCCTGATATTTCTAAATCAATAAAGTCTTCAAATCCTATTTTTCATACTAACATGTATGGATATTACGTTTAAGAATTCGAGGGGCGCCTGGGTGGCGCAGTCGGTTAAGCGTCCGACTTCAGCCAGGTCACGATCTCGCGGTCCGTGAGTTCGAGCCCCGCGTCGGGCTCTGGGCTGATGGCTCAGAGCCTGGAGCCTGTTTCCGATTCTGTGTCTCCCTCTCTCTCTGCCCCTCCCCCGTTCATGCTCTGTCTCTCTCTGTCCCAAAAATAAATAAACGTTGAAAAAAAAAATTAAAAAAAAAAGAATTCGAAAGTGGCTCACAGAGGAAATATTCTTCATGTGGAGAGAAAGCTTTTTAAACTAGGTACTAATTCTCAGAGAGCCTGAACTCTCAGTGACTGTCTGGTCACTACGAGAACAAGTAAATCAGTAAGTGGTCAGTGACGGGATATGAGACAAGAATAACTGCCGTCAGAGTTCCGTAGGATGAGCTGGCTTTCTTTTCCTTCGATGGATTCCATGGCTGGAAGACTGACTACTCTCATCAGTAGCACCTGGCTTGCCGCTGCCTCTGCCTGCAGGAATAGAATGAGCTCCTCCCCCAGTGTTCTTGCAGGCTGATTCTCCAGGTATATAATCCCTTAAACTGGGTGGAAGGTCTCAGGACTTGGCGATTTTATGTTCATCCCTGTTCCAGTTTTAGGACGGATCGGTAAGACATAGTAATGAGAAATTTCAGTCAAGGACTGAAACCATTGTGGAAACCTTTATGTTGTAAAAGACGGTATTACCTAGAAGGTTAAGAGTACATCTCTGGAGCAAGAGTCTCTGGGTTCGAGTTCCACGTGACGGGGATCCTAGCTCACCTTGGGGGACTTTCTTAATTACCACATGTTTCAGTCTCCTGTCTTGTAAAGAACCATAAAAGTAGTCCCTACCTCACTGACCCAATGAGGGGATTGCGTACATGCAGAGGGCTCAGAGCGTGGCCCCAGGTAACACCTCTCTGTTCGGTGACTCTTCATTAATAATAATGATGGTATTAAATTAGTAAGGGGCACTACATGGAGGCATTCAGGCATTAATTCTAAAACATTGCATTTGTGTCAGAACTTTGGGGGGAAATAGAAAATAGATTTGAAAAAATAGGACAGTAAGCCATAGGTCTTGGGCAGGATCTTTAAAGAAGTCAGGAGGAGGAGGGTAGCTCAGGTCAGGTGAAGATGCTGGTGAAGATGAAGCCACAGCCCGCATTGGCCAAGTCACCGTCAGGACTGTGTTAAAGGGCTTTGCATGCATTACCCACTTACCTCAAAATCCCACAGGTAGTTGCTAGTATTAACGTACTTCTACTGATGTGGACACAGAGATGTGGAGACGTTGAGCAACTTGTCCAGGGTCCAGGCAGTCGGTAGGCTGTTCCTGAGCTGAAAGGGGGTCTCCTCTGAGCTGAAGTCCTGGCTGTGTGGCCGGAGGGTGAAACGTGTATCGCAGGACCCTGCGTGGCTTCTGCTTTTTCCAGCTCAGCCCCTGAGCGAGGGCTTAGCTGTCGGCTGCTCCCTTACGATGTTTCCACCTCCTACTTTGGCCAGAAAAGAGAAGGTCAACACTGTCTGCATTTCCGCACATTCTGTGTAACGTACTAGAAAACCTAGAAAACTAGGAAAAGGTTTGGAGTCAGGCAAGCTGCGCACCTCTGCGGGGTGACCCCATTCACATGCCGGGTCTCCTGACCCCTTGCAGCTGCTCCCCGCAATTCAGGAGGGGATTTGTCGTTCCCGTTTTGAGATAAGAAAACTGGGCTCCAGAGGTGAATTCGTTGGATTCAGCGTCCCTCCAAGGGATTCAAGCCCGGGTCTGGGGCATCGTGAAGCCCGCATACTTTTTCTTTTCTCCCAAGTGCCCCCCTCTTGGACAGTCCTGGGTTTTGAAACTGCTGACTTAAGGAGAGTCCGTGGACGAGCTGCTAATGGCTGTGGCCGCTTAGCCCTGACTACAGTTCTAACCACTTAGCTGAGTTCACTTTGTGTGTGTGCCTGCTGTTTCTTTTAAGACTGTAATCAGCCCCTGGAAGGACTGGGAATAGAAGATGGTTTGGGGGAAAGGCTTCATTCAGCATCTTTGTTGGGCTTTTATTGAATTATCCTAACAGCTTGTTTCCGCTTCGCTACAGCGATATCATGTCCTTTCCAGCCCTGTCTTCATCGCTAGGAACTCGTACCTATGTGGCAGTGAACTTGGCAGCGGGCCGAGCTTCCTTATTTGCCTGGGCAGGTGGGTGGGCGCTCATTTGTATTGTAATTGTAAGACCACTTCCTGGCAGCAAAACCCCAGCCTGCTTCCTGCTCAGGGCCTGTAACAGGGAAGGAGCCAGGGTGGGGTGTTTGCAGAAGGTGGCCTTGCTGCCCTAGTCTCCTAGGAACCATATGGCCGGTAGAACTGGCAGTCTGGCACCCGCCAGCTCTCGTGAGCCATCAGGAGCTCGTTTCCATCCTCCAAACCTGAGGCTCGTGGGGACTCGTGAGTTTGGGCTGCCGGTGGCAGGGAGGGGAGGAAGCGCCACAACAGGCAGGTGCCTGCCACCCCCACCCCTTGCCCGCTTCTGCCCTCCGCAGCTCCTGACCGTGGATGTCACACACAGGTTCTGTCCAGGAAACAGCAGAGCCACGGTTGGAAACTGTGGTCTCTAACCTCCTGCAGGCTTTTGTGCCCACGGATGTCCTGCTGACTTCTCACCAAAGCTGGGAAGAGGCCCACAGCCCTTTTCAGGATTTGACAGAAGCTTATTCACTTCCCCCTTTCGGACTTCTCACGTGGGGGAAGGAGTGCATTTTTTTTTTTTCTTCCAAGATTTTATTTAAATTCCAGTTGGTTAACATAGAGTGTGGTATTGGTTTCAGGAGTAGAATTTAGTGATTCATCGCTTCCATATAACACCCGGGGCTCATCATAACAAGTGCCCTCCTTAATGCCCATCACCCATTTAGCCCATCCCCCCCACCCAACAGCCCTACAGCAACCCTCGGTTTGTTCTCTGTCCTCAAGAGCCTCTTATGGTTTGCATCCCTCTCTGTTCTTATCTTATTTTTCCTTCCCTTATGTTCATCTGTTTTGTTTCCTAAATTCCGCATATGAGTGAAATTGTGTGGTATTTATCTTTCTCTGACTAATTTCACTTAGCATAATACACTCTAGCGCCATCCACCTTGTTGCAAATGGCAAGATTTCATTCTTTGTGATCGCCGAGCAGTATTCCATCGTATGTCTATACCACATCTCCTTTCAGCCAAAGGAATTTCTGGCCATGGTAAGCAAGGGGAGGGGTTTTACTTTGACCTGGGACAAGGTGGTATTGGAGGGCTGCTCAGATCCCTTGACATCTAGGGCTGACCCGTAGACGTATGAGCTCTCCTCCTTAAAGATGCCCAGAGGAGGAAAGGAGAATCAGACAGCCAGATGCCTGGGCTGTCCCACTTCCCTCCCCTCGTTCCTTTAAAATTAACTCTCGGGGCGCCTGGGTGGCGCAGTCGGTTAAGCGTCCGACTTCAGCCAGGTCACGATCTCTCGGTCCGTGAGTTCGAGCCCCGCGTCAGGCTCTGGGCTGATGGCTCAGAGCCTGGAGCCTGTTTCTGATTCTGTGTCTCCCTCTCTCTCTCTGCCCCTCCCCCGTTCATGCTCTGTCTCTCTCTGTCCCAAAAATAAATAAACATTGAAAAAAAAATTTTTTTTTAAATTAACTCTCGTCCCGGCTGGCAAAGCTCAGACGTGGAACCAGAACCAGTTCCCACAGGACTTCTCACAGCAAGCCTGCCATGTCTCCCTTCCACACATGCCCTGCCACCTGCCCTCTGTGGGCAGGCAGCCACGCCCGCTAGCCCAAATCGAACTGACTAGGCACCAGGCTGCAATCAGGAAGTGTGTGCTCCAGGTGTTCTCAGGAAGGACAGGGGAAGCGTGGGTACAGAGGAGCCCTTGAAAACGGGTGACAGGACAGGGAGCCAGCCTTTGCCTTTTTATGTAAGTGTGAAGATGATAGTTAAATGGTACATCATAAATGCCATGACAACTCTGGAAGACTTTGCAGACCTCTTTAGAAATGTAAGGAGATTTTTTTCATTTTACCACTATGGTATCAGGGGGAACTATTAACTGATGCTAAGTAGGGATCCCGTGGACCGGAGAAGACAGCACAATTTTACTTTGGGTAAGATTCATTCTAATTCTAGCCATTTATGTACGCTCCTTCCTATGTATGAGTAATTGCCATGAACTAGGACCATGATGAGATAGATTGACTTGGGATTGATGAATCTTCAGAATCAAACTTTATCACAACACCTGCTTCTAAACATGTGCTCCAACTTCTGAAGAAACTTGTTGCCCTGTGCATGGGGAGTCAGTTTTCCCACGCTCTGTAAGAACTGGCAGGAACGTTGGCCTTGAGCCGGTGTGGATAGAACCCTACTCGTTTTGCTTCAGAGGAGAAGCCTGAGACCTAACAAAGGGACCCAGAGCCATGAGCCTCACGGGGATTCCGTGACCTGGGTGCTGATTCAGCTAATGAGAATGGAGAAGAAGGGATGGAATTGGGCGTATTTATGAGATGGCTTGTTAATGTGGGCGTGAGGGAAAGGAGAGTCATATGACCCTCCAGTTTCAAGCCTGGGTCATTGAATGGGTGGTGTCACCATAAACTGACACAGGAAACACAGGCGAGGTGGAGATGTCAGATTCAGTTTTGGACTCAGCTGGGTGCCTGTGGGATATCTAGTGGAGATGTGGATATGTCCGTCAAGCAACTGGATGTTCATGTCGGAAGCTTGGGCAGCGGGTGAGGACTGGAGATAAAGGTGTTGGCAATGTGTGTGTGGACATCAGCATCCAGAGGGCTAGGGAGAGTGTGCACGAGAAGAGCAGTGAGCTGAAGTAGGGCTCTGGGGAAACCCGAGGAGAGGTTGCGAGGTGGCTGGGGAGGACCAGGTTCTGCAGGACAGTCTGTTGTCCATAAGGTGTTGTTCTGTAACGAGAGTGATTCAAACAAAGTGAGTGAGGGGCGCCTGGGTGGCGCAGTCGGTTAAGCGTCCGACTTCAGCTCAGGTCACGATCTCGCGGTCCGTGAGTTCGAGCCCCGCATCGGGCTCTGGGCTGATGGCTCAGAGCCTGGAGCCTGTTTCCGATTCTGTGTCTCCCTCTCTCTCTGCCCCTCCCCCGTTCATGCTCTGTCTCTCTCTGTCCCAAAAATAAATAAACGTTGAAAAAAAAAAATTAAAAAAAAAAAAAAAGCAAACAATGTGAGTGAGGGCATGACCTTCCCAGGAGAGCTAGTTCAATTCATCTGAACTACAAAAATAAATGAGGTTCAGATTGCTTGTTAATTCTAAGACAATTGGGAACAATGATTATGTCCTCATCTAAGATTTATTGAGATGTGTGAGGAAATTGCTCATGGGGCCCTCAGACCTCCCAGTTCTCAGGATTTGAACCTCTTCGAAGCAGCTCTGTGAACTCAGCTGGTCCTCCTGTCCTCAAGCCTTGCAATAGCACTTTCTGGTTCCCCCCTTCCTGCTGCTCCCAAAATAAACTCATCTGTGCCCTCACTTGATTAGCCTGTTTTTATCTGAAAAAAAAAAAAAAAGTGGTATAATCATTTTTTTAAATTCAAATACAAAAGGATATTCACGGATAAGTACATCTCCCTCCTACCCGGGCCCCTAACCCTCCACCCTCTCCCACCCCACCCTGGAAAGCAGCTCCCATTCCCCATGTCGAGTCTCCATAGTATCCTTCAGGAAATAGCCAGCCAGCTGCCTTTTCATAAATGAAGTTTTATTAGAACACAACCATGCCCTCTCATTGGTGTGTTATCTGTGGCTGCTTTCCCACTCCAGTGGCAGAGTCGAGTACTTGTGACAGGGAAAGAAAAGTTTGCCAACGTGTGCCCTTTTTCTGTAGATACGGTTTGTGTCGTCTTTTTTTTGACACACATGTGAGTGCACTAAACACAGTTATGCATTTCGCTTATTTCCATTTCACAGTATATCCTGGAAATTGTTCCACATGGGCACATGCAGTTTTGTCTCTAGCTTTTTCACATAGTATGGATGTAATTAATCCATACCTCAGGTGGCAGAGGGGATAAGGGAGGGGGTCTCTTCTTGTAAGGGCACTAATCCATTAATGAGGGACCCACCCTTGTGTTCTAATTACCTCCCAAAGCCCCCCCTCCTAATGTCATTACCCGGGGGCTTAGCTTTCAACCTATGAATTTGGGGAGGGACATAAACATTCAGTCTATAGCAGTGGGGTTCACTGGGCTCTTCCCATCTGACTTCACATCTATATCTAATAAGGATCTGAAGGCAGAATCAAGATGGATGTTACTTTCAGGCTCAGTGGGCCATTTGCATCTCTGATGACCCCTTAATGACCTCTAACTCTGTAGACCTCTGCCCAAACCAGCGTAATCTCTCTCCAAATACTCTAAGTAGAAATGCAGACAGTGAAAGTTACATAGTACCTATATTTTAGGCGCTTACATTATTTGCCTTTATTTGGTAACCAATGTCTCTCAGAATTTAGGTATAGTTAACACAGCATACCACAAAATACCACCATTCTGTGTGTTCTCACTTCCTGATTTCTGGATCCTCTTATAAGGGTGAGAACCTTGTTTTATTTACCTCTGGGCCCAGCCTTCTGCCTGGCACGTGGAAGATACCCAGTGAATGTTGATTGAACTGGACTAACAGCCTCTTAGTTGTCTTTCTCTTATTCCACCTGAATTATTCCTTTTCCTTCTTACAGAATGAAGACATTCAAATGCTGTTTTAAATACCCAGCACAGCAGAAAGTTTTCGTCTTATTTTTAACTCTATGGCTGTTCTCCCTGTTGAAGCTTCTAAATGTGAGGAGACTCCTCTTCCCTCAAAGAGGCATTTACTTGGTTGAATACTCCCTGAGTACCTCACCTTTTGTAAGAAACAGATACACCAATGTTAAGAATGAAATCAGGTATGAAGTTAACTGTTCAGGTGTCTATGAACAGGCACCTTTGGAAATTGGCAAGAGTCTGGAAATAAGAAGGAGAGAAATCATCGACTTGGATGATGAAGATGTCGTGGCAATAACCAGTGATTGTGACATTTATCAGACCCTAAGAAGGTACCATCAAAAGCCTGTTTCAAGGGAGGAGAGAAGCTTCCCGATAGCCTATTCTTTGGTTGTTCATAAAGACGCAATTATGGTTGAAAGACTAATCCATGCTATATACAATGAGCACAATATTTACTGCATCCATTATGACTATAAGTCACCTGATACCTTCAAAGTTGCCATGAACAATTTAGCTAAGTGCTTCTCCAATGTTTTCATTGCCTCCAAAATAGAGACAGTACAATATGCCCACATTTCCAGACTCCAAGCTGATTTAAATTGCTTGTCAGACCTCCTCAAATCTTCGGTTCAGTGGAAATATGTTATCAATCTGTGTGGGCAAGATTTTCCTTTGAAGTCAAACTTCGAATTAGTGTCAGAGCTGAAGAAGCTCAATGGGGCAAATATGTTAGAAACGGTAAAACCCCCTAACAGTAAAATGGAAAGATTCACTTACCACCATGAACTAAGACAGGTGCCTTACGAATATGTGAAGCTACCAATAAGGACAAACATCTCCAAGGAAGCCCCCCCTCATAACATTGAGATATTTGTTGGAAGTGCTTATTTTGTTTTAAGTCGAGCGTTTGTTAAATATATTTTCAACAACTCCCTCGTTAAGGACTTTTTTGCCTGGTCTAAAGATACGTACTCACCTGATGAACATTTTTGGGCTACCTTAATTCGGGTACCAGGAATACCTGGGGAGATTTCTAGGTCAGCCCAGGACGTGTCTGACTTACAGAGTAAGACCCGCCTTGTCAAATGGAATTATCATGAAGGCCTTTTGTATCCACGTTGTACTGGCTCCCACCTTCGAAGTGTGTGTATCTACGGAGCAGCGGAATTAAGGTGGCTTATAAATGATGGACATTGGTTTGCTAATAAATTTGATTCTAAGGTGGACCCTGTCTTGATTAAATGCCTGGCAGAAAAGCTTGAAGAACAGCAGAGAGAATGGATTACTTTGTCTTCAAAAAAGTTATTCATGGCTAAAAGTCCCATAATCACATCATGATAAAATCATGACAGAAAGAAGCTATCTGATAAATGGAGCTAATATGGAACTGTGTGCTATACTATGCCCACTACCACGTGAGCTTAACCTTCTCATAGTTGGAGAGGTGTCCAAAATTCCACACATAAGGCAAAATTACCTAGGCTTTGATGACAATAAGACTGCACTTGGTCGGGTGATCTTTATGTTTGTTTTTCCTTGTAATCTTATGGAGCTAAATCAGAGATCGAGTCATATGATGCCCTCAAGGCTTACCCTAATCACACTTAATACTTTAAGTTTTCCACATAGCCATCAGGATTCTACCGAAAAGGTGTTGGCGTGTGCGATAATCACATAACTTTTTAAACCACCAGTTTCAGAGTACTGTTTAAGTGTAGTGACCAACTCTCCTCTTGTCTCTTAATTCAGCTCCCTAGACTTTTCTTAACCTTTAGAATATTACCTGGAGAGGGGTACCTGGGTAGCTCAATTGGTTGAGCGTCTGACTTTGGCTCAGGTCAAGATCTCATGGTTGGTTCATGGGTTCGAACCCCTCTGTCAGTGCAGAGCCTGCTTGGGATTCTCTCTCTCCCTCCCTCTGTCTCCCTGTCTCTCTGCCCCCTGCCCTGCTCATGCTCTCTCTCTCAAAAGTAAAAAATTAAAATTAAAAAAAAAAAGAATATTAGAAGGAGAAACCACTACCTCAGGAAAGCTCAAAGAATGTCCAGTTTCCTGTTTGCCAAAGCATAATTTACCTATTAGTGCCTCACTCTTTCGATTCGGAGTCGCAAGACTCTGTCAGTGGGGCATTTATAGTGTATGAATGTTGGGGAGGTTGGGTGGGGGGGAGGGGATTGGGACAGGTGGTGCCTGAAGAGAAACAAGGGGATTTGCAGGATTTTTGCATCATCGTACACAACAATTTCATGAATGGTTTCCTTTTTTTAGGTCAATTATTTCTTTAAAACACATTTATTGATGAAAAATAAGAACTTGGTTAGTAGTTCTAAATGTCACACTCCTGAACGTTAAACCTAAGTCTTCTAGTTCATAGATTATCATTAAAAGTATGTGTTTTTTTTTTACAGTGGAATTGTTATAATTTTGTTTTATGGAACCATTAAGCTAAGAGCCACTGAATTTTCTCAAAAAGGCTGTATAAAATATGACAGCTTTCTAAATCAACTGTTATGGTCATTTAAAATTCTTGCTTACATCTCCAATAACTATCCAAATAGAATCTAGACTTAAAATGATAAAACCTCTAAGTTCACTGAAGTCTTCTCAGCTTAGATACAGAGAGAGAAAACGTTAATTTTCTTAAGGACATAGCAAGAATTTTCACTAATGGTATTTTGTAAAACCTACTCCTTAGAAAACTACCACAACGAATCAAATATACATCTATCTCAATGTAGCTATATTGTGCTTGAGTTGAAATGGGACAGGAGCAGAGTCCTGAGAACAGGCTGTAATATTTTTACGTCTCTTGGGAAATCATGGAGCTCATGTAAAAATTTCTTCCTGATCTTATGTTTCAATGTCGGCTGCAAAATCTATGTATTTAAATATTTTCTAAAATGTCTGTGTTCTCCATGTGAAATGCACTTTGCTTGTTTTCAAGTATATAATACTGACTGCCAAGCGGGATCACTATTCTCCCTTTCTTCTTCTCTGGAACTCATTTTTCTTCCTCCCCCCCCCCCCCGCCCGACCTCCAAATTACTTCATTCTTCAGAAAACTGTGACCAAGCCCCTGTTCTTAAAAATAAGTCACCCTTGGACAGAGCTAAGTTCTGCAGAAGATACTTAACCATTTGTTAGCATGTGTGACTGTGAGAAGCTAAGTCACTTTCTATGAGCCTCAGGTTTCCTGATCTTTAAAGTGAACACTTGGATGCTTACCCTGGCTTCCTCACGTGTGTGTGTGTGTGTGTGTGTGTGTGTGTGTGTGAATCAACTGAAATATGTGAACTGGTTTGAAAATGGAGACAAACTATTGACAATAAATATCAGAGGGTAGTCTTATTATAAGGCAAAACAGAGATCCAAGCCCATTGTGAAACTTAACCCTTTACCTTTTCTGGAAAACCTCTGAAATATAAAAGAAGCCACATCTGCAGGAGCAACTTCTGTAAATGAATCCAGGTACAAAGAAACCCCTGTCACCACATCTGGGGTTCTTTTTAAGCCAATATGATTAGCAGATTGATCCCGTGTCTTGGATGGAGGTTAGGGGTAGAACTGTTTTTCCTACCTTCTAGTCTTAAATACACAAGTTCTCACAGACAGCTTGGTTTTTATGGCTTTGGTCATCAGAATAAATGTAAAGGCTGAAAACTCGATCTCCTTGTCCCATGTCTTGCCTCTTGGTGACAAATGATTCTATCCCCTGTTTATTGGGAAATTTTCCAGTTGTTAATCACTTTCACACCATATCCACATGAAACATGCCACCACAAAGAGATGACAGCACCTTGTTTTCCCCAGTGACACATTTCCCATGATTCAGTTCAACATTTCAGGGGGCTTGTCTGGTCATCTCTCTTGCCTTGGGAATCCTACAGTTTCCTTATAGGCCTTCAAACCTCCTTCAGACCTGAGTCTCCCCTAAAACCTTTTGGTATGATTTTTCCTGCTCTAGAGAATGTTCTACAGTCTGTGTTTTATAATCATTCTTTGCATAGTATTTATTGAATCTAGATTCTAAGTTGTTTGGCAATGAGACCAGGACTTGAAGTTTGTAAGTTGTATTAGATATTAGAAAGAGCTACTAAAATATATCTACATTATGTAAATAATCTACTCTAACATTATAATATTTAAAGATCAATGTTGCTGCTATTTTTAATGTTTTGGCTATTCTAAGTAAAAAAAAATATAAGTAAAAAAAAAAAATATATATATATATACACATATGTATATGTATATATATATATATAATGTTTAAATTTGCAGAGTTAAATATGAATATTTCTCTTGCCTTCCAGAATGTGAATATTATACATACATATATATATATATTTTTTGACATATTTCCTTAAAACAAAAAGACAGTCTTCTTTGTGAATGTAAAGTGAATGTCCTATGTGTATGTTACAGCTGTTTGTGTTATTGTTTTTTACCATTTTTGAAAAGCATATTTCCCATTCTGTGAGTTTTAAATAGATTGGTATTGCATTTTGGTATTGTGCGGCTGGTAGATGTTAATTCTCTGGTATTATAAAATAAAAATGTGCTCCAAAAGCCGAATCCCTGGAATTTATTTTTTTAATGTTTATTTATTTTTGAGAGAGAGAGAGAGGAAGATGGGCAGAGAGAGGAGACAGAGGATCTCAAGCAGCATCTGTGCCGACCACAGAGAGCCCAGTGCCGAACTCTAACTCACAAACCACAAGATCGTGACCTGAGCCAAAGTCAGACGCTTAACCGCCTAGCCACCCAGGTGCCCCCAAGTCCCTGGAATTTATATTTCCTTTCTCTGTCTGTGCTGGCTCCTCACAAAGACTCTTTCAGTTTATGACACTTGCCCAGTATTTGAAGAGCAAGTTAATTTCACTCAGAGTAAAAGAATTCAGCGTGTGGATTATACACAAAATATGGGCACACAAACTTGAGTTGTTTTCCAGGATCTCTGTCTTCATTCTCCTTCAGACTGACTTCTCCTCCAAGATTAATTATCTAGACAAGTAATTCGTGTTTGCTTGATGACTTTATGGATTTTAGTTATTTTTTTAATTTTTTTTAATGTTTATTCACTTTTTGAGAGAGAGAGAGACAGAGCATGAGTGGGGGAGGGGCAAAGAGAGAGGGAGACACAGAATCCCAAGCAGGCTCCAGGCTCCGAGCGGTCAGCACAGAGCCCGACGCGGGGCTCAAACCCACAAACCGTGAGATCATGACCTGAGCCGAAGTCGAACGGTTAACCAACTGAGCCACCCAGGAGCCCTTGGAAGTTAGTTTTTAATACAGTAGGTTGAGGTTGTTCATCTCAGGTTCTTCAGTTCCTGGAAAATCAAGACTCTTTTTCTCTCTCTACCAGGACTCCTGCCTTGGTGTGAGTCCCCTTCACTGTGGTTCCACCAGGCCCTCAGGCTTGGTTAGCTGCTTATTCCTGATGAACTGCCCCTCTGTTCTGGATAATGCCATTCCCAGCCCTACTAAGCTAAGGACTACTTGTTGTTGCTGATTGCTATGCCTTCCAACCACTCTGAAAATCCCAGTGGCCAGTTTTCCTCTGTGACCCTTTCTAAAGCTGTAACCGTCACCAACCTCCCTAGCTGGCAAGGAGTATAAATGTCATTGTCACAAATCACAATCTAGCTCAAGGAGTAAGGCCATTTTGGGAATTTTCTACATAATAAAAATTAAATCTACTCTTAACCTATGGTTAATTCTTTGTCTTGCCAAGCTGGACAACCATACACATCCACAGCAATGTCATGGAAGGATTTGGACTTCTTTCAGTAGTGGTTGGGGGTGGGGGTACTCGGCATCATATTAAAGACCCATAGGCTTGATTCCTAGATAATTAGTTCCATATTTTTTTGTTCCCTTTGGGGTCTACAAATCTACATATAACCTAGGACAACTGGCTTCTCATTTCATGAAACTGATTATGGGGACACCCTGGCAGGAGAGAGAGCAGATGATTGCAAATTTATTCTCACTACTGGAAAAATATTCCTATGAGGATGTGTAATGAACAGCTTGAGCTTTGCTTTGGAGACAGATAATCAGTGGGTATAACCATACCCAAATCGTATGGGTGTGTAAAAACCACAGGAAGACTATCCACCTGGCCTCAGGTGTAGCCTTCACGATAGAGCAGCAAAGCCCTTCCTGGGAGCCCCTGGCACTGAATCATGGAGAAGACAAACAGACAGAAGAGAATTTGAGGAAAAATTATGGTCAGTGATTGGGTGAATTCATCTTACTTTTTTTGTTGTCATTGCTGCCATTGATCCTTATAGAATAAAGGAAATTTAAACAGAAACCCTTTGTATTCATAATTCTCACATCCTGACCAAACCATTATAGTTCTCGGAATACCTCTCCTACCTTATCCATATACATATACGCTTTTTGTCTCTCTTCCCACCAATGTATTTGCAACCACTTTCCCATGCTGCTGCATGATCTTTATGGCTGTCTAATGGTCATACCGTAATTCACTCAGCCCTTCCTTTGTTACAGGACATTTGGATTGTAAATTACTTTTTTTTTTCCCTTTGCTGTCATAGATAACAGTGCTGTGCTTTATACATATAGCTTCTCCTTTCCTTGAATTACTTTCTGAAAAAGAATTACAGTTCTGAAGAGAATGGATATTTTTTTTCTGATTGCTTTTCATATGTTATAAATCACCCTGTCAAAGAATTGCATAGGACATTTGGTTGGTATATATCAAACATAGCCTCAACCTATGTGAAATAAACTGTATTTGGGGTGCCTGGGTGGCTCAGTTGGTTGAGCATTCAACTTCGGCTCAGGTCATGATCTCATGGTTCAGGAGTTTGAGCCCCGTGTTGGGCTCTGTGCTGACAGCTCAGAGCCTGGAGCTTGCTTCGGATTCTGTGTCTCCCTCTCTCTCTGTCCCACCCCTGCTCACACCCTCTCTCTTTCTCTCTCAAGAATAAATAAACATTAAAAAAAAATTTTTTTAAAGAAATCAACTGTATTTATTTATTCTGATAAATGACTATTGTGATTTTCAAAGTAGCAAAGACCTTTATCTAAAGCAAGGAGGCAGCCGTTCCTCTAACAGATCAAAGAAGGTGTTTTAATGAATGGTTAGTGAAGTGCTCGTTCAGAATAATATTCTCAAAACTTTGCCTTTGATGATGAACTCTGTTCCAGGACGGCTCTCAAGGGTGCCAGTTCCTTCTAGTACTCATTCTCCTTGGCTCCTGTGTTTTTTGTGTTTTATTTTTTTTTATTCTGAGCAACAACATAACCGTTATTTCTCATCCCTTTCAACTAGGGATGGCAGATAAGAAAAAGCAAAAGTCATTGGTGGGGCATCCGAGAATACACTTTAAAGATGGCTTACTTAGTTTGCCTTCCCTCCACCTTCCTTGGTTTTCCTACTGTCTAGAATGTGTTTGTAATAGCTGGAATCTCAGCAGCCATTTTAAAACCATGCGGATGCAAGTTCTATAGCAAGGAGAGAAAAATAATACAACATTTGAACCATCCAAGACCACCTATCTCATCTTCTTTTATGGGTGATACATACTCTGAGCTACTGTGACCTCAGCTCTCCATTCCTAACAGTGGAGCATGATCCCTAACTTACAGTGTTTCTGAGGACGATGGTTTTCAAACTTTAGTCTGTAGCAGAATCATTTAGAGGCTTGTTAAAATACAAATTGCTCCCCCTCTGCCCTCTTCACTCTGTCATGAAGTGGAGTGGTGGATGGAGAGGAGAATTTGCTGATGCTGTTCTAAACCCCACTTTGAGAACCACTTGTAGGATATCTTTCCTGAAATTATTTCTTTACATGAGAAACATTTGGCCAAGTTAGCATATAGAAAGCACCAAATATTACAATAAGCACACATACCTCAAGATCCTAAAAAGCTGTGATCAGAAGTTCAGAAATAGATTATATGCTCTGCCCTATATGCTGTCTCTACGTTGTTGAAGAGGTGGTTATCTATTTATATTCTATACCTATATCATCTATATCTATCTACATCTGTATCTATCTATTGTTAGAGAGTGGAGGAGTGTGTGAGTGGGGAGGGGTAGAGAGAGAGAGAAAGAGAATCTTAAGTAGGATCCAGGCTCCGTTCAGAAACCCACTCTACCTATTTTTAATTATGACCAAAGTTGATATATTTCCATAACTGCAGGTCCTCCTAAAATTATCTTCAACCACATTACTGCCTTATTTGTAACTATTTAAAAAAATTTTTTTTAACGTTTATTTATTGTTGAGACAGAGAGAGACAGAGCATGAACGGGGGAGGGGCAGAGAGAGAGGGAGACACAGAATCGGAAGCAGGCTCCAGGCTCCAAGCCATCAGCCCAGAGCCCGACGCGGGGCTCGAACTCCGGGACCGCGAGATCGTGACCTGAGCCAAAGTCGGACACTCAACCGACTGAGCCACCCAGGCGCCCCACTATTTTATAAAATGTAACAAAAAAACAAATGAACTTTGGGGGTGTAGGTAACCTGAAAATTTTTTTAATGTTTATTTATTTCTGAGAGAGAACAAGTCAGGGGGGTAGAGGCAGAAATAGAGGGAGAGACAGAGAATCCCAAGCAGGCTACATGCTGTCAGCACAGAGCCTGTTGTGGGGCTCAAACCCATGAGCTGCAAGGTCATGACCTGAGCTGAAATCAAGAGTCGGACAGACACTTAACCAGCCGAGCCACCCGGGAACCCCAACCTGAAATTATTGTGGTGAAGTCTCAAATTCAGAGTTGTGTGTTAACTCTCTTAACGATGTGTGCTGCTGAGACAGACTACCCAGATGGAATATTTCATGAGCATTTCAATGTAACCATCTTAAAAAATTTAAAAATATTGAAACAGCCATATCATTCTAACTCTTCACTGTTTCAAGCTACTATAGGAATGCCAAAGCAAAATAGATACCGAGTTATATGTCATCCTCTAAATGTTTCTAAGTTTTTACTTTAGCCATGGGTGGAAACTCAAAAAAAAAAAAAATCGGCCAGAGAAAACTCAGAAAAATGTATCCGTCTAAGGGAAACTAGCTCCTACTTTTATTTAAGAGTATTTCCCACTGTTTTAAACAGCAACGGGGAACAGGTGATTTTCATGGCCGTAAGTGTGGCCCATGATTTCATTTACTCTTACTGGCTGTTAGTTCTTTTTTATTCAGGGTAATCATCGATCCAGCTTTAAAGGTAGTTTCCCCAATTGTTGTTGGGAAGGCCACCTCCACAGGAAACCGGGGATCCCACGTGGAAAGAAGGGAAGTGGATCCTTGGAGCGATGATGAAGGGGTATCCCAGGATGGGAGCTAGGTGCCAGCAAGGGTGGCATCCCGTTCCCGCTGGAGTAAGCCAGAAAGCTTCAGATATTTCTTCAGGAAGATGAAGATATAGAGACCTCCTAAGTCTGAATGTATTTGTTTACAGGCAAATTAGGCCAAGTGGAGAATGAGGGACTGAATGTCTATGGGAAACATTTATAAGAAGAAAGAAGAAGAACAGAAAGTTGAGTAGCTGTGCCTGTGACTCAGTTGGACATACTGTTCACACAGTCATGATCAGATAATGTTAATCATGTAATAGTTAACATGTGAATTTTAAATATTGGTCTCATCAATAGGGTCTGAGAGAATTTATTATGAATTTGGGGGGATAGAAAGGATGAATATGGAGGAGTTGCGGCAAGATGGCGGCTTAGGAGGACGCTGGGCTCACCGCACGTCCTGCTGATCACTTAGATTCCATCTACACCTGCCTAAATAACCCAGAAAACCGCCAGAGGATTAGCAGAACAGAGTCGCCGGAGCCAAACGCAGACGAGAGGCCCACGGAAGAGGGTAGGAAGGGCGGCGAGGCGGTGCGCGCTCCACGGACTGGCGGGAGGGAGCCGGGGCGGAGGGGCGGCTCGCCGGCCAAGCAGAGCCCCCGAGTCGGGCTTGCAAAAGCGGAGGGGCCGGGCGGACTGTGTTCCGACAGCAAGCGCGACTTAGCGTCTGGGAGGTCAGAAATTAACAGCTCTGCTCGGAAAGCGGGAAGGCTGGAGGACAAAGGGAGGGAGAGCTGCTGAGCCCCCTGACAACAGAGCTCAGTTTGGTGGGGAACAAAGGCGCTCGCCAGCGCCATTTCCCCCGCCCATCCCCCAGCCGAAATCCCAAAGGGAACCGGTTCCTGCCAGGGAACTTGCTCGCTCCGCGCAAACACCCAACTCTGCGCTTCTGCGGAGCCAAACCTCCGGCAGCGGATCTGACTCCCTCCCGCTGCCACAGGGCCCCTCCTGAAGTGGATCACCTAAGGAGAAGCAATCTAAGCCTGCCCCTCCTGCCCCCGAGCACCTTGCCTACCCACCCCAGCTAATACGCCAGATCCCCAGCATCACAAGCCTGGCAGGGTGCAAGTAGCACAGACGAGCCACACCACCCCACAGTGAATCCCACCCCTAGGAGAGGGGAAGAGAAGGCACACACCAGTCTGACTGTGGCCCCAGCGGTGGGCTGGGGGCAGACATCAGGTCTGACTGCGGCCCCGCCCACCAACTCCAGGTATACACCACAGCACAGGGGAAGTGCCCTGCAGGTCCTCACCACGCCAGGGACTATCCAAAATGACCAAGCGGAAGAACTCCCCTCAGAAGAATCTCCAGGAAATAACAACAGCTAATGAGCTGATCAAAAAGGATTTAAATAATATAACAGAAAGTGAATTTAGAATAATAGTCATAAAATTAATCGCTGGGCTTGAAAACAGTATACAGGACAGCAGAGAATCTCTTGCTACAGAGATCAAGGGACTAAGGAACAGTCACGAGGAGCTGAAAAACGCTTTAAACGAAATGCATAACAAAATGGAAACCACCACAGCTCGGCTTGAAGAGGCAGAGGAGAGAATAGGTGAACTAGAAGATAAAGTTATGGAAAAAGAGGAAGCTGAGAAAAAGAGAGATAAAAAAATCCAGGAGTATGAGGGGAAAATTAGAGAATTAAGTGATACACTAAAAAGAAATAATATACGCATAATTGGTATCCCAGAGGAGGAGGAGAGAGGGAAAGGTGCTGAAGGGGTACTTGAAGAAATAATAGCTGAGAACTTCCCTGAACTGGGGAAGGAAAAAGGCATTGAAATCCAAGAGGCACAGAGAACTCCCTTCAGACGTAACTTGAATCGATCTTCTGCACGACATATCATAGTGAAACTGGCAAAATACAAGGATAAAGAGAAAATTCTGAAAGCAGCAAGGGGTAAACGTGCCCTCACATATAAAGGGAGACCTATAAGACTCGTGACTGATCTCTCTTTTGAAACTTGGCAGGCCAGAAAGAATTGGCACGAGATTTTCAGGGTGCTAGACAGAAAAAATATGCAGCCGAGAATCCTTTATCCAGCAAGTCTGTCATTTAGAATAGAAGGAGAGATAAAGGTCTTCCCAAACAAACAAAAACTGAAGGAATTTGTCACCACTAAACCAGCCCTACAAGAGATCCTAAGGGGGACCCTGTGAGACAAAGTCCCAGAGACATCACTATAAGCATAAAACATACAGACATCACAATGACTCTAAACCCGTATCTTTCTATAATAACACTGAATGTAAATGGATTAAATGCGCCAACCAAAAGACATAGGGTATCAGAATGGATAAAAAAACAAGACCCATCTATTTGCTGTCTACAAGAGACTCATTTTAGACCTGAGGACACCTTTAGATTGAGAGTGAGGGGATGGAGAACTATTTATCATGCGACTGGAAGCCAAAAGAAAGCTGGAGTAGCCATACTTATATCAGACAAACTAGACTTTAAATTAAAGGCTGTAACAAGAGATGAAGAAGGACATTATATAATAGTTACAGGGTCTATCCATCAGGAAGAGCTAACAATTATCAATGTCTATGCACCGAATACCGGAGCCCCCAAATATATAAAACAATTACTCATAAACATAAGCAACCTTATTGATAAGAATGTGGTAATTGCAGGGGACTTTAATACACCACTTACAGAAATGGATAGATCAACTAGACACACGGTCAATAAAGAAACAAGGGCCCTGAATGAGACATTGGATGAGATGGACTTGACAGATATATTTAGAACTCTGCATCCCAAAGCAACAGAATATACTTTCTTCTCGAGTGCACATGGAACATTCTCCAAGATAGATCATATACTGGGTCACAAAACAGCCCTTCATAAGTTTACAAGAATTGAAATTATACCATGCTTACTTTCAGACCACAATGCCATGAAGCTTGAAATCAACCACAGGAAAAAGTCTGGAAAACCTCCAAAAGCATGGAGGTTAAAGAACACCCTACTAACGAATGAGTGGGTCAACCAGGCAATTAGAGAAGAAATTAAAAAATATATGGAAACAAACGAAAATGAAAATACAACAATTCAAACGCTTTGGGACGCAGCAAAGGCAGTCCTGAGAGGAAAATACATTGCAATCCAGGCCTATCTCAAGAAACAAGAAAAATCCCAAATACAAAATCTAACAGCACACATAAAGGAACTAGAAGCAGAACAGCAAAGGCAGCCTAAGCCCAGCAGAAGAAGAGAAATAATAAAGATCAGAGCAGAAATAAACAATATAGAAACTAAAAAAACTGTAGAGCAGATCAACGAAACCAAGAGTTGGTTTTTTGAAAAAATAAACAAAATTGACAAACCTCTAGCCAGGCTTCTCAAAAAGAAAAGGGAGATGACCCAAATAGATAAAATCATGAATGAAAATGGAACTATTACAACCAATCCCTCAGAGATACAAATAATTATCAGGGAATACTATGAAAACTTATATGCCAACAAATTGGACAACCTGGAAGAAATGGACGAATTCCTGAACACCCACACGCTTCTTAAACTCAATCAGGAGGAAATAGAAAGCTTGAACAGACCCATAACCAGCGAAGAAATTGAATCGGTTATCAAAAATCTCCCAACAAATAAGAGTCCAGGACCAGATGGCTTCCCAGGGGAGTTCTACCAGACGTTTAAAGCAGAGATAATACCTATCCTTCTCAAGCTATTCCAAGAAATAGAAAGGGAAGGAAAACTTCCAGACTCATTCTATGAAGCCAGTATTACTTTGATTCCTAAACCAGACAGAGACCCAGTAAAAAAAGAGAACTACAGGCCAATATCCCTGATGAATATGGATGCAAAAATTCTCAATAAGATACTAGCAAATCGAATTCAACGGCATATAAAAAGAATTATTCACCATGATCAAGTGGGATTCATTCCTGGGATGCAGGGCTGGTTCAACATTCGCAAATCAATCAACGTGATACATCACATTAACAAAAAAAGAGAGAAGAACCATATGATCCTGTCAATCGATGCAGAAAAGGCCTTCGACAAAATCCAGCACCCTTTCTTAATAAAAACCCTTGAGAAAGTCGGGATAGAAGGAACATACTTAAAGATCATAAAAGCCATTTATGAAAAGCCCACAGCTAACATCATCCTCAACGGGGAAAAACTGACAGCTTTTTCCCTGAGATCAGGAACACGACAAGGATGCCCACTCTCACCGCTGCTGTTTAACATAGTGCTGGAAGTTCTAGCATCAGCAATCAGACAACAAAAGGAAATCAAAGGCATCAAAATTGGCAAAGATGAAGTCAAGCTTTCGCTTTTTGCAGATGACATGATATTATACATGGAAAATCCGATAGACTCCACCAAAAGTCTGCTAGAACTGATACAGGAATTCAGCAAAGTTGCAGGCTACAAAATCAATGTACAGAAATCAGTTGCATTCTTATACACTAACAATGAAGCAACAGAAAGACAAATAAAGAAACTGATCCCATTCACAATTGCACCAAGAAGCATAAAATACCTAGGAATAAATCTAACCAAAGATGTAAAGGATCTGTATGCTGAAAACTATAGAAAGCTTCTGAAGGAAATTGAAGAAGATTTAAAGAAATGGAAAGACATTCCCTGCTCATGGATTGGAAAAATAAATATTGTCAAAATGTCAATACTACCCAAAGCTATCTACACATTCAATGCAATCCCAATCAAAATTGCACCAGCATTCTTCTCGAAACTAGAACAAGCAATCCTAAAATTCATATGGAACCACAAAAGGCCCCGAATAGCCAAAGGAATTTTGAAGAAGAAGACCAAAGCAGGAGGCATCACAATCCCAGACTTTAGCCTCTACTACAAAGCTGTCATCATCAAGACAGCATGGTATTGGCACCAAAACAGACACATAGACCAATGGAATAGAATAGAAACCCCAGAACTAGACCCACAAACGTATGGCCAACTCATCTTTGACAAAGCAGGAAAGAACATCCAATGGAAAAAAGACAGCCTCTTTAACAAATGGTGCTGGGAGAACTGGACAGCAACATGCAGAAGGTTGAAACTAGACCACTTTCTCACACCATTCACAAAAATAAACTCAAAATGGATAAAGGACCTAAATGTGAGACAGGAAACCATCAAAACCTTAGAGGAGAAAGCAGGAAAAGACCTCTCCGACCTCAGCCGTAGCAATCTCTTACTCGACACATCCCCAAAGGCAAGGGAATTAAAAGCAAAAGTGAATTACTGGGACCTTATGAAGATAAAAAGCTTCTGCACAGCCAAGGAAACAACCAACAAAACTAAAAGGCAACCAACGGAATGGGAAAAGATATTTGCAAATGACATATCGGACAAAGGGCTAGTATCCAAAATCTATAAAGAGCTCACCGAACTCCACACCCGAAAAACAAATAACCCAGTGAAGAAATGGGCAGAAAACATGAATAGACACTTCTCTAAAGAAGACATCCGGATGGCCAACAGACACATGAAAAGATGTTCAGCGTCGCTCCTTATCAGGGAAATACAAATCAAAACCACACTCAGGTATCACCTCACGCCAGTCAGAGTGGCCAAAATGAACAAATCAGGAGACTATAGATGCTGGAGAGGATGTGGAGAAACGGGAACCCTCTTGCACTGTTGGTGGGAATGCAAATTAGTGCAGCCGCTCTGGAAAGCAGTGTGGAGGTTCCTCAGAAAATTAAAAATAGACCTACCCTATGACCCAGCAATAGCACTGCTAGGAATTTATCCAAGGGATACAGGAGCACTGATGCATAGGGCCACTTGTACCCCAATGTTCATAGCAGCACTCTCAACAATAGCCAAATTATGGAAAGAGCCTAAATGTCCATCAACTGATGAATGGATAAAGAAATTGTGGTTTATATACACAATGGAATATTACGTGGCAATGAGAAAAAATGAAATATGGCCTTTTGTAGCAACGTGGATGGAACTGGAGAGTGTGATGCTAAGTGAAATAAGCCATACAGAGAAAGACAGATACCATATGGTCTCACTCTTATGTGGATCCTGAGAAACTTAACAGGAACCCATGGGGGAGGGGAAGGAAAAAAAAAAAAAAAGAGGTTAGAAAGGGAGAGAGCCAAAGCATAAGAGACTGTTAAAAACTGAGAACAAACTGAGGGTTGATGGGGGGTGGGAGGGAGGAGAGGGTGGGTGATGGGTATTGAGGAGGGCACCTTTTGGGATGAGCACTGGGTGTTGTATGGAAACCAATTTGTCAATAAATTTCAGAAAAAAAAAAAATAAATAAAAAAAAAAAAAAAAAAAAAAAAAGAAAGGATGAATATGTGGGGTGGGAAGTGTGGGTGTGTGTGTGAAAGATTTTATCTCCCATGCTAGGAATCAAGAGATAATGCCTAAAACTGAAAAATCAAGCCTAGCAATATAAAAATGTCATTGAGATAGGTCGAAATAAAACTGAAAGAACCAATGCAGAGAGGTGAAACTAGTTGCCACTGGGGAAGGGAAATGGGGGAAGAAATGGAAGCTGCTACGCTTTTTTGCAACAAAGTTTGCAACCACCTGTATAAACTTTAAAATAAAAACTGGAAAAAAGCCAATTAAGCAACCAGGAAGGAAAAAGACATGATCTGTAAGCAACTTTTCTTATAATCTAATAGCTAGTGCAAATAACCAGAGACCTCATAAGAGTGGCTATCACTTCTGTCTGTGCAGCCCTCCTCCCTCCCCGAATCTTCAGAAAACAGTCCTCCTGGCTACTGAACGAGCGAGCGGGCACAGCCCCTCCCCCCCCCCCCCCATAGCCATAGTGATTGTCTACTGCGTGGACCAGTTAGGCTAATTGGGGTTCCTGGGACTTTCCAAATTCCTGTCAGGGGATTAGAACCTCTTGTACCTGAAAAGAAAGCAGAGAGGCTGACCCATATTTCCAAAAGAAAAAGAGATCGATAGATAAATAGATAGATAGATGATAGATAGATGATAGACCTCTTGTTTGTCTCTAATCGTAAAAACCCAAGGATACAGGCACATGAGCCATGGGCAGCTCCGAACCCCACCCGGACAAGTTTGTATCAGCCAATGAAGTCAATGTGCCACAAAGAACAGAGAAGAAATAGAGAAGGGGAGAAAGGATCCTCAAAGTATCAAAGGTGCTAAATCCCATCTTTCTTGAGACCAGCTCCAGCCTGCCCTCTGGTCAGTTAGCCCAATTAAAGCCTTCCTTTTGTTTGTTTAAACAAGACCGGTTTGAGTTTCTTTCAGCTGTAGGCATGAAGAATAAGAATATACAGTTGAATGCTACCAGACAAAACTGTAAAATAATTTTACTATGGGATATTTCGAACAAACACAAAAGTAGAGAGAATGGCATGATAAAGCCTCATTACCCAGCCTCACATTTACTAACATTGTGACCATTTTGTTCCATCTGCCTATCCCTCCACCCTGTTTTCCCCAGAAATATTTTTAAAAGAAAATCCCAGACATCATAACACTTCCCTTAGCGATATGCAGCCTGCCTGTGCTTTATGCTCTGGTCCTCGTGAGCAGGAAAGTGCGGGACAGACTCCTGTTCTGTCCATGTTTGAGGTATTTGCAATTGCTGCTTTTATAGGTCAAAGGCCGGCAAATGTTGGCAGTGTTTGATGGTCTTACCTGATACTTCCATATGAATCTAAGTGTCAAGGACTCTTTTTTTTTTTTTTTTTTTTTAACATAACTACCAGGTCATTACCCCACCTAACAAAATTAACAAGTCTTTAATATGTAACACTGAGTCCATTTGCAAAATTTACCAGCTACGTCTTTGTAGCCACCATGTTGCAATCAGGATCCAGACAAGGTCTGCACATTAATTTGTTAAAAATAATTCTTTGGAGAGATCTTCAAGATGGGGGCGGTGGCGGCTGCACCAGCTATTTCCGTGGGCTCTGGGCTTAGGAGGCCTGCCAAGGACACTGTGTCTTGTAGTGATTCTTGGGGCCACGGGTACCCGGAAACCCCCTGACGTTGTAGCTAGGCCGACCCCTCGGTGGCGAAATCGTCCGTGCCGATTCCGTGCAGGTTTACGAAGGCCTGGACATCACCACCACCAAGGTTTCTTCCCAAGAGCGAAGAATGGGCCGGCACCACAAGATCAGCTTTGTGAATCCTCTTGTGACGAATGACACAGTTGGGGACTTCAGGAACAAGGCAGTTGCTCTGATATCCTTAGGAAAGACAGAAGCTAGGCTTGGTGGGTGCAAGGCAGCCCAAGCTAAGAAAGTTTTCTTTTCAGTGACCGTTTCTTCTAAGCAAGGGCACCCAAGACCTAACAACTAATACGTAGCAGCCACGTCAGAACTATATGGACTGAAAGATACAATGCCCTTGCTACTCAATCTCATCTTTAGATGGAAGCATTAGCATCCCTTGGGTGCTTATTAGAAATGCTGAATTTGGGGGTGCCTGGGTGGCTCAGTTGGTTGAGCATCTGACTTCTGCTCAGGTCATGATCTCACAGCTCATGAGTTCCAACACCACGTTGGGCTCTGTGCTGACAGCTCAGAGCCCAGTTCAGATCCTCTGTCCCCCTCTCTCTGCGCCTCCCTGGCTTGCGCTCTCCCAAAAATAAATAAATAAATATTTTTTTTAAAAAAGAAGAAATGCGGGGGCGCCTGGGTGGCGCAGTCGGTTAAGCGTCCGACTTCAGCCAGGTCACGATCTCGCGGTCCGTGAGTTCAAGCCCCGCGTCGGGCTCTGGGCTGATGGCTCAGAGCCTGGAGCCTGTTTCCGATTCTGTGTCTCCCTCTCTCTCTGCCCCTCCCCTGTCCATGCTCTGTCTCTCTCTGTCCCAAAAATAAATAAACGTTGAAAAAAAAATTAAAAAAAATAAAATAAAAAAGAAGAAATGCTGAATTTGGGCCTTACCCCAGACTTACTGAATCAGAATCTGCATTTAATGAGAGTCCCAGGTGATTTTATGCATATTAAAATTTGAGAAGCTGTTTTGGTGGAGAGGACACTGATTTAAGAACCAGAAAATCTGTGTTCTAGTCCCAGAACTGCCTCTTTGGACCAAGTGAATTTTGTTGGGGGAAGAACTTACCCCACTGAACTTCAGTTTCCCACACTTAAAATGAGGATACAAAATCAACTTATAAATGTAATGGAGTTACAGTTAGAATTTAATAGGGATCCTTGGGTGAGGGAGGACTGCGAAACACCAAATTTTTTTCACAGAAAAAAAAATAAATAAATAAAATAACTTTTTGAGGCACCCGGGTGGCTCAGTCATCGAACTCTTGATTTCAGCTCAGGTCATGATCTCACGGTCGTAGGATCGAGCCCTGCTTTGGACTCAGCACTGAGTCCACTCAGCACTGAGCCTGCTTAGGATTCTCTCTCTTCCTCTGCCCCTCTCCCCTGCTAGAGTTCTCTCGCTCTCTCTAAAATAAGGAAGGAAGGAAGGAAGAAAAGAAAGAGAGAAAGAAAGCAAATAACTTTTTAAGTGTTGTAATTCTCATTTAGTACTCTCAAAGGAACCTAACAGGTAACATGGAATGGTGAACAATCTTCAGACAAAAAAAAGCCGAAAGAATCAGGTCTCAGTGTAAATAATATATCATATGTGTGTGTATATCACTGTGCCAAGCATGATACTCTTCCAATCCTTCTGCTTTTACCATTATGAGTGGTTGCCTATATCATCTTTATTTTGTAGACGACGAAGTACCCCGAGGAGGTCAGCTGACTTGTCCAAGGTCACCAGGTGGTAAATGGTAGAGCTGAGGTTGGGATTGAGGCTTTGTGGCTGCCGAGGCCACGCTCTTAGCCACTTGATAACACCTGTGCTTTATGCACCAGTCCCGGTGAGCAGGAAAGTACCAGACACATGTCTATGGTTATTTTACTCCACACGGTCCTGAGATCTTGTAGGGAAGGAGGCAACCAGAGCTTATGGATGTAAACAGGAAGCCAGGGTGAGGGACACATCCATGGGGCTTGAAGACCCTGGGTCCTGAGGGTCATCGTTGCCTTTTTTGTGCCTAGTCACTCTGCTGGAGGCCACCAGCCCTCTCTGTGGTGCTCCCCTCACCCCCGAGCTGACTTGACCTGTGATCTTCCTGCTCTTACTTCCTTAATCTCAATGTCATTCTCTTGGCCTCATGCCTGACCCTGTTTTTACGCCAAAGTCTCTTATGCCTGCTTCCAACCCCAGCCTCCAAGTTAACCCCAATTCTTCAATTATAACCTATTCAATTAATTCAATTAGAGCGGTGTTTCCTCTGGTGGACCCTGAAGTTGATGAACCCCGTATTGGTGTTTTAGACTAAAGGGCCCAAGCCCCTTTCCATTCGGAGGATGTAATTCTCTTTATTTCAAATATGTTATGCTTGGGGAATGACAGCAGACATGCCGTCTACACTGGCTGCGTCAGACTTTTCCACAGACCGTGTGTTCCGTAGGACGCCCGGCTCACACAGCACTTCTCAGAGAGCTGTCCTCTTCATAAAGACAGCCATAATTGGGGTTATAGGAGGGTCACCTCCTCAAAGCTCCTCGGACTTGAATGTGCATAGAAATCACCTGTGGATCTTGTTAAAAGGCAGACTCTGACTCGGTAGGTCTGGGGTAGGGCCTGAAACGCTGCCTTTCTGACAAGCTCCCAATTGATGCCGATGGTGCTTGTCCGTGGGCCATCCTCAGAGGAGCAAGAATCTAGACCGCTGGTTCTCAACACCAGTTACACATTAGAAGCCCCGGAAGTGTTTCTAATTAGTGGAGACCGAGGTGCAGGGTGTTATCAAAGCCCTCCAGGGGATTCTAATGACCAATCAGAGTTGAAAAGTGTTCACAGGCTGAAGTGGCAGCAGGAATTGGGTGGCCAGTGGGGGGCACACCTGGCCGGATGGAAGAAGGGGGCGGGGGCTACGGGAAGGTGGAGCTCCTGGCTCGTGAGCGTCTTTATTTCCTGTGCTTCCTGCCTCTCCTCACTGACCCTCACCTTTTCCTTCTCTCGTGTTGTCCCCCTACCAATCTCTCCTCTTCCGAACCATTGCAGTTAAAAAAAAAAAAAAAAAAGATGAACAAACTGAAAATCAACAACTATTTTTGGATCCCTCAGAGAACGGATTTCCCAGGGCCCACCATCACCCTGAGACTTGGAGAGACAGGCAACTTCCTTACCAGGAGCACAAGCTCACAGCTGGAGCCAGCACCGGAGGGATTACTTCAACTGTAAGTGGCACATTGCTAGGGGTGAGAGTTCAAAGTCCTAAGATAGGGGTGGGAAGGAATTTTAGGGGAACCCTACACTTCTGTTAATGTCCGGGAGCCTTAGCAGATTATCAGGGTGAAGCCTGGAGAAAAGTCTCCTCATGCTTCAGCAAGTAAGGATGGGGGGTGGGGAACGTGGCTTCTAGGAAATAAATCTTTCTGAAAAAGATGTTGGAATTTAAGAACCTTGAAATTGAAAAGCATACAGTTCAGCACACCATCAGTGATGAGATACTGCATGGTGAGCACAGTGCTTTGTGCTAGGGATCGGGGTTGAATTAGACCGACTCATTCTCCAGGAGTTCATGGTCTAGTGGAAATGCACATGTGCATACATTTATGCCAGAGACTGATAGTTGGTGTCTCTCATGTCTTATCTCTGCTTCTTCTGTAGTAATAGAACTCTTCTTGCTAGCTCAGTACATGTTTCCCAGGATAAATATTATGCTTCCTGGCCTCCCTTGCAAGGTACGTGTGGTCATACAATAAAGTACTGGTCAAAGGGATATAGTCAAAGTTTTACAAGCAACTGCCTGACAAGTGTCCTTGAATTGAGCAGATGTCCAAGACCTCTACCCCATAACTGTATATATGATCTTATTTGGAGGGAGGGTTTTTGCAGACATAATGAAGTTAAGGATCTGGAGGTGAGATGATCCGGGATATGAAGGCCAGAAGCTCTCCCTATCCCCTTTTCTCTTCTCCTGTCTGGACCAAAGTAGACATCCTAGAGAATAAGGGGGAAATTTGCACCACGAGCCTGGGTCCCTGATGATTCTGGAGTTGCCATAGCAGCCTACATTTCTATAAATGGAGATAAATAGATTTCTAATTTGGTTAAACCTTTGTTATTTCTGGATTTCTGTCTCTTGCCTTTTTTACTAACAAATAAACCAACTAGCCACAATAAATGTATTTCTTTTTTAGGCCTGTCATAAATATTCAAAATAAGAAACAACATATTTTGCAAGTTCTATTTCACTTAAAATACATACTCCATAAAGTGTTCAGAAAGGCCCTGTGTGATTTGACCCCTGTCTACTTCTCCAATCTACTCTGAGGCATTTTTCTCTAGCATGACACATGGTATACTTAAGCCTTATGTATGCATCCTTTCATTCCACAAAACAAAATTGCCCCAGATGCTGGGCATACAGCAACAAAAACCAGCCCAAACACCTGTCCTTAAAGCCAGTTTTCTCCATTCCACTTTCCAGGCCATTTATTTTCTAGCTCCTAGACTTGACCCATAGTGTTACCTCAGTCTGGAGCAGTACTGTCCCCTAGACCTTTGTCCAGTGATGGGAATGTTCTCTGTCTGCACTGTCAAACTTGGTCATCTCTAGCCACGTGTGGCAAAGGAGTACTTCAGAGGCGGTTAGTTCACGTGTAAATAGCCACGTGGGGCCTGCCGGCATGGACAGTACTGATCTTGTTCACTCTGCTCCCTACTAGAAATGGCTGAGTCCTCGAGGCGATTTTAGGGGATGCTCACAAATTCTACAATTGAGATGTGGAGCCTGTGTCGCCTCTCCTCTGATCTGGGTGATTGCAGTGTGACTTCCCAGGCCAGGCAAGGAAAGCCTCTGCCCTGGTCTCTTGAAGGTTGTGTTCTTGGGTCCCTTGCTTTCAGGAAGCTCTGTCTCAGAACCTTGCTGCCACACTGTGAGGAGCCAAGGCCACATAAAGAGGCCACCTGTGGCTGCTGCATCCTTGAGTCATCCCAGCCGAGGCACCTGTCCTAGTTTCCTGTGGCCGTCGTAATAACATGACCACAGACTTGGTGGTTTGAAGCAACAGAAAGTCATTGTCTGGCAATTCTGAAATCTGCCACAAGTCTGAAAGCAAGGGGTCAGCTGGTGTTGCCCCCCCATTCTGGGGTCTCTGAGGGAGGATCTGACCCGCTCTTCTCTCCAAGTTTCTGGTGGTAGCCAGCCATCCTTGCCACTTGTGGGCTTGTACATGCATCCCTGTAGTCTCTGCCTCCTCCTTCATTTTCCCTTCTCCCCTGTGCTCCTGCTATTCTCCACTCTCTCTCTCTCTGCTGTCTCTTAGGAGGACCCTGGTTTTGGCTTTAGGGCCCACCCTAAAGCCAGAGGGATCTCATCTTGAGATCCCCGACTTGATCACACCTACAAAGATCCATTTTCCAAATCAGGTCCTATTCACAGGTAGTGACACTAGAACTTGGGCATCTATGTCTTTGGAGCCACCATCCAGCCCAATGCGGCACCAGCCATGTGCGCGAGGCAGCCCAGAGATGATGCTAGTCCCTGGCTACTGGAATTGCTCCCAGGCATTCCCATTTTCCCAGTTAATACCCTACAAGTTGAGCAGAAATAAGCTGTTACCACCATGCCCTGTTTGAAATCCTAACCTATTTTTGAGCACAAAAGAGTCTTCTCTGCCACTAGGTATGGGGTGGTTTGTCATGCAGGTACAGATGCCTGGAAATTCCTATTCATAACTTGTAAGTCCCAGATCAAATAATATCTCTCCAACGAGTCCTCCTTAGATACCTCAGATACTAAAGAGAGAATCTCCTTAGATACCACAGTCTAAATGATATTCTCCTCTATTTACTTTTCCTGTATGGCCATTATCACAATTTTTAATTACAAGTGTTTTTCTTTTGTATTTTATTCATTTATCTATTTATTCTCAAGTTTGTTAACATACAGTGTAGTCTTCGCTTCAGGAGAAGAACCCAGTGATTCATCACTGAAATGCAACACCCAGTGCTCATCCCAAGAGTCCTCCTTAATGCCCATCACCCATTTTCCCCACAACCATCAACCCTCAATTTGTTCTCTGTATTTAAGAGTCTCTTATGGTTTACCGCCCTGTCTGTTTTCATCCTATTTTTCATTCCCTTCCCCTATGATCATCTGTTAAGTTTCTCAGTTTCCACATATGAGTGAAATCATGTGCTGTCTTTCTTCAGTGTGCAGGTTCCTCAAAAAATTAAAAATAGAACTACCCTGTGACCCAGCAATTGCACTACTAGGAATTTATCCAAAGAATATAGGAATGCTGATTTGAAGGGGCACATGCACCCCAATGTTTACAGCAGCACTATCAACAATAGCCAAATTACAGAAAGTGCCCAAATGTCCATCAACTGACGAATGGATAAAAAGGATGTGGTATATATCTACAATGGATACTACTCGGCAATGAAAAAGAATGAAATCTTGCCATTTGCAACTACGTGGATGGAACTGGAGGATGTTATGCCAAGTGTTTTTCTTTTTTAAACCTATGTCTCCCCCCACTAGACTTAAGTTCCAAAAGGCCAGGGACCAAGGTGTTTCATTCAGCACTCTGTTCTGTGTGTGTACCAGGTCCACAGTAAACACCTAGTAAATAGGTGCTGAATGACTAAAATTCTGCGTTTTCTGTGGCTGACCCTACAATTGCTGTTTGTCATCTGAACTGACGTAACTCTTGGAAAACAGTGCTTATTTTGCCCTTTTGCTCTCAGCAGACTAAATAAGCCAGAATGTAGCAACTGGAAAGCAAAATGTTCACTTTCTAAGAGTCAAACGATAATTCTTGCTGTTTCAGTTCTTTGCATTTGAGTAATTGCTGTGGTTTTTAATTGTGGTGAAAACAAATGAACACAAAAAGCAGAGCTGGTCAGATAGCCAAGCTGTAAGAAAACCTCTTCAATTTTTTTAAGAGCATCTGTAAGTTCAGAGAATCAACCTTAAATTGTCCTTGTATGTAAGAATCTCATGAAACATCCTTTCATGAAGTGAAATCTTAATGACAAGCCAAAGTGCATAGATGCTTCCAGACATCTTAGCCATTAACCAACTTGTTCTAGAAAATCCACTGGTGCAAAATCTGCTATTATTTTTCTTGGAACAGAAACAAAAATAGGACTTGAATGAAAAGGCAGAACACGCTATCTATAACACCAGGTCAGATAAAACTTAGGACCAGCTGTAACAGCTGAGTTGACCAGTTATGACAGGGACAGCCTGTGAAGTGGAAACTTTGAATATCTAGCCCTTTACAGAGAAAGTTTGTTGATCTTTGATAACTATTAAAGGAGCAGGTGACTCACCAGGCTATTTTAATCGTATATCTTATTTAAGTATTTACAGTATTTCTGAGAACTATATGACTCCCTACACTTTGATTCCCTCTTTATCAAGCCACCTTCTGAATGTAGACTTCTTGAGTTTGTTTCTCTATTAAGGAGAGAATGTGTGGACTTGTTCTTGTGAATTTCCAATCAGCCTTCACAATTCTGTTTCTCACTAAATTGGCCCTCTGGTGAAGTCCCTTATAAATTTACACTGGGTGGGGGCACCTGGGTGACTCGATCAGTTAAGTGTCTGACTCTTGGTTTCCGCTCAGATCACGATCCCACGGTTTTGTGGGTTTGAGCCCTGTGTCAGGCTCTGTCCTGACAGTGAGGAACTTGCTTGAGATTCTCTCTCTCTCTCTCTCTCTCTCTCTCTCTCTTTATCTCTTTCTCTCTTTCTCTCTCTCCCTCCCCCCCCCCCACCTCTTTCCCACTCATGGTGTCTTTGTCTCTCTCAAAAATAAATAAACTTAAAAAAAATTAAAAATAAATCCACAGTGGGAACTCCAGTTGTCCAGGGCTCTAGCTTTCCTGGCCAGATATTAGGGCTGTGTCTCCAGGGCTGGAAGACCACATTCTGGCCCTGAGCTGACCCACCCCACTGGGGTGACCTGATCACCTGCCACAGTCACACGTCCTTGGGGGAGCAGCCAAGAAGTTGTGCCAGGAATGGGTCTAGTGTTTGTGTATTTTTGTTTCTGGGCCTCTTACCCTTTTATTATTATTTTTACTTATCAAAGTAATAAATGAAAAGTTTTTAAAAATTAAACAGAAGTACTGGGTTAAAACAAAAACTGACAGTCACTCCCCGAGGCCCTTGGGATCTCCAATACCCACTACCCAGAGCAACCATTTTTATTTTTTATTTATTTTTTTAATATGAAATTTATTGTCAAATTGGTTTCCATACAACACCCAGTGCTCATCCCAACAGGTGCCCTCCTCAATGCCCATCACCCACCCTCCCCTCCCTCCCACCCCCCATCAACCCTCAGTTTACTCTCAGTGTTTAAGACTCTCTTATGGTTTGGCTCTCTCCCTCTCTAACTTTTTTTTTTTCCTTCCCCTCCCCCATGGTCTTCTGTTAAGTTTCTCAGGATCCACATAAGAGTGAAAACATATGGTATCCGTCTTTCTCTGTATGACTTATTTCACTCAGCATAACACTCTCTAGTTCCATTGTAGAGCAACCATTTTTAAATCTTTGCAGTGTTTTGTATTTGTCTTCGTAATTCTAAATAACACACTAAACAAAAAGTCTTAGCAATACAGTCACATCAAGTCAATAGTCAGGTCCCCTTGTCTGCTTTTCTGCATATGCCCTTGCCATTGTCCTGCTCAGACCTATGCTATTTGTCCTCTGGGCTGGCTACACAGCTGTAACCCTGGAATTTCCCTCCAGAACTTTCCAGGGGCTTCCCACAATCTCTTGTTGGAAATGCTTCATTTTCTGGACCCTGTATCTTCCCCTGGGTTTTCACTGTGATTGATGGAGTACATCCTTCTGTTCCTTCGTGAGAATGAATGTATAGAAAGTCAAATTTCTGTTGCCTTGCCTGTTTGAAAATATTTTTATTAGGCCCTTAAACTCACTTGATAATTGGTCAGGGTATGAATCTCCGGATGGCCGTCACATCCTCTTAGAAGTCGTAGGCACTAGCCCATTACCCTCTCATGTCTTGTGTCTCTGTGCCGCTCTAATTTCTGACCACTTGCCTGCTTTTGAGAGCATCTCATTTGTTGAGGCGTCCTGAGATTTTGTCATGATTTACCTGGTAAGGATCCTTTTTCTTTTTTTTAATCAATTGAGCTGGTCAGTCACTGGTTCTTTTAAATCTAGAGGTTCACACTGCTATTTGGGAAATTTTCTGTTCTTTTTTCTGTAATTTCCTGTCCTCCATTTTTTTTCTATGGTCTTTTTCTAAAGATCCTTTCTTTTTTTTTTTTTTTTTTCAACGTTTATTTATTTTTTTGGGACAGAGAGAGACAGAGCATGAACGGGGGAGGGGCAGAGAGAGAGGGAGACACAGAATCGGAAACAGGCTCCAGGCTCCGAGCCATCAGCCCAGAGCCCGACGCGGGGTTCGAACTCACGGACCGCGAGATCGTGACCTGGCTGAAGTCGGACGCTTAACCGACTGCGCCACCCAGGTGCCCCTCTAAAGATCCTTTCAATTGACAATTTGGAATCTCTTGATCAGTCCTGTAATGATTTTGTCTCTTCTCTTGTATTTTCTTTCTCCTTGTCGTTTTGTTCAACTGCCTAAAAAACTTCCTTAGTTGTACCTTTCATACTTTCTGCTGAAATTTTGGCTCCTGCTAGCATATTTTTAATTTCAAAACTTTCTTATTCCCTGAATTAGAAAAAATTTTCACAGCATTCTCTGATTTCAGTGATGTAGTATCTTCCTGGGTCCCTTTTAGGGTTTTAATTATAAATTCTTAAAATACTTTGTTCTTTGGGGTGGCCCAGTCGGTTAAGCATCTGACTTCGGCTCAGGTCATGATCTCACGGGTTTGTAAGTTTGAGTCCCGCGTTGGGCTCTGTGCTGACAGCTGAGAGCCTGGAGCCTGCTTTGGATTCTGTGTCTCCTTCTGTCTCTGCCCCTCCCCCCCCAAAAATAAAATAAACATTAAAAAAATACTTTGATCTTGGCATTATCTGTTTTCTTTGGTCCCTCTTCCTCTTTTAGTGTCTGTGTTTCTTACTGAGGACTCCCTCAATCAGGTAATCTGCTGCCAGAAACTGAAATTTAAGAGTGGGGCATTTGCTCTCTTTTCTGGTTATTGTGGCTTTCCGCACCATGAGCAGCAAAGTCTCCCAAGACACCCTGTGGGAGATGGTGCGGGAGGTCCTGCGTGGGAACTACTGTGAGCGCTGAATTGTCGGGAGATGGTGGAGCTGCAAGTCAGCCTGAAGAGCTGTGACACTCAGAAGGACGAACACTTCTGGGGCACCATCAGACTTGGGTCCACTCCCCACCCCAAACTCTCCATACGTATTTTGAGGGGACCAGCAAAATTGTGATGAGGCCAAGGGGGTGGATATTCCCCACATGGACACTGAGGCACTAAAGAAACTCAACAAAAATAAGAAATTGATCAAGAAGCTAGCCAAGAAATATGATGCCTTATTTTTTGCTTCAGCATTTCTCTTGAAGCAGCTCTCATGAACCCTGGGCCCAGGCCTTTAAAAGGCGGGCAAGTTCCCTTTCTGACTGACCCACAATGAGAATATGGTGGCCACAGTGGATGAAGTGGAGTCTGTAATCACATTCCAGATGAAGAAGGTACTCTGTCTGGTAGTGGCCGTTGACCGTGTAAAGATGACAGATAATGAAGGTGTGTGCAGCATCCACTTAGCTGTCATCTCCTCATGTAATTTCTCAAGAAGAATTGGCAGGATGTCCAGGCTTTATACATGAAGAACACCACGGGCAAGCCCTAGTGTCTGTACTAAGGCACAGCTTAATAAACCCTAGTGCTAAAAGGAAAGGAAAGGAAAGGAAAGGAAAGAAAGAAGAAAAGTAAAGAAAAGAAAAAAGAAAGGAAAGAAAAGAAAAAAGAAAGAGAAAAGAAAAGAAAAAAGAAAGGAAAGAAAAGAAAAAAGAAAGAGAAAAGAAAAGAAAAAAGAAAAGAAAAAGAGCAGGATACTTACTTGTGCTCCTATTGATAAGATAATCCGGAAGTATCTTCCCACCATAAACAGCTAGAAAACTGGAAACCATATACGAAAAAACAGTTTTCAGACTTGGACAACACGCAGCACAAAACTGAGAAAAGGAGAAAAATGAGGTGAGCCTTACTATCACCTAGGCTTTCTGCTGGGAAGAAATGCTCAGACCATGGTACAAAAAAGAAGCCTAACTAGAGAATGGAATTTAGAGAGGGCAAGGTGGCTAAACTTTTCAGGGCAGAGTACTTAAAAGGCAGAAGTTAGGGGGCGCCTGGGTGGCGCAGTCGGTTAAGCGTCCGACTTCAGCCAGGTCACGATCTCGCAGTCCGTGAGTTCGAGCCCCGCGTCAGGCTCTGGGCTGATGGCTCGGAGCCTGGAGCCTGTTTCCGATTCTGTGTCTCCCTCTCTCTCTGCCCCTCCCCCGTTCATGCTCTGCCTCTCTCTGTCCCAAAAATAAATAAACGTTGAAAAAAAAATTTTTTTTAAAGGCAGAAGTTGGACCTCCAGAAATCTGCATATGGTCTCTCTTGAGGTTTAGGCTAAATACTAATCTGCTTATGCCCATGGTAGAGTTTCACTAGTGTGGACAACAACGTTTTTCGAGAAAAGAATAACTGACAGGGAGCCATGACATAAACAGATTTTAAATCTCACATAGGTCTGAAAACCACTTAAGTTCCCGCCAGTCAGGGTGGAAAGGTTTCGCGGAATACCTGGGCATTCAGTAGAGACCAGAAGGGCCGTGCCTTAAAGGTGGGATTCTATTGGCTTTAGGCTAGTGGGTTCTCTAGACCTCCCTTAAAAGAGCTGCAAAACAAACTTCAAATGGATCGAACTAATCCACAAGCAACTTAAACTGCCTGCCAGAAAAAGTTTGATATTCTTTAAGGGAATATAAACCCAGCATTTGGTAATAACAAATTCACAATGTTTCCTATCCAGTCAAAAATCACTAGCCCTATAAAGAAGCAGGAGAATGGGACCCATAAGAAGGAGAAAACGCAGCCTTTAAAAGCAAACTAAGAAATGATTGAGAAAATGAAATTAGCAGCAAGGACGTTAAACAGCTATTATAAGCGTGCTTCTTATGTTCAAGGATGTAAGAGGAAACATGGATGTGACGAGAAGAAAGATGAATGGTTAACAAAATCAAATGAAGCTTTTTAGAGGTGAAAAATATCTGAAATGAAATAGGTACTGGGTGAGATTAACTATTTAGTGCAGAGGAAAAGATCAATGAACTTAAGGATGTAGCAACACGAGCCACCTGAACTGAAAGACAAAAGAAACCCCTGAACAGAGCCTCAGTGAAGTTTGAGACAACCTCAAGGTGCATAACATATGTGCAGTGGAGGGAGAGGGAGCAGGAGAAATCTTTGAGCACAGTGTCCCAAAAAGTCCAAAATTTGATTAAACTATAAGCACACTGAGCTAAGGAACTCGAGGAAATCCAAGTACAAAAACCAGACAGAAAATGACAGTCAAATTGCCAGAAATCCATAATGAGGAGAAAATCTTCAAAACGGCCAGAGGGAAAAGCAAATTATAGGACAAAGTTAAAAATTAAAGTAGACTTCTCCTTAGAAACTTCAATCCACAAGACACTAACGTGACATCTTGAAAGCCCTGAACAAAAACAAAATACAAAGGTCCATCTAGAATTTTACATCTATCAAAAAGATCTTTTTAGGGGCGCCTGGGTGGCGCAGTCGGTTAAGCGTCCAACTTCAGCCAGGTCACGATCTCGCGGTCCATGAGTTCGAGCCCCACGTCGGGCTCTGGGCTGATGGCTCAGAGCCTGGAGCCTGTTTCCGATTCTGTGTCTCCCTCTCTCTCTGCCCCTCCCCCATTCATGCTCTGTCTCTCTCTGTCCCAAAAATAAATAAACGTTGAAAAAAAAAATTTTTTTTTTTAAAAATCTTTTTAAAATGAAGGCAAAATAGAGGCTTTTCAAGCAATCAAAAAGCTGGGAGAATAAACTGCCAGCAGACCTGCAACACACACACACACACACACACACACACACACACACACACACAACCTTAAAGGAAAATCTTCAAGCAGAAGCAAATTTACACCACATGGAAACTTGGATTTACATAAAAAATGAAGCATGCTGGAAATTATAAATATGTAGATAATCATAAAAAAACATTGTTCCTTATTTAAAAACTATTTAGAAGATAATTGTTTAAGTTTGTAAACATTGAAATGTGTTACAGGGTTTAAAACATATGTAAAGCAGAATTTATCACAAAAACAGCACAAAGAATGGGTGGTTTTCAGGAAATGGAAGTTCTCTGTTACAAGGTCCTTAGGACATACTTTTATTTGGATGGAGGCTGTGATAAGTTAAAGGTATAGACTGAAACCCTAGGGCAAATATTTAAAAGTGAAAAGCAATAACAAAAAATATAAACTATAGTATGTGGGGGAAAAAATGAAAAGCAGCAAAGAGGTATATAACTAATAAATCAATGGTAGAGATCAAGTGGAATCATAAAATATACTAAATTTAAAAAGAGGCAGGCGGGGCGGGGCACCTGGTGGCTTATTCGGTTAAGTTAAGCACCCAACTTCGGCTCAGGTCATGATCTTTTTGTGGGTTCAAGCCCCTCATTGGTCTCCTTGCTGCCAGCACAGAGCAGGCTTCTAATCCTCTGAGATCCATTCTCTTTGCCCCTCCCCCGCTTGTGAGTGCTCTCTCTCTCTCTCTCTCTCTCTCTCTCTCTCTCTCTCTCTCAAAAATAAATAAACATTTAAAAATAAATAAAAAGAGGCAGGAAAAGGGAGGAAAGGAACAAATAGCAATATAGAAGACAAAAGGCAAGGTAATAGGCTTAAGCTTAACCAAAATACTAAATGTAAATTATCTAACCCCTCCAATTAAAAGTAGACATTATTACACTTGATTTAAAAAACAACTTTTTTTTTTTTTAACTGCTGTCTTGATCCAATCTTGTCCCTGGCTGGAAGGCAGCGAGTTCCTCTTCTTGAGCACTGATGGAGTCTGCACTCCCACAACTTCCTTTATTAGGGCTGTCACACCCCACACCACTGTGCACCAGCCCTAACTAACCAGGGTCAGGTACCAAACAGCTAGGTACAGCCCCCCTGCCCCTGGAGCCCTTGATATTATTTAAGGGGCCCCACGAAACCTAGCTAACCTTACCCCACTTACCATATCTAAAATGTTGCCTGCAGGGGCGCCTAAGGGCTCAGTCGGTTGAGCTTCTGGCTTCAGCTCAGGTCAAGATCTCACAGTTTGTGAGTTCGAGCCCAGCGGCGGGCTCTGTGCTGACAGCTGAGAGCCTGAATCCTGCTTTGGATTCTGTGTCTTCCTCTCTCTCTGCTCCTCCCCCGCTTGTGCCCTCTTTCTCTCTCTCTCAAAAATAAGTAAACATTAAAAATAATTTTTAAAAAAACCCAAAAACTGTTGACTGCAGCTCAGGCTTCCTGTCCCCCATGGGCAGAGCCCTGTGTGGCCCTGCCTGACAGCCTGCTCCCGTTTGGAGCTGTAAATAACACAATTCTGCCTTTCTGTTATCCTAGCATCGTTCTGTTGTGACCTCCCATCGAAAGAATCTCACGATCTTTTTTTTTTTAAATTTTTTTTTTCAACATTTATTTATTTTTGGGACAGAGAGAGACAGAGCATGAACGGGGGAGGGGCAGAGAGAGAGGGAGACACAGAATCGGAAGCAGGCTCCAGGCTCTGAGCCATCAGCCCAGAGCCCGACGCGGGGCTCGAACTCACGGACCGCGAGATCGTGACCTGGCTGAAGTCGGACGCTTAACCGACTGCGCCACCCAGGCGCCCCAAGAATCTCACGATCTTATAAAACAACCCATCTATACCCTATCTACAAGAAACTGACTTAAAGTATAAAAGCAAATAGACTAAAAGCAAAATAATTGAAAAAGACATGCTGTGCAATTACTAATCATAAGAAAGCTAGAGAGAGGCTTATATTGAATTGTATTCAGATAAAGTATACTTTGGAACAAATAATATTAGCAGGGATAAAAAGAGCTTTTTCGTAATGGTAAAGGGGACAATTCATCGAGAAGACGTAATAATTCCAAGTGTGTAGGCACACAATGACATAGCTTTAAAATACTTGAAACAAAAACTTTTAGAATTGAAAGGAGAAATTTCTAGGCAAAGCTAAAGTTATTGTTGAAGATTTAATATTCCTTTCTCAAGAATGAACAGATGAAACAGACCAAAAAATGAGTCAACCTATAGACAGTTTTATAACACTCACAACTGATTTGACCTAATTGACCTTTATAGAACATTTCACCCAACTGAGGATGCATTCTTTTCAAACGAACATAGGATGCCCCAGGGTGTCACATATTCTGGGCCATGAAACAAGTCTCAGTGAATTTAAAAGGATCAAAATTATTCTCTATACAATAGAATTAAACATAATAACAGAAAGATGTCCAGAAAAAAAAAATACTAAATTCTTGGAAACTAAGGATATGCCTCAATAATTCATAAGCCAAAGAAGAAATCACAAGAGAAATTAAGAAATATTTGGGACACAATCAAAAAGAAAACCCAACGTAACATTTGTGAGACATGGCTACAGCAATGCTTTAAGGGAAATTTATAGCATTAAATGCTACTTTTAGAAAAAAAAAAAAAGTCTTCATAAAGTCCATGCTTCGTGTTTCCACTTTAAGAAACTAGAAGAAGAAGGGCAAATTAAACCAAAATAACCAAAGGAGAGGAAAGGAAATAAGATGACAAATGAGTGAAGTAGGAAATGGACAAAGAATAGAGAATATCAGTAGAACTAAAAGTTGGTTCTTTGAAAAGATCAGGAATGACACACAAGAAGCTGTTGCCTGTAGGTTACATTAAAGTGGAATTTCTGTGGCTTGGCTGTACATTACAATCACTTGGGGAACGTTAAAATCTCCTGATGCCGGGCTGCACCTCAGAGCAATTTCATCGGCTCTGGAAGTGGAGCCTACCTTGCTCCTCAGGTGATTCCAATGTGCGGCCAAGTTGGAAGCCACCGTTGAGAGATCAGACTCCAGTTTTTGTTGTGAGACACAGGCCCCCACCCCCCCCCACACACACACACACACATTTGCCAGCCCTGTCTTGGGTCCCCTAGACCACACCCTCTGTGACTCAGTTTCTGCACAGAGTCCATCTCCAGTTTCCTGCCAGGTCAAGGAGAGACCCTCCTGCCTCACTGCGACCAATCTGCCAGTTCTCAGCGTCTTCTGTGCCTCTCGCTCTCAGATTCCCATGGCGTTTCAGGGTTCTTCGGGGGGAAATTAACTCCCTTCCTGCTGGCTTCCCCAACTGCAGCCTTAGGTTTCTGTGTCCTTTGGTCTGATAAGTCAGGTAACAGTTATTTCTCTTTCCAACTCCCCACACCTTTTGTTGTTGTTGTTGTTGTTGTTGTTGTTGTTGTTATATCTTAGTTACCTCCATTCCATTTTCTTAGAAATTATGATTTATGGCTATTCCTCCCCCACTTTTTTCCCTCTCATTTTGGGGGGGATTTCAGGAGATGGTGGAGATAAAAGCAAGTGTTTAGTCTGCCACATTTAACCAGAGACTTTCCAGAGCCTTTCAGAAACATCAATATATAACTCTGACAATCACTTTTAATTCAGTTAGCTTCCCGGGAACATACAGTGAGAGCCACATAGGCCTCTCAGAAGTAAGAGTGCTAGCCTGGCATATGATACTGGTTTTTCTGATCAGACCTGACGATGTGTGATTCTTCCTAAGTCTCTAAATAAAATGAACCTGGATTGCAAAGCTCCAGACTCAGTGCCTTCAGAATTGTTTGCCAACGGGCGCCTGGGTGGCTCAGTCGGTTAAGCGTCCAACTTCGGCTCAGGTCATGATCTCACACTCTGAGTTTGAGCCCTGCATCGGGCTTTGTGCTGACAGCTCACAGCCTGGAGCCTGCTTCTGATTCTGTGTCTCCCTCTCTCTGACCCTCCCCCGTTCATGCTCTTTCTCTGTCTCAAAAATAAATAAAAATTTTTTTTAAAAATTTAGTAAACAAAAAAAAGAATTGTTTGCCAAGATAGTTGTATTTTACTAGTAACAGTTAAACTTAAGCCCCAGTACCTCAGAATGTGACATTATTTGAAAATAGGGTCTGTGCAGATGCAGTTAGTTTAGATAAGGTCACGCTGGATAAGGGTAGGCCCTTACTTAATCCAGTATGACTGATGTCCTTGTAAGATGATGTTGGAAACATATGAGGAAGAACGCCGTGTGGAATGGAGCAGAGGCCAGAGGTAGGCAGCTGGAAACCAACAGACAGGGTGGGAAAACCAGCACGTCTGTATAGAGAACCAAGGTGAAAAGCATCGTTGGCCATCACTGACTATCTTCTAATGAAAAAATCCTCAAGGCCATGTTCAAGCCTGGTCAAGTTCAGAACATAATTAAGTGATCACCAGTGTGTACATCCTCAAGATAGCCCAGTCCGTGAAATGGAAAATTTCATACTCTTCTAGATGAATCCCTGCTGTCAACCCCTCTGTGTTTAAAAAGTTAGAGCTTGCTCCTTGGGCCTTGTTGACAACCTGTCAACAAAATCATTAAGTGTTTATCGTATGCTGTTGACTGTGCTGGGTGCTGGGAGTGCAGCGATCAACAGGGGGTGGCAGGTACAGCTTTGCCTCCCTCGTGGAGTTGGCATCCTTACTAGAAGCACCAACAGGAAACCCGCTATTTCAATAATAAATTGAGAGATCACGGGAGTGGAAAAGACCAAAGTCTGGGATGCCATGTCAGCACCTGAGGGAGATCTGATGGTGCTGTGCTGGTAAATCTTACCCCTACTCCACCCCCAAAATACCCTGCCTTGTGTCCTTTGTGTAAATGCTGCCACCGTGACTGATTTCAGGCTGTCCCTGCCACCAAAGGCAGAGTTGGGATGAGATACATGGTAGGAGACCAGTACATTGTACTGCCAGGTGTAGATGGCCTCAGGAGCGTGGATAATAGTACAACATAATAGGGGTGCTGGGTGTCTCGGTCGGTTAAGCGTCCGACTTCGGCTCAGGTTGTGATCTCATGGTCTGTGAGTTCGAGCCCCGCGTCGGGCTCTGTGCTGACAGCTCAGAGCCTGGAGCCTGTTTTGGATTCTGTGTCTCCCTCTCTCTCTGCCCCTCCCCTGTTCACGCTCTGTCTCTGTCTCAAAAATAAACGACAAAAAAAAATTTTTTTAAATAGTAAAACATAATAAATAATCAGGATGTAATGTTTCACATGTTTGTTCTTAATATAATGCATTTGACTCTGTTTATATAATTTAATTTCTAATGATCCTGCTTAACATCTAGTTGCAAACCTGCACCTCTCACGAGCTGGAACAAGTTTGAGGCTGGGGGTTAAGCAAGACGCCTAGGGCGGTGACACTTAAGGGAGGTGACACTAGGGAGGTGATATCCTTAACCTGAAGGCTGAATTAGAATTAGCTAAATACAGAGGAGGTGAGGAAGACCATTCCTGACAGGAGAAAGTCCTGGGATTAGGGGCACCTGGGTAGCTCACTTGGTTGAGCCTCTGACTTTGGCTCATGATCTCGTGTCTTGTGAGTTTGAGCCCCAATGTTGGGCTCTCTGCTGTCAACACAGAGCCTACTTCCAATTCTATGTCTCCCCCCCCATTCCCCTCCCTGCTCATGTTCTCTCTCTCTCTCTCTCTCTGAAAAATAAATAAACATTAAAAAAAAAAATAAAGTCCTGGGATTAAAGAGAGCCTGGCATACCTGAGAAACTGAGGGCAAAGAAGATGATGGGAAATGTGGAACAATGAGACTAAAGAGAAAGACGGGGGTGGGGGGGGGGAGGGAGGGAGGGGAGGGTGGGTGATGGGTATTGAGGAAGGCACATTTCGGGATGAGCACTGGGTGTTGTATGGAAACCAATTTGACAATAAATTTCATATATTGAAAAAAAAAAATAAAGAGAAAGACAGGGACCAAATTATATATACAGAGCCTTATAGTCTATGAGGAGGATTTGGGGCTTTATCCTAAGTGCAATGGAAGACTATAGAAGGTGTTAAGGAGGGGAGTGATAATCAGATTTAAGTATGTAAAATATTATCCTGCTCTGTGAATGTATTAAATGACTCAAAGGTGGATGTAAGACACCAAAAGTACAAACAATGAAAGGAAAAAATAGATAAATTGGACTTCATCAAAGTTTAAAAATTTTGTGCATCAAAGGGCACTACCAAGGGAATGAAAAGACAACCCACAGAATGGAAAAATTCAGAAATCATATATCTGCTAGGGATCTAATATCTAATGTATACAGAACTCTACCTGAGCAGTTGTACACCAAACAAGCCAATTACCTCTCCAAGGAAGGTACACAAACGCCCAACAAGCACTTAAAAGATGTTCAATGTCATTAGTCATTAGGGAGGTATAAATCAAAACCACAGTGAGATTATCACTTCACGCTTATTAGGATGACTATGAGGAAAACAAAACAGAAAATAACAAGTGTTGCGAAGATGTGGAGAAATTGAAACCCTCCAGTTTCTGGTGGGAATGTAATATTTTCCAGCCACTGTTAAAAAATAGGGGCCGTTCCTCAGTAAGTTCGATGTAGTTTATTACATGACCTGGCATTTCCACCTGCAGGTATCCCAAGAAAATGGAAACAGGTACTCGAACAAAAACATACCCAAATGTGCAGAGCAACCCGATTCACAATAGCCAAAAGGTAGAAAAAAGCAGACACGGCTCAACTCATGAGTGGATAAACAAAATGTGATCTAGCTACACAATGGGTACTCTGGCCATAAGAGAGAATGAAATACTAATGTATAATGCAACACAGATAAACCTTGAAAACATTACTCAGAGTGAGAGAAGCGAGACACAAAAAGCCACATGTGGTGTGATTTCAATTACATGAACTATCCAGAATAGACAAATTTATAGACACAGAAAGCAAATTAGTGGTTACCAGGAGGCAGGGGTAGGGGAGAATAGGAAGTGCTGCTTACAGGGCATGGGGTTTTCTTAGGGGATGATGATGATATTCCAGAACAAGATAGAAGCGATGTTTGCACAACATTGTCAATGTAGTAAATGCCACCAAATCAATACATTAAAGTGGTAAATTGTGTTATGTGTATTTCACCACAATAAGAGAGCACAAGGGCAATGTTTGGCTGGCAGAATTGTAGGGACTTGGGAGTGAGGGGAGTAGGTCGAGGGTGACTTCCAAGTTTTTGATGATAGTGACAGCATGCCTGGTGATGGCATTTACCAAAACAGGAAAATTCTAAGAGCAGATACTGGGTTCCCTTTTGGGCATGCTGTGACTGAGATGCCTCAGGGGCATTCTTCCTGGCAGAGAGTTTCACAAAGTCACTTGGCTACCTGGTACATCATCTTAATGCTCATTACCTTTATCTCCAGATGGCTGCTGTCCCTCCAGGCTTCCTGCCTCTGTGACAGAAAAGGCTTGAAGGGAGGGGTGCAGGAGAACAGGGGGAGAAGCCGGCCAGAAACTCCTAGCTTGTTTCTCATTGGTCAGATGAGTGTCACATGGGTACCCCTTGCTGCAAGGGAATGTGGGAGGGTAGTCTGGGTGGGCGCACTGCCACTCCTAAACAAGACCTTGATTCTGTTTATGGGGATGAGACCGGAATGGATATTGGGCAGGCAAATATCAGTGTCTACCATATGGTGTCATTAACATCATGAAGAATTCCAGCAGAATTTGGACAGGAAGGCTGGAAGATAATACCCAGTGGAGATTCAGTATCCTCTTAACTTGTCACTGAGGCTGAGTGATTTCAATTCCTTTCATCTTCCTTCACAGTTCGTTTGTATTTTTCAAAATTCAGTCATTTCGGTAACTTTTCCCCAAGTCCCTTTGACTCTTCAACATCCCTGGTGAACCAGGATTTGGAGTTACTCTTCCTATAAAGGAAGAATAGTAGAGATCAGCCTTTCTCAGCTGGGCAGTTCTATAAAGCATGTGCGTTGGTGCTGTGGCCCAGAAAAATAAAGTTAACCGCACAGATGAAAGCCGTGTTCCTAACTTTGGTTTGACACATAAGATATTGATAGCATATGGAGCCAGGAAGGTTTTCCATCACCCATAACTTGGCAAAATATTCATTTCCTTATTCTACCTCAGCTAGAATTTTCATTGTTTTGGCCTTGGCTCAAAGATGAGACCGTTTAAGGAATAAAACAAACTTTCAGCCCTTCATGAGTAAGCCTAATCTGAAACAAATTTAGTGTGAAATTACCAAAAAAGATATGCCATTTAAAAAATGTCAACTAACACAGAATGACTGAATTTTTACACTTCACTTTTAACATGTGAACACCCTCGGAAACATCAGGATTGAAATGTCTGATGCTATTCCAGGCACACACATACGCTCAGAGGGACACCTAACAGAGACAGATGTTGACTCCTGGAAGTAATTCTACATTTGATATTGTTTAGGGCACGCGGTGTCATTTTCCTTTACTTACCTCAAGAGACCAGTGTTAATGTTTGCCTTGTGAGTCTAGGAGAAAATATCACCTTTCTTTCCCGTACCTCAAGGCTCCGTTACCTCATTTATAAAACATACGACCATTCTTGCTAATTCCGCTTGTACACATTCAATTTCACTCTGCATTTTTTTGTCTTTGCTGTTTTAAGAAAATACAGTTTAGAAAATAATAATTGAAATAGCACACCGCAGTATGTTGTACTTAGAAAGATCCCCACTTTGGGAGTCAAGACAATGTGAGTCTCTTCTGGATCTTCCAACAGATCCGGGCAAGTCCCTCTAGTTTTCTGTTTCCTTTTTGTTTTTGTTTTTAATGGGGGAGCCTGGGAAGTCTTTGCATGGCTAATCTGCAATGTCCCTTCAAGCTTTAGTTTTCTGTAATCTTTATATGTATGCCACGGTTTGGGGTTGATGTAGCAGCAAATTTTGTTTCCAGCTGCAAATATGGGGAAAATGGCTTGCCATGGCTTAATTCTTTACATTGTTTTTCATAATCAAAAATTTGGAGACAGATAGTTATCTATCATTGGTCGAATGGCTCAACAATGTCAGGGACAGCATCTTCTTTTTTCTTTTTTATAGCCTTGTAGAAGTTTAGTTGACCTACATTAAACTCCACTAATGAAACTGTACCATTTAATGGATTTTGACACATGTATATACCCATGAAACCATCACAACACTCAAGATAGTGAACATGCCCGTTACCCTCAAAAGTTTCCTCATTCTCCTTTTTAGTCCCTCCCTCTTGTCTCTTCTCACACCCCTCAAGTGACCACTGATCTACATCCTGTCACTATAAATTAGTTTGCATTTTCTAGAAACTTTTATAAATGCAATCAATAGTATATACCCTTCTTTGCCTGACTTTTTTACTGTGTATAGTTATTTTGAGATTATTCATGTTGTGTCATGTATCAGTAATTTATCCCTTTTAATTACAAAGTGAGTGGTGTTCTACTGTATGGATATATCACAGATTGTTTATCCATTGAAGGGTATTGACATCGTTTCCAGACTTTTTTTTTTTTCAATTGGTTCCAGAATTTGACTATTACAAATGAAGTCGCCATGAACATTTGTGTAAAAATCTCTGTCCAGATATGTGTTTCCTTTTCTCTTGAGTAAATATCTAGGAGCAGAATGGCTGGATCATTTGATAAGTAGATTTTTTTTCTTTTTTTTTTTTTTAAAGAAAGTGCCAAACTGTTTCCAACATGATTCCACCATTTTACATTGCTACCAGCAGTGTAAGAAAGTTCCAGTTCTTCTCTATCCTTGGCAACACCAGGTATGGTCATTTTTTTTCACTATAGCCATTCTGATAAGCATATAATGGTATCACATTGTGGTTTTAACTTACATTTCCCTAATGATGTTAAGTATCCTCTGTGTGTGTTTATTTCTTAACATTTTCCTGGTGAAGTGTCTATCCAAAAATTTGTCCTTTTCTTTATTGGGTTGTTTGTTTTCCTCTTTTCAAGTTTTGAAGATTCTTTATTCTGGAAATAAGTCTTTTATCAGATATATGATTTGCAAATATTTTCTCCCAGTGTGCAGTTTATCTATTCATTCTTCTGCCTGTGTCTTTGAAAAAGCAGAAGTTGTTTATTTTGACAAAATTCAATTGATAAATTATTTTATGAATTATGCTTTTAGTGGTGTATCTAAGAAATCTGTGTGTAATCCAAAGTCACAAAGATTACAGTTTCTTCTAGAAGCTTTTTAAGAACAAGTTTTAGATGTTACACTTAGGCCAAGTGAGTTAAATTTTGTATGCAGTTGAGGTTTAGATCAGCCTTCACTTTTTTTCCTTTTGCTGATGGACATTCAGTTGTTACAACATCATTTGATGAAAAGACTGTCCTCTACTGAATTGCTTTTGTAATTTTGTGAAAAGTTGTTTGAGCTTATTTCTGATCTCTCCATTCTACTCCCTTCATCTACTTGTTTAGTTTTGTGTCAGTATCACCCTGTCTCAATTATTACAGCTAATAATAAAGAAGTTTTGAAATTGGTAATGTAAGTCCTATAATTTTTTTCAAAGATGGTTGGCTAGTTTTTGTCCTTTGCATTATAATATGAATTCTCAAATATCTACCAGAAAGCCTCCTGGGATTTTGATTGGGATTCATGGAATCTATAAAAAAATTTTTTAATGTTTTATTTATTTTTGAGAGAGACAGAGACAGTGCGAGTGGGAGATGGGCAGAGAGAGACGGAGAGACAGAATCTGAAGCAGGCTCCAGGCTCTGAGCTGTCAGTACAGAGCCTGATGCAGGGCTTAAACTCACGAATCGTGAGATTCGTGAGATCATGAGCTGAAGTCGGACGCTTAACTGACGGAGCCACCCAGGTGCCCGAGGATTCATGGAATGTATAAATTGAGGAGGGATGGTATTGTTGTTGTATTGAGTCTTCAGACCCATGAGCACAGTTTATCTGTCCATTTATTTGTATATTGGAAATTTTCTTTCAGTAATGTTTTCAGTACACAGATGTTGTACCTTTTCGTTAGATTTTTCCTTAAGTTTTTCATATATTTTATGTATGGTAATTAGTATTCTTTTAAAATGTTTAAATATCTCAGGGCGCCTGGTTGGCTGAGTTGGTTAAGCATCCGACTTTGGCTCAGGTCATGACCTCATGGTTCGTGGGTTTGAGCCCCGTGTTGGGGTCTGTGCTGACAGCCCAGAGCCTGGAGCCTACTTCGGATTCTGTGTCTCCCTCTCTCTCTGCCCCTCCCCTGCTTGCACTCTATCTCTCTCTGTCTCTCAAAAATGAATAAATGCTAATTTTTTTTTTATTTCAAATATCTGATCGTCCACTGCAAGTATACAAAGATACAATTGATCTTTATACGTTATGCATGTATCCTGCTAACTCGTCAAACTCTCATTCTTGTAGCTTTTTTTTCTACAGATTATGTTGTCTGTGAATGGACAGTTTTGTTTCTTTCCAATCTGAATGCTTTTTATTTCTTTTTCTTGACTGATTTCACTGGCTGGGACCTCAAGGGCATTGTTGAACAGAAGTATTGAGTCATCCTTGTCTTGTTCTTATTCTTAGTCTTTCATTATTAAAAATGATATTAACTGTGTATTTTTGCAAATGTCTTTTATTGGGTTTAGGAAAATTCCTTCTATTCCTAGTTTGCTAAGAGTTTATGTCAGGAGGGAATGCTGAATTTTGTTAACTTTTTTCCTCATTTATTGAGATCATCTTGTAGAGTTGTTTTATTAAGTTGTTAGTTTGTTTATATAGTGAATTATTGATAGATTGTTGCTGATAGATCTTTTTTTTTCAAATGCTAAACCAGTCTTTCATTTCTGGCTCTAGTTTTCTTGTAATGTCTTTGGTTTTAGTCTAATGGTAATGATGGCTTCATAGAATAAGTTGGGACATATTTTCCTCATGTTTAATTTTGGGGGGAGATATTTTGTAGGATTAATATTATTTCTTTCTTAAGTGTTTGGTAGAATTTACAATTGAAGCCATCTGGATCTAGAGTCTTATTTATGGGAAACTGTTTACCTACAAATTCAATTTCTTCAATAGGGCTAGTCAGGTTATCTTTGTGTGTGTGAGTTTAATAATTTGTCTTTCAAAGAATTTTTCCATTTCACCTAAGCTATCAATTTTATTGGCATAAAAGCATTCATTATAGCCTATTACTATCTTTTTAATATCGATAGAATCTATAGTGATAACACTTCAGTCATTTCTAACATTAGTAATTTGTGTCTTTTTTTTCCCCCCTAATAAGATTTATCAATTATACTGACCTTCCCAAAGAACTGGCTTTTGGTTTCATTGGTCTTTCTCCTCCTCCATCACCAGCTGCTGCCCCTGCCTCTTCCCTTCCCCCTCCCCTCCTCCTCCTCCCCATCGTCCCCTCCTCCTCCCCCTCTTCTCCCTCTCCCTCTTCCTCTCCCTCTCCCTCTCCCTCTCCCTATCCCTCTCTGTCTCCTCTAATTCAGTGTTTTCTACCCTGGTATTAATTATTTCCACTCTCCTGTTTACTTTGGGTTTCATTGATTCTTTTTCTAGTTCTTTAAGACGGAAACTTGGACCACTGATTTGAGACCACTGATTTTAAGATGTTTCTTCTTTGCTAATATAAATGTTTAATGTTATGATATCCCCCCTCCCCCAGGTACTGCTTTAGTGGCATCCCATAAAATGCGATATGTTGTATTCTTTTTTTTTTTTTTTTTCCGGTTCAAACTACTTTCTAATTTTCCTTTTGATTTCTTTGATCGTATTTTTTTTTAATGTTTATTTATTTTTGAGACAGAGAGAGACAGAGCATGAGCAGGGAAGGGGCAGAGAGAGAGGGAGACACAGAATGTGAAGCAGGCTCCAGGCCCTGAGCTGTCAGCACAGAGCCCGACGCGGGGCTCGAACTCATGAACTGTGAGATCATGACCTGAGCTGAAGTCAGACGCTTAACTGACTGAGCCACCCAGGCGCCCCCTGATCGCATTTTTTTTAGAAAGGTGTTTCGTTTCCAAATATTTTGGGATTTTCCAGAGAACTTTCTGTTATTCATTTCTAATTTAATTCCCTATGGTCAGGCAACATACCATAATCCATTCAGGTGGTTCTTTTTCACAGCCTTAGGTAATTTTCGTACATGCCTGTCCTAATCAATAATTGGCTCAAACTCAAGGAGGGCCCTCTGCAGATCTCTGGATTTTTCTCTTTATACAGCTCTTTCTTCTCTGGTTCTCTGTCCTGCAAACTCTAGCTGCTGTGGTCTCCTCCAACTCTGTCCCTCTCACCTCCACTCAAGGAGTCTGCTGGGCTCTACCTGGTTTTCCCCTCCCTGCTCCACAGCCTGGAAACTCTTTCAAGGCAGAATTCTGGGGGTAACTATAGGGCTCGCATTCTTTTTTTCTGGCCTCTTATGCATCAACGTTCTTCATTGCCTGATGTCCCTGGGTCTTGTCATTTCATATATTTTGTCCTCTTTTATGTTCACTTCAGGTAGAAGGGTAAATCTGATCCCTGTGACACCATCTCAGCCAGAAACAGAAGTCCCTGAGGGGCAAGGGGGTGTCTACCATCTTCATCTTTCTCTGGAAGCTTCCCCTCATGCGTGGGGCCTAGTCATGACCACAAACGGTTACTGTATCACTGAGCATTGTCATTACATTTAACCGAGGATTTCTTGCCAGCCACGCTTGTCCATTTCATTTTAAATGCAACACATTTTTCCCAGAAGTCCCCTAGCAAACTTACCCATTGGTTCACATGAGGTCCCCGGCCATTCTTATCTGCAAATGAGTCTGAGGAAGCAGGAAATAGTGTTGTCATGATTGGTTTATATTTAGGAATGATTTGTCATCAGATGTGTTGCCTGCCACGCCAGAAGAATTGTAGAAGGAAGGGGAAGGGGACATAAGATTTGGGGTGGATAATTATTATTATTATTTTTTTTTTTTTAATTTTTGGGACAGAGAGAGACAGAGCATGAACGGGGGAGGGGCAGAGAGAGAGGGAGACACAGAATCAGAAACAGGCTCCAGGCTCTGAGCCATCAGCCCAGAGCCCGACGCGGGGCTCGAACTCACGGGCCGCGAGATCGTGACCTGGCTGAAGTCGGACGCTTAACCGACTGCACCACCCAGGCGCCCCGGGGTGGATAATTACTTAACAGGGTTTACCCCTGAAGCAACCGATAACATCCTCTACAGAAAGTGGATCAGTTTTGTCTCTGTCCTGGAGCCTCTTTGTCCTGCTCATGGTCCACAGAGGCTTTTTCTCACACTTTACTGCTCTCTGACCTCTCCATAGCTGACAGAGCCCTGTATCGTGAGGGCCAGAATAACATTCTGGTACTCTCGGAGGTCTACTTCTCACCTTCAGAGAGTTCTTTGGAGCTCTAAGGTATCAAACCAGGAGAAATGGTCAATGAAACTGCCAGTTGTTTAAGGCTCTATAATGAGATTTTCTGTTATTTGCTTCTAACTAAGTCATAATGGCAAATAGGCATTTCATCCAAGCGGTGTCTACTTTCCGAACTCCACAGTTCACCTCAGTAGATTTCTTAAAGCACATCTACGGGCCCCTCGTTTTGTTTACGCTGCTTGGCTCAGCTCACAGGTGATCAGAGAGAATGGTGATCCTGTTAGTTACCCGCGTTCCTTCCAGCCGTCACGGTGTAAGAGTGAGAAGTTTCAGATCAATGAAGCCCTTTACGAACTTGACTTGCTGACTTGCAGGCAAAGGAGGCACTGTCTTTGGCCAGGGAGACATCTTTCCGTACAAATGCTTGGTGTCTCAAGTTTGGGTCAGTAGCACAGCCTCCCAGACGCTTAGCTGTTAACTTCACAGAAAAACAACTACTTTTACAGCAACATTTTAAGTCCTAAGGGTGACATATAGGTGTCAGGATGAAAGGAAAGTAGTCTTATCTTGACTTGCTCCACAACTTAGTTAGGTAAAAATACTTATTAAGTAAAGAAAGCCAAATATTTTGTCCTCCCTCAGTACTTACACTAATTCTCCATGGGGCTTGACAGTTTCAGTTTCATGAAACAATTGGATGGGTTTTCAGCAGAATTTCCTGCTTATTTAGGCCATTGTGGCTGAGAAAGATTTCAGGATGGTAAGGTTTGAGCAGTTGAAGCATGAACTCTATAACTGAGCAGGGTCTGAGGATGGTTTGACGGGGGGAAGAAAGACACGAGAGGAGTATCTGGCCAAGCAGAAAATTGCAGGAGAGAAGTCTAGCTTAGAAAAGAATACCTGGCTAGAGGAGAAGGATGGGATCAGAGGAGAAACAACAGGCACTCCATGGAACATTAATTCTATATTAGTAAGGGTGGGCTAAGTTATGCTGCAGTAACAAACAATTTCCAAATCTCACAGGCTTAATGCAACAAAGGTTTATTTCTCTCTCATGCAAAATCCTCTGTGGGCCCAGGCAGCTCTCCAGGGCAGTTATCCTCTGCATAAAGACTTAGTTCTTCTGGCTGCTTCAAACTCTTGGGCCTTCTATCTCAGCAAAAGGCCTTCTCTGTGATTCCTTCATGTAACAGAAAGAGCCTAGAGGATCACACATGGGCATTTCACTGTCTCAGCCTGGAAATGATATATGCCATTACATTGGCCATCACAACTAGTCACGTGGCCCTGTCCAGCTGCAAGGACTGCAGAGACTAAGGAGGGCAGACTTTCATATGCCTAAAATAGGAAAAGAAGCAGATATTGGTCAACACAATAATGATAAACATACTAATCTAACTCATAAAGCTTCTCTTAGGGGAGAATTCTTTGCCAAGTTTGCAGGTTCAGAATTTTCTTCCAGAAGGGGTTCATGGGCAGCTTCATGGTTAGAAGAGGTATTAAGTTACTTGTTTTAAAACTGCCTAGTAAGAAACAATCATTATATGGATTTTTTCCCTGGCAGCTTTGGAGGATGTGGATAGAGGTTCTGAGTGCGGAAGGTGCCCCAGTGCCACCTTTCTCCCTCTCCCCTGTCTTGTTGCTTACCGTGTCTGCGCTTCAAGTGTGATGCGGTGAGCATGTGCACATTTGGTATCAGCTGAAGTGGCAAATGGGCAGGCCACCAATGGGCCACCAAGGGCAGGGAGGTCTGGGGAATCAGTGGCAGTACTCCTGAGACACTGGCTCCCCATATCATGGTTCCTCAGTCTGTGCCAATACCTTGTGGCAAGCTCTTTTTCCTGCAAACATCAGCAGTGCCACACCTGCCCTCACGGTAACGTGTCTTCTCAGAACAGGCAACCGGAAGAGCCCGATCAATAGATGAGATTATTGCTCTAACTCTGAGAGCTCATCTCCTCTTAGGAGCGTGTCCGGGCATCCGGGAGAGCAGGAGAGTAAAGAGTAGTACTTACACGGTTGTCTCAGCAGGAATCAGACTGCTTAGCGCTCAACCCAATCGATGAGCTGGGAGGAAGGCAGACAGGAAGACGTGCAGCCAGATGATTCACAGCCTCTCCACACTGGGAGGTTCTTATCAGTCTGGGGATTCAGAAATCAAATCCCAATGGGGCCAGGGACAGCGGGAGTTTTATCTGAAACAGCCATGTTTGGCCCCTTCGGGTGGCATCCTCAGCCATTTTCCAGCCCGCCGAGTACGGTATCCAGATACTGGCGGTGAGCTTTGTGTCTCCTGAAGGCTCAGTCTGCCTTGCACACAAAACTGAGATATTTTATGCATTTGCCTCACGGAAGCGAAGAGAAAATAAATTTGTCCTTGGTTTTCCCTTTGTGCCAGTCCCCAGATAAGCAGATCTTCCCTCCTCCTCAGTGCTGACTCACCCAGGATGGCCCTCTCTGGTTATGATGCCTCCTCTTGATAAATCCTCCTTAGATGTTCCTGTATTAGTACCATTCCCTTAGTTGATTCTCTGCTGTTCTGAAAATGATTCTACAAATGCATAATAGTTAACATGTTTTCTGCCTTTTCAATTAATGAATTATTCACATCAACTAATTAATTTCAGGACTTCAAATGTATTGATCCATCCATTTACCATTGTTCCCCCTGCTATTCAATAAATTCTAAACTCTATATGTATATTTATGTATATGTACATACGTGTATATATGTAACATATATTATGTATTATAATATGTATTGTTATATACATATGTGTATATGTATAATATGTATTTTATTATATGTATTTATATATATAAGTTAAGTAAATGTGTTATATGTATATATGTATATATATGTATACATATGTATATATGTATACATATGTATATGTAAGTAAAGTATTCTGTTGGTGCTTTGGGGAATTTTGGAGAAAGAAAGTGGTGAAATGAAACTAGTAAATCGTATTCAAGGATTTCTGGGCAGGACACCAACAGTGACCACTCCCCTCCTGGAGTCACGTCACTTAGGCTGCCCCTGGAGTGAAGGGGAAGCTGGTCATGCCAAATACAGAGGAAGAGTGAGCTTGGTAGGTCTAAGGTCTAGGGAAAAGATCACGGGCCAGGACTTTAGAGGGCAAAGCCAACAGTAGTATTTGGGAGATCAGGTTCCACAGAACTTTGTCATCTGGGAGAGGTGTTCAGAAGAAATTGGTTGTGTTAAGTGGGGAGAACATGATTAAATTCTGGGTTTTTCTGATATGGTCCCATCTCTGACCTACAGTTGCCTTCCGTTTATAGTGTGATACTCGATTTTGCCATTTAAGAGAATAGAAAGTTTTCTTTTAAAGCAAATGTATTTAAGGAAACAGAGTACAAGTATAAAAATACTAAATAAATAAATTTGTTTCAACGTTTACTTATTTTTGAGACACATAGACATAGTGTGAGCAGGGGAGGGGCAGAGAGAGAGGGAGACACAGAATCTGAAGCAGGCTCCAGGCTCTGAGCTGTCGGCACAGAGCCAAATGTGGGGCTCAGACTCACGAACCAGGAGATCATGACCTGAGCCAAAGTCAGGTGCTAACCGACTAAGCCACCCAGGCACCCTTACTGAATAAATAATATACATATAGCTGAAACCATAGAGGTGGGACCTGAGTGACTGAAGTTAGGGCAACACTGCCTTCGGGCAGAGCAAAAGGGAACAATCTGGGTCCCACACCAGTTAGATGAGACGTCCAGTGCTGTGCCAAGGATTTGAGAAGGAAGCAGCCTGCCGATGGAAGCAGAAATGGTGCCACCCAGGGTTGTGCTAAAAGCCTCCAGTGTCCATATATAGGTAGACAGAATATTCTGTATCTCATCGGTCACCTGATGGATGGCCAGGAAGCATCAAGGCTTCCCAAGAACTTCCACACACACCATTCAAAATGCCAGGCACTGCCTCCTTGAGATACTGCACTGTCATCGACCTTTTAAGTTGTTCTGGATAGTGATTTTAAACAGATTGCCCCAGCATGAAATATTAACAGATAAGAGAGAAGGACACTCACTGTAATTTCTCTTAAATGTTATACTCTGTTAAGAATGGCCTCGCAATTACAGAAATGTGACTGATAATTAAATATCTGTTGGCACACACACACAATGACAAGAATTACGTTATAAAAATACAAAGTTTTCTTGATGTGAAGATGCCTTTAAAAATCTGTATTTCTGAAAATAGCTGCATCTCTGAAATCCAACTGCTGTCTCACAACTGATGTAAAAAAAAATCTTACCAGGATATCCAGTGCCCTGATGTTTTTTTAATGTGCTCTGAAATGATAATATAAATTTAAATGAGATAGGACTCTTCATCCCATTGTTAAAATGAGTGGTAAGCATTTATTATTTCTATCACGTACACGACAGGGAAAGAGCTAATCATCCTTTTCTCATCTGACAGAACCATCGTGCAAATATTTATACGGTTAAAGACATGGAGATGTTAATTCAACATTAGGACCAAGGCAGCAACTTTTTTTAAGGAAAACAATCGGCCAGTCAGAATTGTAGGTCTCTTTTGGAAATTATTTTTCACAGGACGTGGCAACATGTTTCTAAAGTCTTTAGCGTCTTCCAAAACTCCTTGTTTCAAATTGTACCTCCAAGGACAGTTGGTTGCTAATTATATACCTTCACACAGGCCTCTGCGTGGCACAGGAAAACAAGACCAGTGTGCTTGTGAGGGCTCTCAGTCTACCACCTTGCCAAGATGACTCTTTTAACTGAGCAACGACATAGTGATCCTCTCCCTCTGGGGCTTCACTGGGGAGAGACGACGCCATCTTGCTCATAGTGAAGCGTTGCAACTTAGAGCCATGGTCTGGAATCTTATTAGTTAACTCTCAAAACAAGAGTCCGGCCTAAAGACCGATTTGATGGGCAAAAATAGAGGAAGGGATGAGAAGAACCATACTTCAACACAGTTACATGTGAGCACATAGCATTAATCATTCCTTGTGTTGTAACGAAGGGGCAAAAGACTCCAAAATGCAAGAACTGGTTAAATAAAGCAAAGAGTCGGGGTGCCGTGAAACAAAAAGTAATTCAAAAGAATCTTTAGACTGAATGTGGAAATGATTGGAATTCAAAGTTGGGGGAAAAAAAAAGTAATGAATGAAAAAAATAAAAAAGGAGTGAATGAGCATATATACGTATGCTATTAGCATTTGCCGAGAAAAATATGGGTCCTTTAGCATGTTTTCCTCTTTTCTCAAAAGCTGTCAGGACACCCTTGGTGCACCTTCTAGTGATGACATCTCAGAATTGAGGGAATGAGGTCCTTCTGCCCCCAAGGTACAATGTGTTAGCACATTGGTGCTGGCTCTAAAATGGTGTGTTCCCAGCTCTGGAGTTAGACTTGGGAAAATAAATCAATATGGCCTGAGGAAATTTTGCAGAACATGAAAACATTTACCAGAAACAGTAAGCCAAATCACTGATTTTAAAAGAATTATCTCTGGGCAAAGTATGGACTTTGCAATGATTTAAAACTGAATATTCTTCAAGTAAAATGATGCACTGCATATTTGAGTCCAAAAGACCTGAAGAGGGTTCTCTTCCTAATTCAAGTAGCCCCTCTATAAAGCTCCTGAGTATTGTAAAAAAAAAAAATCTACATAGATATTGGTTGCCTATAAGTTTCTTAATAGAATATGCAGAGCGGATTGCATTTCTGCTCAGAAAAAAATAGTTAGTCCCAAGCCCTGTATTTCAGTTATGGTTAAGCTTGACCATGAATCACAGAGACCAAAAACAGTAGCAGTTTAAAGAAGGCAGACATTTACTTCCATGTTGTTCTGGCACTTTGGTTCCACAAAGTCCTCAGAGACCCAGCCGCCTTCCATTTTTTTTTTTTTCCTCATGACCCAGGATGGTGGCTAGAGCTCCAGCTATCATATCTGTATTCCAGGTAGTAGGTTGAAAGATGGGCATAAAAGACATGGGCAAGGGCATATGGTAGCTTTTGCTTAAAGAACATTCCCAGAAGCTACCAAAAGATATGTCAACATATATTTCTTGACCACGATTAAGTCATGTTGTTATGTTAAGCTGCAAGAGACAAAGAGAAATATTTTTATTCTGGGAAGCTAGAGCCCAGTGGAAAAAAAATGAAACTCTATTAATATGGAAGAAGGGAAGAATGTACAGAGAAGGGAAAACAGCATTCTCTGCAAAACTTTTAGCCAACTCTATTAAAACTGGTAGGTGTTTGATAATTAAGAAGTTAGTTAAAGGAAGGAATTACAAAGAAGATATTTACATATCAATGATACTTACCTTATATGTTGCTTTAAAAACATTTTTTTAAGCTTTATTTATTTTTGAGAGAGAGACAGAGTGCACGCAGCAGGGGGGCAGAGAGAGAGAGGGAGACACAGAATCCAAAGCAGGCTCCAACTCCGAGCTGTCAGCACAGAGCCGGAAGTGGGGCTCGAGCCCATGAACTGTGAGATCATGACCTGAGCTAAAGTCGTCGCTCAACCACCTGAGCCACCCACGCACCCCTTAAATGCTGCTTTTAACTTCTAACACAACACAGTATGTCATTCTTCACTTTCCCTGAGTACAAGGCAGATGATTGCAGTTAGTCTTGGATCCTCTCAGTGGAGATCGCCACACCCTCTTTAGAGAGAAGCAGGGAGCTTCTGGGTTGGTTGAACACGTGGAGATGGAGGGAGAGTGGCATCCTCCAAAAGAGCTTGGCAGCTCCAGGCCCTTTCCCCATTCCTTGCCCTATACCTCTCCTCCCTCTACCTGTTCCTGAGTTATATCCTTTTACAATAACCTAGTAATCTAATCTTTTTATGACTGATTCATGGAGCCGGAAAAGACCGCACGAACACGTTCAGCACCTCTGGTTGCATAAAAGCAGCAGGTGACGTCTCCGACGTGGCCAAGGGGTAGAAGTCCCATTTCATTTGTCCGATTGGAAATCTGCGTTATGAGAATAAAGATATCCAAGGCAAGGCAAATGAGCTGGATGGCACTCTCCTGGTTCTAGACAGCTGCGGCACCGATGACAATAACCCCTTCCTGACCCAGTGGGTGGTGCATGCTCTCTGAATCCTGAAGGAAGACAGCAGCCAAAACCAAGATTTGACCACAAAGACAGAGGAACGGGGCTTGGCAGATGCTGTCTTACTTTAAACCATGGGTTGTGAAGTTCAGAAGAGGGATGACGGGATTTTTCTGAAATCCGCTCGTGACACGCCCGAGCCATGTATGAACTCTCCATTCACATACCTGAATTTTTGGAATCTGGTTATAGATTTTCATCTATTGTCTGATGTGAACTTGCAAGTGTTTGAAGATTTATAAGTACAAATTCAGAAACATGTGAATTTTTTAGATAATAAAGTTTGTAGACACTCAAAAATGAAAGTACATGAATATTCTGTTGTTTCTTTGCTTTAAAAACATAACTGCCTGGCTTGCCTTTGTCCCCATAGATACAATGTGCATTTAAGTAATATATTATTGTTTGTGTGGCAGCAAATAATAAATTTTTCTCTTTGGGGGGAAAAAAGGAGAAGCAGGAACTTAAAGTTCTTGAACACTATGGACATAATCTTACTGATTTTTATGATTCTCTAAATCAGTAGGCATCTCATCTGCACCTATTTCTATAGGATCTTTGTAATGATTGGGTTTGGGTTTTCTCTTTTGTTTTTTTGCCTTTCCCAAACGTTTAACAGCTTTCATGGGAGTAACTCCCTTTCACACTCACATTTTCCCCGTTTCCCATTTTAAGTGGTATTTCCACAGTGGATGTTTAAATGGCACACTTCCCTTATCTCAATTTCGCCTGAGGCCCAACAACTGAGAATAAAGGTTATGAGTACACGCGTCTTAAGAGAGGACGCATATCATCTTTGCCCGATTTGCTAAGGGGTATGGCCAAAATTTTCCACCACAACTTAGCTTATCACCAACTTCCAGGCTACACGAGAAAGAGAGGTTGATAGAAGGGATTTCTTTGAAGATAAGGTCAGAAAGTGACCTTCAAGTGAACAGCTAGCAGAGCCTGATGTGGAACCCTGGAGAGGAAGGTCACTACGACCTGAAGCTGGACTTGTGCCTAGAAAAGTTTAAAGCGGGAAGCTGCCCCTGGCTGCAGAAGGAGAGAGTGCACAGGGAGAACAAGGGCACTCCTGCCATCATCAGGCTTCCCCAGTGGCGGGCAGGCAGGTATGCACCCCAGTGGTCAGAGGGGACCTCACTGAAGGTAGCTGAACTTGATCATCATGGAGCAGCCCTGTCCAAGACCTCCGCCTGCGAACCCAGCATAGTCCTCAGGAGTTAGGAGCTGAGTGGAAAGTCATAAATGGAGAAGCAGCGCCTGTACTAGGGTGTGGTGAAGCGGGAGGTCCGTGGTGAGGCGGGAACCCCCAAAAGCGCCCCGTAGAGAACGGGCAAATATCTGGGCATCTGTCACTCGGGAGCCCTGGTGCCAGATTGCAGAGTCATTGGTCTCAAACGCGTCCTTTGTCCTTCCCTGCCTGATTTCAAGCCTGCTTGTTCGGATGCGGCGCAGAGAGGGAGGGAGGAGCCGCGGCAGAGGAAGAGGGAAGGCTGAGAACCAGCTCCTCCCTCAGTGGCAATTCTCGAGGCCACCGTGGAGGAGGAGGTAAAGCTCTGATAGACAGCTAGCTGGTCTGCCCTTGTGAATGATTAAATGTGAGATTGCTCACCAAGAGCTGAAAGCGAGTAGAAATGTTGGACATCTGCGGGAGAGAGTGGCCAGCGGCGGAGAGAGAATTCAAACCAGCATACGTGACAAAGAGTAAAGTTGTGGATTGGTTTGTTTTTTTTCAGTTTATATGCTCTGACCTCTTACTAAATACTTTAGGTACACATTGAAGGAAATTACATGTTTTTAATACTTATCACAAGTGGCACAGTTTTGGAAACAGATACAACTGACTCTTGGTATAAACGCACAGTGAGGGGCGCCTAGGTGGCTCAGTCGGTTGAGCGTCCGACTTCGGCTCAGGTCATGATCGCCGTCTGTGGGTTTGAACCCGCGTAGGGCTCTGTGCTGACAGCTCAGAGCCTGGAGCCTGTTTTCGGATTCTGTGTCTCCCTCTCTCTCTGACCCCTGTTCATGCTCTCTCTGTGCCTCAAAAATGAATAAACGTTAAAAAAATTTTTTAAATAAAAAAACACACAGTGAAATTGACAGGAGTGAAAAACAAAAACAAAAACAAAAAACACAACATCTCACCTGGGTGGAAAGAAGCAAGCACATTCACCACCATGTACAGAGAATCCCGAGTGGTGAATGAGTGGCTGAAGTGGAGGTCTGTGAATTTTACCATTCCCTCTTTTAAAGACCCACTATTTACTTCTTTATTTGTTGTCTTGAAAAGTGTTTATTTACTTGGGGCCCCTGGGTGGCTCAGTCGTTTGAGTGTCCAACTTCGGTTCAGGTCACGATCTCGCAGTTTGTGAGTTCGAGCCCCGTGTTGGGCTCCCTGCTGTCAGATGTCAGTGCAGAGCCCATTTGGGCTCCTCTGTCCCCCTCTCTGTGTCCCTCCCCCACTTGCACTCTCCCACAAATAAAAATATTTTTAAAAACACAAAAAAATTAAATAAAATGTGTATGTATTTATTTTGAGAGAGCAAGTACATGAGCGCACAGGGCTCAAGCCCATGAACCCGCATAACCTGAGCCACAATCAAGAGTCAGAGGCTTACCCCACAGAGCCACCCAGGTGCCCCAACTCCAATTTTTAAGGAATAAAACCCATTTAGAGGTAATACATGAAAAAAGTCAAACAGAAGTAATGGTACCTGCATTCAATGAAATACTAACACTTCAAAAAGGACTTGAGAGACCATATTGATTATTAAAACTTGAGTAACAAGGACACAATTCTCATTTATCCTGTGTGTAAGTGTATTTTAAGTTTTCCATAATAAAAAGTTTTTTTAAAGAAGTTATCTATTATAATAATAGCTGTTACTTCCTCCTGGGTCACTAACTGATGAGAATTTGATGACAGCCTAGGGCCTTTCCATAGAAAATTTAAAATTTTTTTCTTTTTTCAACGTTTATTTATTTTTGGGACAGAGAGAGACAGAGCATGAACGGGGCAGGGGCAGAGAGAGAGGGAGACACAGAATCAGAAACAGGCTCCAGGCTCCGAGCCATCAGCCCAGAGCCTGACGCGGGGCTCGAACTCACAGACCGTGAGATCGTGACCTGGCTGAAGTCCGACGCTTAACCGACTGCACCACCCAGGCGCCCCCATAGAAAATTTAAATTGGGGACACCTGGGAGCCTCAGTCAGTTCAGCGTCTGACTCTTGATCTCGGCCCAGGTCTCGGTCTCATGGTTCATGAGACTGAGACGTGCATTGAGCTCTGTGCTGACAGTGCAGAGCCTGCTTGGGATTCTCTGTCTCCCTCTCTCTCTGCTCCTCCCCTACTCATGCTTGCTTTTATGCTCTCGCTCTTTCTCTCTCTCTCTCTCAAAATAAATAAATAAACTTAAAAAAAGAAAAAGAAAAATTTAGATAGACCTATGTATGAAAGTCCTGTGCACAGTTTCAGCAGATCCATGGAATCCCTGCAGATCGTCCATGGATCCCAAAAGAAGTTCTGGTTCACATTCTTTCATTTACAAATGAGGAAACTAAGTTCCAGGGAGGAGGGAGGTGAGATGATTTGCTCAAGGTGATGAAAGGAGTCCAGCTGGTAACTGCATCTTCCACAGCGCATTCCCATATCCTTCTTCGGTCAGGATGGGGAAGAAAGTTCTGGAATAGAACACGGTACCATTAGGGAGTATCCTCTAAGGGGGCTGTTGAATGTTTCATCCATCTGTCCTTATTTCTAGAAATGCAGCCTCTATTGACCTAGTCACCCAGGTAGAAACACTGGAGCCCCCTTTCCCCCTTCCTCTGCTTAATGCTGCATATCCAATCAGTCACCAAGTCCTGTGACTCCCACTCTGTGTCCTCTGTCACTTCTGACCCCTCATTGCTTTTCCTCCCGTCATTTCTCATCACAGGTCTTCCTATACTGTGGTGACTTCCTCCTCACTAGCCTCCTGCCCCCCTGTCTTAGCCCTTACCCTATCCACAGGGACTCACCAGCTTAACCTCTCAAACGCATACCTCTTACCATGTGTCTGCCCTGCTCAAAAAACTGCTTGTGATTCATTTCCCAAATGAAGCCACTGAGGCCCAGAGCAATGGCATGCTAAAATCAAGTCTGCACAGACAGTAAATGGAAGCCTAGAATCCAGAACTCTGGAACCCAAGCCTTCCAGTTTCAAATGTAATGCCCTTAAAGGATAGACCCTAGAAACCAACATGAGAACCAACTAGGAAGTTTGATCAGCATGCAGATTTCTAGAAACCTTCCCTGATGACTACATTAGACTCTCCAGGACGTCTGTATCTTCAACAAGCTCTAAAGGTAGTTCTAAGAGTCTGTCACATTTGGGAATTACTTCTCTATAGCAATAGATGTAGTTTTAGATAACCAATAAATTGATTAAAAATCCATTTATATGTTGTTATTGATATATCAATTATCTAATACTGCCTATATTAGTAAGACTTTCTTTAGACATTACTGCCACTTTGACTTACTTGCATACATTGTTTGTCAAAATAAACAGTCTGCATGGTGGCTGTAAATCCTGAAGACCAGAAAAGAATACGTGTATGGTATTCCTTTGAAAGGCTGGTGACATAGACTATGACTGGTTGGCAATATTTATTCTTTGTCCATTTACAGTCAGCAAGGAGATCAAACTTTGACTAGTGTCTCATTGCCTCCTCTGCACAGCTGCTGAATCCACATGTGAATCACGAGCTTTGTTACTTGTTACACTTCCCTGTGAATCAGAGCACACATCCCTAAACCTCTTTCTGCAGAGGTTTTCATTGCTAGCGTCCTCTTTCTCTTTCTATGTTCAGACCCTTCAAAGGAAGGTCACACTTGGAGCATAACGTGTCCAGCCCACACAGGCATCCACAAACTGTGAATTTCAGACCAAAACAGTTCAAGGCTTCAGAGAAAGCTCAAGGCTTCAGGAGGCTAGGATAAGAAGTATCTGGGCAACGAGAGTGGGTGCAAACTAAAAGGGAGATAAATCGCGAAGGTCTGAACACTCTGGTTGAGAAGAAACATTCCCAGGTGGGTTTGACGTTAGTGGGTTCCCCGCGCAGACTGGCTGATCCCAGCCCAATTGAACACCTGCTAGTTACTCGAGATAAACTTCCCAGATCTTCTGGGTGCTGTGAAGGTCCCCACAACTTCTGTCTCTGCCAGACCTTTGTCCTCACACCTAGAAGAGGCGGTCTGTAAATAAAATACAGAAAAGAGACTCCAGGAGCCCAGTCTACCAACAGATAATTCAGTTCATCAATTCAACATTTGACAACAAGGGCAGGAGGGAACTTTCTGGGGCGATGGGAACGTTCTACATCTTGATTAAAGCCGTGGTAACACAACCACATCCGTTTGTCAAAATTCATTGAACCATACACTTGAAAAAGTGAAACTTGAACATAAATATAAATCGTGCCTCAGTAACAGTGACTTCAAAAATATATTAAACATAATGTAAAAGAATGCTTATAAGATTAAAAATACTTAGAAAGGATATAAAGAAGATTAAGGGTGAATCAAAGAATAATACAAAGATGACATTTTCTTTTAAACAGTAGATAGCAACTTCAACATATTTTTTTAAATTTTCTTTTGTGTTTATTTTATTTTTGAGAGAGACAGAGACAGGGTGCAAACCCACCGCAAAGCCTGAGCTGAAGTCAGATGCTCAACCGACTGAGCCACCCAGCCCCCACCTTCCAGTTTTAAATAGAAAAAAATCAACATAAAAACTTAAAACATCTCCGTAATGAAAGATGTCATGGCAAAGTTAAAAAGCAAGTGATAGTTCCTTGACCTGGCAATTTCATTGCTAGGAATCTGTCTCCTACAAATACACTTCTGGATACAAAATAGAATATCCAAAAAGTTATTTATTTCATTGTTGTTTGTAATGGTAAAATAGTTGGAAACGACCCAAGTGTCCAGGATAAACTACAGTTACATCCACACAATGGAGTCTGAAGAAGCAGAGAAACAGAATGAGGAAGATGCGGAGTGGTTATTAGAATATCTACAATGTATATTAAGTGAAAACACTTCATAGAGGTCAGAACATTGTCTACTGTTTGATACAGTTTATTAAGAAAATGAGGGGAAAGACTATATGGACATTGTTGCTTATGTTTACAAAATGAAGAACAGGAAAAATGATTTCATACAGGGGATAGGGAGGAACAAGGTGAAGGGATAAAGCTGGAAATGAGACTGCTCTCGGTTTATCTTTCTGTGTAGTTTTGATTTTTGAATCTTGTAAGATAACTATTTTTAAAATGTAATTAAATACAAAAGTTAAATGACATTCTAGAGAAACTACATAAAAGACTAACAGCCATCTTATAGACTGAATGTTTGTCATGGAATGTTGTGGAATGTATGTCTGTGACCCCCCCCCCCCCCCACACACACACACCACCACCACCAAATTTTTATGTTGAAATCCTGGCTTAGTTGGTTAAGCTTCCAATTCTGGCTCAGGTCATGATCTTGTGGTTTGTGAGTTCAAGCCCCGCATCAGACTCTGTGTGGACAGCTCAGAGCCTGAAGCCTGCTTCAGATTCTGTCTCTTCCTCTCTCTCTGCCCCACCCACCTTGTGCTCTGTTGTCTCTCAAAAAATAAATAAATGTTTGGGGCGCCTGGGTGGCGCAGTCGGTTAAGCGTCCGACTTCAGCCAGGTCACGATCTCGCGGTCCGTGAGTTCGAGCCCCGCGTCGGGCTCTGGGCTGATGGCTCAGAGCCTGGAGCCTGTTTCCGATTCTGTGTCTCCCTCTCTCTCTGCCCCTCCCCCGTTCATGCTCTGTCTCTCTCTGTCCCAAAAATAAATAAACGTTGAAAAAAAAAAAGAAAATTAAAAAAAAAAATAAATAAATGTTAAAGAAAGAGAGAGAGAGAGAGAGAAAGAAAGAAAGAAAGAAAGAAAGAAAGAAATCCTAACCCCCCAAAGTGATGGTATTTTGAGATGGGGGTCTTTGGGAGGTAATTAGGTTATGAGTGTGGAGCCCTGGTGATGGAGTTAGTGCCCTTATAAGAGGAGATACTAGAGGTCCTTCTCTCTCTCGCTCTCTCTCTCTCTCCTCTCTCTTCTCTCCTTCTCTCTCTTTGCAATGAAAACACAGCCATCTGCAAACCAGGAAGTCAGCCTTCACCAAACGCAGGATCTGCCAGCACCTTCGTTTTGGACTTCCCAGCCTGCAGAATTGTAAGAAATATTTGTTGTTTAAGCCACCCAGTCTTACAGCAGCTTGAACTAAGACAGACCATCATAAATAAAAAGCCTTCATAAATCAATAAGAAGTTTCAATCTAATAGGAAAATGAACAAAGAAGATTCTTGTGAAAAAACACACTCCTATGTGTCTTCTCTAGTCCCAGCATTCTACTTCACTTCTGCTATTTCTGATCACCAAATGTGTGGTAATTCTCCCACGCCAAGCAATCCTGCAACCCCAGCAGGCTGTTATATAATTTAACTCAATCCTGACACTCTGTCTGAAGATAGTATCAGATCCCACAAAGTCAAAGTCATTCCGAGAAGACCGCCCTTTCCTTCAACTTCAGATGCTAATCACAAGTCCAGGTTGTTACCTGAACTCGTGACCAACTGGCTATAAATCAGAAGTTCCCATGACCCCCTTCTCAGGCTCAGCTCATTTGCTAGAGCCACTCACAGAACTCAGGAAAACAGTACTTTCTAGATTACTGGCTTGTTACAAAGGATATTAAAGGATACGAATGAATAACCAGATGAAGAAGTACATCTTTCAAGTTCCAGAGCTTCTGTTCCTTTGAATTTGAGGTGCACCACCTTCAGGCACTTTAAAGTGTTCCTGCAAGCCAACCCGGAAGTTCTCTGAGCTCCTCATTTGGGGGTTTTGTGAAGGATTCATTTACGTACACACGATTGATTAGATCTTTGCCATTAGTGACTCAGTCACTCTTTAACACTTCTTCCATCCCCAGAGATCAGGGGATGGGACTGAAAGTTCCATCCCTCTAACCATAAAGTTGGTTCCCTTGGCAACCGGCCCCTATCCCTGGGTGCTTTCCAAAAGTCACCTCGTTAACACAAATTCAGGTGTGGCTGGAAGGGGCTTGTTATGAATAGCAAAAGTCACTCAGGAAATTCCAAGGGTTTTAGGAGCTGTGTGCCAGAAATGGCAACCAAACAGATGCAAATTAAAACAATAAGATTTTTTCATGCATCTGATTATCTTAAATTTAAAAGATTGATAGTATCATTGAAGGGTAGAAGGATGGGGAAACAGAATCTTTATTCAGCTGTTGGTATGAGAATAAACTGGTAGGGTCTTATGGAATGTCTTCAAAATTCCAATTCTAGAAACGTGTGCCAAATACATGCTTGTAATAAACATCAGTATACTACAGTGATGTTTATTTCAGCATTGGCTGTAATAGTAACAAATTGGAAACAGCTTAAATGTCTATTATATTATGATACAGCCTTACAATGGAACACGAGGCAGTCATTAGAAGAATGAGGTGGCTGTGTATGTACTAACATAGAAAGATCCTTAACACATATTATCAAGTGTACAGAGCAAATTGCAGCAATTATTACCATCTTTTTGTAAATCAAAGGATTAATGGTTTTATCATATCCATGTATATATGTGCATGAGATAACCTCGTGTAAGAGCTGACATTTCATGCCATTCAAAATGTTTAGTACTAGGGGTGCCTGAGCGGTTCAGTCAGGTTAAGTGTCCCACTTCAGCTCAGGTCATGATCTCACAACTTGTGGTTTCAAGCCCTACGTTGGGCTCTGTGCTTACAGCTCAGAGCCTGGAGCATGCTTCAGATTCTGTGTTTCCCTCTATCTCTCTCTGCCCCTCCACTACTTGTGCTCTGTCTCTCAAAAATAAACAAAGAATTTAAAAAAATGTTTAGAATTGAAGGAAACCTTAAAAGTCATTTAATGTTGTGGTTTTCAAAATTAAGTTTGTTTTCTAATTGCATCAGAAACCATAGGGAAACGTCTTTTTGTTTTTTGGCAATAAAGTATTTATTTTATTATTATTATTTTTTTTTTTTAATTTACATTCAAATTAGTTAGCATATAGTGCAACAATGATTCCAGGAGTAGATTCCTTAGTGGCCCTTACCCATTTAGTTCATCCCCCCTCCCACAACCCCTCCTGTAACCCTCAGTTTGTTCTCCATAGTTATGAGTCTCTTCTGTTTTGTCCCCCTCCCTGTTTTTATATTATTTTTGTTTCCCTTCCCTTATGTTCATCTGTTTTGTCTCTTAAAGTCCTCATATGAGTGAAGTCATATGATTTTTTGTCTTTCTCTGACTGACTAATTTCACTTAGCATAATACCCTCCAGTTCCATCCACGTAGTTGCAAATGGCAAGATTGCATTCTTTTTGATTGCTGAGTAATACTCCATTTTATATATATACCACCTCTTCTTTATCCATTCTTCTGTTGATGGACATTTGGGCTCTTTCCATACTTTGGCTTTTGTTGATAGTGCTGCTATAAACATTGAGGTGCCTGTGTCCCTTTGAAACAGCACATCTGGGGGCGCCTGGGTGGCGCAGTCGGTTAAGCGTCCGACTTCAGCCAGGTCACGATCTCGCGGTCCGTGAGTTCGAGCCCCGCGTCGGGCTCTGGGCTGATGATGGCTCAGAGCCTGGAGCCTGTTTCCGATTCTGTGTCTCCCTCTCTCTCTGCCCCTCCCCCGTTCATGCTCTGTCTCTCTCTGTCCCAAAAATAAATAAACGTTGAAAAAAAAATTAAAAAAAAAATAAAAAATAAAAAAAAAAGAAACAGCACATCTGTATCCCGTGGATAAATGCCTAGTAGTGCAATTGCTGGATCATAGGGTAGTTTTCTTTTTAGTTTTTTTGAGGAACCTCCATACTGTTTTCCAGAGTGGCTGCACCAGCTTGCATTGCCACCAACAATGCAAAAGAGATCCTCTTTCTCCGCATCCTCGCCAACATCTGTTGTTGCCTGAGTTGTTAATGTTAGCCATTCTGACAGGTGTAAGGTGGTATCTCACAGTGATTTTGATTTGTATTTCCCTGATGATGAGTGATGTTGAGCATCTTTTCATGTGTCTGTTAGCCATCTGGATGTCTTCTTTGGAAAAGTATCTGTTCATGCCTTTTGCCCATTTCTTCACTGGATTATTTGTTTTTTGGGTGTTGTGTTTGATAAGTTATTTGTAGATTTTGGATACTAACCCTTTATCTGATATGTCATTTGCAAATATCTTCTCCTATTCTGTCAGTTGCCTTTTAGTTTTGCCGATTGTTTCCTTTGCTATGCATGAGCTTTTTATCTTGATGAGGTCCCAGTAGATCATTTTTGCTTTTGTTTCCCTTGCCTCCAGAGATATGTTGAGTAAGAACTTGTTGCAGCCAAAGTCAAAGAGGTTTTTGCCTGCTTTCTCCTTGAAGACTTTGATGGCTTCCTGTCTTATGTTTAGCTCTTTCATCCATTTTGAGTTTATTTTTGTGTATGGTGTAAGAAAGTGGTCCAGTTTCATTCTTCTGCATGTTGCTGTCCAATTTTCCCACCACCATTTGCTGAAGAGACTGTTTTTATTCCATTGGATATTCTTTTCTGCTTTGTCAAAGATTAGTTGGCAACACATTTGTGGGTCCATTTCTGGGTTCTCTATTCTGTTCCATTGATCTGAGTGTCTGTTCTTTTGCCAGTATCATAGCATCTTGATGATTACAGCTTTGTAATACAGCTTTAAATCTGGGATTGTGATGCCTCCAGCTTTGGTTTTCTTTTCCAAATTAGACTTATTAAGACATTTCCCCCATCATAGACAGTTTTCTCCATGAAATAAATTCTGTGCCAGAGATAAAGAAATGATGTTTGGATTCACTAAAAACCCTCTCTTCAAAACTGCCACTCATTGGCCTTGGTTTGCCACTTAGTTCATCTGTGGTGTCTCTCACATGGCCTCCCTGGCTGAAGATGCTTCTCCCAGCTAAATTCCATGGTTCCCAATTCCTGGTTCTATTTTATATGGTTCTTTGGAAGAAAGTTCTGGAAACCATGCTACCCGTTCTCCTGATGCCCTTTGCCTGGAATCCATCTAGCTTCCAATGCCCTTCCTAGGCTGTAGCACACATGCCTGAACACACTCCAGGTAAAGCTTAGCTGCTCCAAAGAACAGTGGGATTATTGCTTTCAAAATATTGGCTGCAATATTCCCTTAATACCTTAGCTGACTGGGAACCAAAAATGTGCCTCTCCTTTTCCTGACCTTAGTTCCAGATGGTTGAGATTTTATCAACATGCATGTTTTTGTCACAGATTAAACAATGGGTCAGATGAAGGTATAGAGTTCATTCTTCTCCCTCAGGTTACCATAGCCCCTATTCTAACATCAGTTCTCAAATATGGTCTACTGGGAAATTTGAGCTTTATTTTCCAGACCCAGCACAATCTGTTCCTCTAGATCTAGTGCTTTTGGAGGAAGCTAAAATTCCAGAAGAATCTTCTGACCGATTAAACTCTCCAAATGAAAGCTTTGCTAAGAACAAACATCAAATGTGCTAGCTGTTGTTTTTAATAATTTAATAAGGTAAATATATTGTTATCCTTCAAAAATAACATCTCTCAAAGTCAGCCTCCTATCTCCATTTCTTTCTTTTTTCGATTTAAAAAATTTTTTTAAATGTTTATTTATTTTTGAGAGAGAGAGAGTGCGTGAGCAGAGGAGGGGCAGACAGAAAGACACACACAGAAGCCAAAGCAGGCTCTAGGCCCTGAGCTGTCAGCACAAAGCCCAATGTGGGGCTCAAACTCAGGAACCAGGAGATCATGGCCAGAGCCAAAGTAGGATGCTTAACCGACTGAGCCACCCAGGCACCCCTCTCCATTTTTTTTTTTTGAGGCAAGTTTGGATGCCTAACTTTAGGCATTAACTTTGTTTAGGATCCATTGTAGACAACTAGTATTGCTTGCTTGCTTATTTATTTATTTATTTATTTATTTATTTATTTATTTTTAACATTTATTTATTTTTGAGACAGAGAGAGACCAAGCATGAACAGGAGAGGGGCAGAGAGAGGGGGAGACACAGAATCAGAAGCAGGCTCCAGGCTCTGAGCCATCAGCCCAGAGCCCGACGCGGGGCTCGAACTCACAGACCGCGAGATCGTGACCTGAGCTGAAGTCGGACGCTTAACCGACTGAGCCACCCAGGCGCCCCTAGTATAGCTCATTTAAATGGACACGTGTAAAAGCTATTCCGAGCAGGAAGGTGGACTCATATCTTTCAGGAACATGGTTTTGTAGTGGATACAAAGTAGGTTAGCTTCTGGCTTAGCACCTTCCTGGCTGCCCACTCAAGACTGGCCAGTGCTGATTGGTCCAAGAGTAGAAGACACTGACCCAGACTGGACCAGTAAGAGAAAATTTGAATGGAATACACAGGCAGGTGGAGTTGAGGCATCTAAAGCCATACCCCAGAGGGGTCCAGGAGCTCCTGCTGCTGCTCTGGTCCTGCCTTCCTCTGGGCTCTGCTCTACCATTCAGAATCCTTCCTGTGTAAATCTGTTTTTCATTATGTTGGTCAGAATTGAACATTAATCAGTATTAAATTTGAGAGTTGTCTCCAGAGTATGGTCATAAGAATTTGTCACTAGCCCTGTGCTCCTTGTCATTTCTGTCAGAGCCTTAAATCAAACCTTAATGTAGCTGCACTTTACCCAGAGCCTGGGTTCTGCATTTCTGGTAGACTTCTAGGGGGCTGGGGCATAGCCTGTACTTTGAGCAGTGGGAACTTGAATACATACAAGTTGTGGTTATTAAATCTGCAGAGGTCCCAAAGTTTTTTTTTTGTTTGTTTGTTTTTTGTTTTTTTTCCCCCAACGTTTAAAGCAAATGCTAATGTAGAATTGCCAAATCTAGACATTTATACCCTAAATTAAAGTTGGTATAGAAGAGGCAGGACTATTAGTAACAGCCAACACAGATGCTAGACTATGTGCTTCTGTATTTTCAAGGGATCGTTTCAGTGACCCATGAAACATATGTTATAATTATCCCCATTATAGAAATGAGTCAAGTGGGACCTAGTAGTGCCCAAGGTCACATAGCTACTGAGAAGTGGAGGCCAGGTGGGGCCCCAGCTGTCAGATTCCAGAGCCCTGCTCTGAACCAACACAGTGTCTTTCTCAACGGAAGGTCTGCATGCGTGAGCATGCTCAGCTCAGTGTGGGAAGCTCTTCTGCCTTGAGTAGGAGGCAGATGGATTAGATGACCTCCAGGCTCCAGCCTACCTTCCACCTAATCAAGAGTCTGGACTTGCCAAGCCCAAACTACAGTTTCCCTTTCCTTATCTCCTGTTGCAGCTTCCCATAGTGAAATGGAGAAAATAAACCTCACAGAGAAATTTGGGACTTAGAAGGAGAGAATGGAGGCGATCTAGAGGGGATCTGCACAGAGAGGTGCTTCATCAGGCAAGACTTCCAGCAGCTCTGACCCACGTCTTGGGAGGTGATGAGCCTCCTCTCATACCATAGTGGTCAGGGCTCTCCAGAGAAACAGGACCAATGCAATGTGTGTATTTATATATATAGAGAGAGAGAGAAACCTATTATAAGAAATTGACTCACATGTTTATGGCAGCTTACAAATCTCAAGATGTGCAGTCATCGAGCTGGAGACCCAATGATGTAGGTTGGCAGGCTGGAGACCCAGGAAGAATCAGTGTTTCAGTGAGCATGAGGACAGGTAAACAACAACAACAACAACAACAACAACAACAAAAACCTTCACCCATGTCCCATGTCAAAGGCAATCAGGCAAGAGGAGTTCCCAGTTATTCAGGGAAAGGTGGGCCTTTTGTTGTATTCAAGCCTTCAGAGGGTTGGATGATGCCCTTTAGGCCAAGGTAGGCAATCTGCTTCACTCGCTCAATGAATTTAAATGTTCAACTCATCCAAAAACACACAAAATAATGTTTGGCCAGATATCTGTGCCCTGGCTGGCAGAGCCAAACTGACATGTAAAATTCACCATCTCTCCGGCTTTCTCCCAAGGATCTCCCTGACTGACTCTCCCATCCCTCGTCCCGGGCTGAGATGGTAGATTTCACTTGGGGCAGCCCTCACTTGGCACAGTCTGTGGATTGGGCTGCCCTCCGCCCCAACCTTGTACAAATACAAATCAAGAATGATTTTGTTTTCACTTTTTTAGAGTTAAAGGTATTATCTAGAAGACATCCAGATGACTCCTCTAGCTTTGAAATCTAAACATTTATACTTCTGGAGGAAAAGTGTCAGTCTTTTGGAAATCCTTTGGAGGAGGCTCATTTTGTGTCATCATAAGGATCTTTGAGTCTGTGGAAAGGGACTCTGCACGTTCACATTGGAATCATTTACTGGGGGTTCCTTAAAAGACAGATTGAAATAAAAGTATAAATAAACAATAAATAGGAGCACCTGGGTGGCTCAGTCTGTTGAGCATCTGACTCTTGATTTCAGCTCAGGTCATTATCTTACAGTTCTGGGACTGAGCCCTGTGTCAGGCTCTATGCTGAGCATGGAGCCTGCTTGGTATTCTCTCTCTCTTTCTCTCTCTCTCTCTCTCTCTCTCTCTCTCTCTCTCTCTCTCCCTCTCCCTCTCCCTCTCCCTCTCCCTCTCCCTCTCCCTCTCCCCCTCTCCCCAACTCGAGTTCTGTCTCTTAAATTAAATTAAATTAAATTAAATTAAATTATAAGTAAATAACACCCCCAACATACACACACACACACACACACACACACACACACACACACACCATTTCAGAGAAGTGAGTTCTCTTAGACGGCACTAGAAATGGCATCTAAAACCAGAAGGAAAATTCTATGTAGTGAGGCAGAGAAGTCATTTTCTAGTAACTATTGTTAACAAAGTTTAGTGAGTAATATTTAAGTAACAAGGGTAATAAATGAGTCATCATGTCTTTATTCTTTTATGATTGTGGAATGTAAGCAGTGAGCTTTGTACCAGAAAACTGCATAATTGCTTTTTTCAAGCAGAGAATTTACAGCATTATCTGCAGAAAAGGCAGAGATAGAGAGTACTATCTGTGGAATTCTGCTGAGTGCACCAACTTACTTAGTATTATGATTTGTCTGCAGAGAAGTAAAGGTAACCTTAGTTCAAGACAAACTCTGTCATTACTGTCTCCACTATGTGATCCTTCATCTCTGTAGAACTGTCAGTCCCCCACCAAGCCAAAGAGAATGAGCCTACAGACAGGGCAGGAAGCTGCGAGAACCGGGTTCTCTCTATTCCCAAGCCAGCCAACACCATGACTTGAGTCAAATTTGGGGCAGGGGGAAGGGTGCTGATTGATGCTGTAAAGATCTGCCTCCTGGATATTCCATGGGTACCAGACACGCACAGAGCCTGGCTGTGGTGTTCCATTACAAATATTTGTTGAATGGATGACTGAATAGATGAATGGCAAGTGGGGAGAAGGTTGTGACCTCAAGGAACTGAGGCAGTGTATGATCATCGTGAGCTCCAGACCCCGCGATGTTGTCCTAAACATATGTACTGTCTTAGTCTGTTCAGGCGGCAATAGCCATATACCGTAGACTGGGTGGCTTATAAACAGCTGTAATGTGTTGTTCACCATTCTGAAGGCTGGAAGTCCAAGATCAGGATGCAGCATGGTCAGGTTCTGGTGGGGGACCCTGCTGGGGTGAGACTGCTGACTTCTCGCTGTGTCCTCACGTGGCAGAAGGGGCTAGGGAGATTTGTGGGGTCTCTTTTATAAGGGCCCTGTTCCCAGTCATGGCAACTCCCCTTGTCATGACCTCATCATCTCTTAAATGCCCAACCTCCTAATACCATCTCCTCGCGAGTTAGGATTTCAACATATGAATTTGTGGGGAACGCAAACATTCGGACCACAGCATATGGTAATTATGGAAGTGGAGAACAGAGAAGAGTGGGATACACTACAGATTAGAAGCTCTGCCCTTAGGGCAGACACTCTTGGTTTGAAACGTAGTTTTGTCACTCGCTAACTGTACAAACTTGGGCAATTGCTTTGACTCTGCTTCCTCAGTTTTCTCATGTGGAAAATGGGGCTGATTCTGGTACCTAGCCCTGTCCTGTAAGACTACATGAGATAATGCAGGAACATCTTTGGCACATAGTAAGTGCTCAGTCAATGCTAGCTGCTGTTATTTATGATAGCAAAGACCTCACCTCCTCAAAAACCCCACTCCTCCTTAATCACTACACATTGTGTAGATATAGGAAACTTCACCTGGCAGCCTGAAGATATTTTAGAGTGGTCTGATAGCTTATCATAAAGGCTTTTTTGGGGCACTAATAATTCAATGGGAGTTAGTGAGGAGTGAGATACAAGAAAGAAAAGTACTTTTAACAAGTTACATGAAAAGGACATTTGAACTTGGGTTAAAAAGCAACGAAGATATGTTCACATCTCCAAGATCAACTTTCAGGAGGAAAAAAACATGGCATGTGTAGGATACAACAGCCATTGTGGGTTGACCCCTACTCAGCTCCCTCTACTGTCCATTTCCCTGAGGGCCTTAGCCCGTGAGGAAGTGGAAACACAGGCCACCTACCCACTCCTGGTTTGCTAAGTGGCTCTTGCAACCCATTAAGGAGCACTCCCAGAGGGACAGTCAGTTCAGCTCAAGGGCAGTGCTGAGTTGTTAATGCAATCCCTGAATCTGATTCAATGTCCATTTGGGCCTGGTTTTTCACCCAAGCTGCCCTGGCTGTGGAGTCATACACCTTTGGGGGTTCTCATCCACTCTGACATCCTGGCTGACCCAAGTGGGCTGCTGGAAACCTACTTTTATCCTGAGATCTCTGGATTGGTTTCATTTTTGGGCCCAAATGGTTTGACTGCTAAATTTTTTACTTTGAGTTAGTAGGAGGGGCTGTACTGAATACAGCCAACGACAGACATAGAAGTCATTCATTCTGGTGAACAGGCAGCATTCCAACTGCCTTATCTATGCAAGTACAAGCAGAATTGGCGTGAGAGTCAAATACTCTAGCATGAAAAAAATAACCAAAGAGGACTCATTACTGGGATAGATCCGAATTGCTGACTTGCCCCCAAATATGTCCCCTCTTTAGTTCACGCAAAAATGCAAATACTCTCAGAAAGGAAAATACTTAATAATAACAACTGATATTTGCTGAGCGGTTCCCATTGTGCCAGGCCCTGTGTCAAGAGCTTTACACAAATGATCTCATATAACCCTGACAACAGACCCCTGACTATCATCACTTTGCAGATAAAGAGATAGAGGCTCCAAGGGCTTAAATATGTGTGCTGAGGGCGGAACCAGGCAGCCTGGCCTCAAAGTCCGTCCTCTTGACTACCACTCCGCTTCTATAATGTTTGTTCATCTTCCAGCAGTTTATGCCAAATGCTATGGGGAAAAGGAAACTCAGTCAGACACAAATTATGCCTTTGAAGAGCCAATCACCAAGCAGAGCTGTTGAGACCAACGTGGAATCTTAAAATAAGCATTTATTTTTTTTTTTAACGTTTATTTATTTTTGAGACAGAGAGAGACAGAGCATGAACAGGGGAGGGCCAGAGAGAGGGAGACACAGAATCCGAAACAGGCTCCAGGCTCTGGGCCATCAGCCCAGAGCCCGACGCGGGGCTCGAACTCACGGACTGCGAGATCATGACCTGAGCCAAAGTCGGGCACTTAACCGACTGAGCCACCCAGGTGCCCCTTAAAATAAGCATTTAAATAGAACTTACCATGCACTTTAAGTATATTAACTCATTTAATCATCAAGACAAACTTGGTGGTTGATACTATGATCATCTCCATTTAGTAAATGATAACACTAAGTACCTGAGGCCACACAGCTACAGAGGACTGAAGCTTGTATTTGAACCTGAGCTCTTAAAGGGACAAAAATTTTGAGGAGAGGGGTGCCTGGGTGGTTCAGTCCTTTAAGCGTCCGACTTTGGATCAGGTCATAATCTCACAGTTTGTGAGTTCGAGCCCCGTGTTGGGCTCGGGGCTGTCAGCTCAGAGCCTGGAGCCTGCTTCCGGTTCTCTGTATCCCTCTCTCTCTCTCTCTCTCTCTCTCTCTCTCTCTCTCTCGCTCTGACTCTCCCCCACATGCACTCTCTCTCAAAATAAATAAATAAACATTTGAAAAAAAATTTTTTTAAGGTTGAGGAGACAGCAGTAAGGACAAACCTAGCTGCAAATGTGGTCACTCAGGACTCAGCAGTCTTCTGGGTGCACCTGTTCGGCCAATGGCAAATTCACCCTGCACTTTCCTCACTCTTCCAACAGTGCTTCATTTTAAATTAATTCATTCGATAAATGTTTGCTAAGCACCTGCGGTGTGCCAGGCCCAGGAGAGTCCATGGGTACAGAATGATGATAAGCTGAGGTACTCGTGAGGACCTCTGAGGAAACAGAGAAGATATTCAGACCAGACCAAGGAGGTCAAATTGGCTTGGCACAGGAGTCTCAAGGATGGGTGGAAAATTGCCAGGCAGACAAAAGGAAAGGTATTTTAGGCAGGGGGTTAATCACAGCCAAGACCCAGAGTTGTGAAGGAGCATGGTATCTGGAGAACGACATGGGGATGACTATGTTAGGTGAGTTGGATGAAGGAGGAAAAAGAGGTTTGGGTGGGAAGGCGGGCAGGGTGGGCCAGGCCAGATCGTGAAGGTCCCTAAGTGACAAATCAGAGTTTCCAGTTTTTCTAGCAGGCCACAGAAAGCTACTGGAAAAGTCTAACCAGGACACTGAACTGGTCTGATGTGCACCTTAGCCCTCTGATAGTAGCGAATGAGGGCTGAATTAGAAAAGGGAGTCCACGTCGGAAGGCAAGTGTAGGCTCTTGTAGTGGCAAGAAGGGGGCAGTGAAGCTCTCAGTGGGGCTGAAGGGGTTTAGGATGGACCCTGTCTAATGTTTTGCTTTAATCGGTTTATTCTGTGCCTGGTGTTTCTGTGATGGCCTCAAACCAGAGAATGAATTAGTGTATTTGCAAAGAATTCACCAAGCCTATATTAAAATTGTCATATCCTCCCAACTTTCTGAGAAACTCAGGGTCAAGGGCCTGTATCTCTCTTCTGTCAGCAAATTTTGACATGAAAATAACAGGGCACCTTCCCGTGAGTGATCGAGACCTTGTACTTACTTATCCTTATCCTGTAAATGAATTCTTGCGATTATATTCTCCTATTAAAAAAAAATGCTGATTTATTTTTCACAGAGACAGAGACAGAGACAAGCAGGGGAGGGGAAGAGAGAGAGGGAGCCACAGAATCTGAAGCAAGCTCCAGGCTCTGAGTTGTCAGCACAGAGTCCGACCCAGGGCTCAAACCCATGAACAGTGAGATCATGACCTGAGCTGAAGTCGGACGTTCAACCGACAGAGCCACCCAGGCACCCCAATTCTCTGATTTAATTTAGTTTTGAAAATGTGTTACCCTTGTAAATCCACAGATCAATCTTAGCCTCACCAACAGTGGCACAAGCAGACATTACATGTGTGCTAACATGATAAATTCAGAAGTCCATTGCACGACCCAGGGCAGATTGCTGTCTGAATCACTCTCTAGATGTAACCAACAGTTTTTGGGATATACAGGAATTAGACATACAAGTAACCATAAGGAAGCCTTCAGCCAGATCTAGAATGCAGGACATTCTACAGGAATTATCAGCGTCTTCGATAAACTCGTGACATGAAAGAGATGAAAAGAAAAGATAATTGGTATGAATGAAAGAGAGCTAAAAGAATAACAACCCAATGTCACGCTTGAGCCACGATTCAAGGAAACACACTATAAAAGACATCTTTCCCATTTGGGGATGATACTGAGGAATTAGTCATTTTGCTAGATGCAATAATGGTGTGGTGTTCACATATATTTTTAATGCCCTGTATTATATATTAGATATGTCACATAATCTCTGGGATAAATGAAAGAAATTTTATTCAATTAAAATAAGACACAATTGGGGCGCCCGGGTGGCTCAGTTGGTTAAGCGTCCGACTTCAGCTCAGGTCACGATCTCATAGTCCGTGAGTTCGAGCCCCGCGTCGGGCTCTGGGCTGATGATGGCCCAGAGCCTGGAGCCTGCTTCCGATTCTATGTCTCCCTCTCTCTCTGACCCTCCCCCGTTCATGCTCTGCCTCTCTCTGTCTCAAAAATAAATAAACGTTGGGGCGCCTGGGTGGCGCAGTCGGTTGAGCGTCCGACTTCAGCCAGGTCACGATCTTGCGGTCCGTGAGTTCGAGCCCCGCGTCGGGCTCTGGGCTGATGGCTCAGAGCCTGGAGCCTGTTTCCAATTCTGTGTCTCCCTCTCTCTCTGCCCTTCCCCCGTTCATGCTCTGTCTCTCTCTGTCCCAAAAATAAATAAACGTTGAAAAAAAAATGAATAAATAAATAAATAAATAAATAAACGTTAAAAAAAGAAAATAAGACACAATTGACAAGTTACTGATCACTGTTGGTTAACGAGAACCTAGAGTAAATTGTACTGTTGTTCTATATGTTTGAAATTTCCCATGATAAAAAAATGTGTGTGCTAGCTAATTCTGCTTGCTTTTTTACTGTTTTTAGCATAAACTCTTTAAGAAAAACAAACAAAATATATATATTTTGTTTATATATATTTTTTGTTATATATATATATATATATGTATGTGTATATATATAAAAGAATTAACTATTTCCCACTACTCTAAAAACAATCCCTGCCAGTATTTTTTTTATTTTTTTTTTTTAATGTTTATTCATTTTTGAGACAGAGCATCAATGGGGGAAGGTCAGAGAGAGAGGGAGACACAGAATCTGAAACAGGCTCTAGGCTCTGAGCTGTCAGCACAGAGCCCAACGCGGGGCTCGAACCCACGGACCGCGAGATCATGACCTGAGCCGAAGTCGGATGCCCAACCGACTGAGCCACCCAGGCGCCCCCCTGCCAGTATTTAATGTATTTCCTTGCATTTTTTTCTCTGCACACACTTGATTTTTACAGAGTTGGTAATCATTGTCCATTTCAAATTTTATTCTTATCTTTCCATAAAATATCATAGCATCTTTCATGTCATTACTCGGGCTTCATAACCAGTGGTGTGGCAACTCTTGAGACATGTGAGCTCACAGCTCTTCTTAAGCCTTGAGAATGCTTCTTCTTAGCTCTGTGTTCTTGAAGTCAGTCATTATGAGATAACGTAAGCCATGAACATCAGCAAACATTACGAATCGGAGCTTTGTTTCCTCAGAGAGCAGGTTGCTAGACATTTACCTGCACATCATTATTTATAAACATCATCTTTAATGGGCACCTAATAGCCCTTTGGTAAATATATGACAGCAAACAGTTACATGGTGCCTATTACATGCAGGTACTAAGTACTTTACTCATATAGCTCAGTTAATCCTAACAATGGACCGTATGAGGTTGGTGTTCTCATGCCCCACATTTCACAGATGGACCTGAGGCAGAAAGTGCTAACATAAATTGCCCAGTGTCCCACCTATAGTGTAGATGGTAGCAAGCACCGGACCTGGGATTTGAACTCAGGTAGTCTGACTCCCACCCTCTTCTGCGGGAGCATCTCAGCTCCCACCCTCTTCTGCAGCTTTGTGCCTCTGCTGCAGCCAGCAACTGGCCAAGTGCCCTGTGAGGCCAGCGGCCCTGCTCCCTCCTCATTCAGTGAGTAGGCGAGACTGCGAGGCGGGCATCTCCAGTTTTCTCCCTGCAGCTCGAGTGCTTGCTTTGGGGAGCCCAGCACCCACCACCACTGCTGCGGTTTAGATCATCCTCTCAGAACCGACTCTGCTCTCTGACAGAGCAAAAGCACACACCTGCTCTGCTAGCTGCTTACGAGCAACTTTCTTGGGTTACTTTTTGAGTTGAGGTGGGGTTGGGAGCGGGGGGGCGGCGGGGAATGGTGCCACAGCCCAAGCTGCAAGAACTACTGTGACCTCAGGGGCCCGGTGAGCTTTTGTATTACCCTGGGGGCAAGGACTCCATGGATGACTTCATTCTCCTGCCCTGGGAGTTGACCGTGTTTTAAGCATCTGCTGGGCAATCCGGAGCACTGGGCAGCGTTCTATTTCTGGTGTAGCTGCTGAGTTGCCGAGTGATAACGGGCCAAGTCATTTGACCACAGCAATGATCCTTTTACAGAATAAGGGCATCATGAGACCCAAGTGTTTTCAGGACACTCAGAAGCCCTTGCGGGCAAGATGCTGTGTGTGCTTTTTATCTGTCACCACCCATCTACTAGGGCCCAGCATTCACCTTGACAGGGGCGGGGACCCCCAGGGTGTCCAGTTCTGTGTTCTCACGTCCATGTGATAAGTGAGAGATGCCGCAGTGGGGTGGCTACTTAGATGTCCCTAAAGCTTCTCAGCCCAGCTTTGGATAAGGGGCTCACAGGAAGCCAAGAATAGACCATGTCACCAAGAAACAGAAGAAAAGAGAGACTGTCTTAGAAGATGTAGGGGTTTGATTATGATATGACTAAAATCATCACTAAAACAGAAAAGGTTTATATCCCCTACACGCAAAGCCTTGCAACAACACAGAGATTCAATCAGTATTTACTGAATATATGTCATTGTCACTCTAAGACCAAGGCGGTCTTGTAAGCATCTAGACTCTGTCCACTTTGGGAATTTCCCTGATCTTTCAAATTCCCTAACCCGTTGAGTGCTAACTAGGGATCCAACCAGAATTAGAAAACAATCAGCAGCAAATGTCTGGCCCTTTTCCGACAGTGTTTTTGTGGAAGGTCAGAATGGATAAACACATGAGAGAGCCAGGGAGAGGAATGGAAGGAACGACATTCTGTAAAAATGTGTAGGAACCTCTCTGTACTCAGATTCTCTTCACTGCCTTTGATCCAAGGGAAAGAAAGAGCTAGCTGCTTCTGCCATTCCAGATTACTCCCGGAATTGGAGAACCGAGACCTGTGTCCCCACCCAGGGTGGGGAGTGACAGGCAGCTGTCCTAACCTCCCTTGTGGAAACCATTAAGCAAAAGGGGCTTTGTATTTGCCATTTCTTTTTTTCAAGAGAACATTAAATCGTTTATGGATTACACATGATAATGGATGACACACAAGCTTTAATCTTATCTATACTTCTATCTGATGTTGTAATTTAGAGATATTGCATAGGATGTGCCAATGATTATATTAATAACCAAATAAACTCCAGGACTTCGCCTGGGTGACCCTTTAAACGGTGAACTCCAAGTCATGACACATTAATTGTCAGTTCAACTACACCAAGGTTTGTGGGGACAATGGCTTCTGTGCCCAAAAAGTTTGCAAATAAATCTTGAATGGACCCTGGCATCACCCTGAAGGAATTCTAACTTTACTGGGGTAGTTTACCAAGATGACTTCAGAATAGACTAACTTTACGCAGCACATTTTTAAAAAGACACAATTTATTCAGTGTAATGATTAGACTATTTAACAATCAACAGCATGGGTGCAAAAAAAAAAAAAAACATTAAAACCCTTCCTTGGAGGGACACCTGGGTGGCTCAGTCGATTGAGCATCTGACTCTTGATTTCAGACTAGGTCATGATCCCAGTGTTGTAGGATCAAGCCTCACATTGGGCTCCACACTGAGCCTGGAGGCTGCTTGAGATTCTCTCTCTCTCTCTCTCTCTCTCTTCTCCCTCTATCCCTCTCCCGACTCACGCTCTCTCTCTCTAACATAAAAAATTTTTTTAATTTAAAAAACCTTTGTTGGAATGCTTTACACTTTCCACAGAACAGAAACTAAAATAACCTGTTACATTTAGTCACAAATACAGAAGAGCCTGGGTGGCTCAGTCAGTTAAGTGTCCGACTTCAGCTCAGGTCATGATCTCACGGTTCTATGAGTTTGAGCCCCGCGTCGGGCTCTCTGCTGTCTGCATAGAGTCCTCTTCAGATCATCTGTCCCTCTCTGTCCCTGTACCTCCCCTGCTCTCTCTCTCTCTCAAAAATAAACATTAAAAAAAAAAGAAGCATAATTAGTCACAAATACAGTCCTCGAGCTTTATGCCCATGCACATGAGTATTGTCTAATACATGTCTTCTTTGTGGCAGCTAGGCCCTGCCACCACCGTGCTTGGGTGAGTTCACAAATCTGTTGTAACCTGTAGCGTCCTTGTCGCTTCTCTTGCCCTCGTCTCCTGCTAAGCTTTGTTTCCTGGCCGTAATTAAAACCTTCTGCCACTGCCATAGCTACTGTTACTGCTAGAACCATTATAGCCATCTTGGTTTAGCCACCTTGGTATAGCCACCGTGGTTTAGCAAAGTATTGGCCTCCACCACCGTAGGGGCCAGGGCTTTTGCCTCCAAATCTCCTCCTTTCGTGGGTCTAAAATTTGAAGATTGATTGTGGTAATTGCCAAAATCACTGTAAATCCCGCCACCCCCAAGGTTGTTCCCATCATTACCCATCATAGCCATCCCCACTGCCACCGGATCCACCACCAAAGTTTCCAGAACCACTTCGACCTCTTTGGCTGGATGAAGCACCAGCCATCTCTTGCTCAGCAAGGGCTTTCCTCACTTCACAGTTGTGGCCATTCACAGTATGGTACTTCTGAATGACACGCTGTTCTACAGAGTCATGATCATCAAAAGTTTCAAAACCAAAGCCTTCCTTTTTTTAAAAAAAAATTTTTTTTTCAACGTTTATTTATTTTTGGGACAGAGAGAGATAGAGCATGAACGGGGGAGGGGCAGAGAGAGAGGGAGACACAGAATCGGAAACAGGCTCCAGGCTCTGAGCCATCAGCCCAGAGCCCGACGCGGGGCTCGAACTCACAGACCGCGAGATCGTGACCTGGCTGAAGTCGGACGCTTAACCGACTGCGCCACCCAGGTGCCCCAAAGCCTTCCTTTTTGCCACTGCCTCGAACAGTCATGACTTCAGTCACTTCAGTTTTCCCATACTGTTTAAAATAATCCCTTAGGGGGGCACCTGGGTGGCTCAGTCGGTTAAGCGTCCAACTTCGGTTCAGGTCATGATCTCGCGGTCCGTGGGTTCGAGCCCCACGTCGGGTTCTGTGCTGACAGCTCAGAGCCTGGATCCTGTTTCGGATTCTGTGTCTCCCTCTTTCTCTGACCCTCCCCTGTTCATGCTCTCTCTCTCTCTCTGTCTCAAAAATAAATAAACGTTAAAATAAATAAATTAATTAATTAAATAATCTCTTAGGTAATGTTCTTCAGTGCCTTCTTTAATGCCACCAACAAAGATCTTTTTCACAGTTAAGTGGGCACCAGGTCTTTGAGACTCTTCTCTCGAGACAGCCCCCTTTGGTGCCACAACTCTTCCATCCACCTTGCGTGGCCTTGCGTTCACACTGCCCCCACCTCCTTCACGGTGGCTTAGATGACAAACCCAAAGCCTCTGGAGCACTCGGCATTTGGATCTCTCACTACCACATAGTCCGTGAGCGTTCCCCATTGCTCAGAATGGCTCTCAGACTCCATCCATTGTTTCAAAGCTCAAACTCCGATGAAAAGCTTCTGCATGTGTTCAGGCTCTTTGGGAGACTCTGACTTAGACATGATGGCGGTGGGAGGGGAAACTTTAACGATGCTTCCTCAGCGGCATCCATGGGCAGAAAGGAGTACTTCAACCAACAGATCTCTGCCTTTTTTTTTTTCAATGAATAACTTAAAATAAAGACCAAACTTGAACTCCCCTACAGGACAGTGATGGATTTCACAGTTGTGTGTGTGTGAGAACTCTGCCATCTTGTTCTTCTCACATGGGCCTAGGCTTTCAGTGCTTGCAACATGTGATCCTCCCAGGATTCGGTGGCTGACACATGGCTGGCTTTCACTCAATGACTGGCTCATACTCACCCTGCCCTCTCCCCTCTAGCATGCCTGTTTTTGTGTTTGATGGTAGTGATTCTACAGCCCAACCAGACAGCACATCGTACCACTGCCCTGTGCATTTCAATAGCACACTGGGTTTTCTTCCAAACCACTGGCAGTCTTCTTCCTCCACAGCATCGTAGATCTTGCTATGATTTAATTTAACCGAGAACCACTGGCTCCAAGTTTGGCCCAGTGCGGTAGTTCATCCAACCAACCCCTTAAACCTGGGGAAGTTTGTAGTCAAGGCTGCAAGGCATAGACAAACCAGCCAGAAGAAGTATATTCTTTCAACTACTACTGGGCCATGCAGGGAAGCATCAGAAGCATTTTAAAGGAGTAAAGCTCTTTTATGAGGAGGACATGTGATGAGCCTCTAAAGTGTTAATGATGTATCCAGCAGGTCAATGTATCTCCATTAGCCAGGCAGTCTAAGCATAGTGTCAGATCATGTGCTAGGTTTTGATGGGATGCTATGCTTTTCCCCTTTCTTATTCCCCTTTAGACTGGAGAGTATTATTATCTGGAGGTGGGATCCCCTCTCCACTTAATCTTTGTTCTGTAAGATTTAATTCTACTACCTTGACATTTATACACTTTTTCCCACAACTCAGAATAGGAGGTGCATTATTCATGGCAACTCAGCACACACACACACACACACACACACACACACACACACACACACACACTAAAAATATCAAACTGCATCTTGATACTTCCAATTTCATTCTATTTCTCCTCCTCTTCCTTGAAGCACTCTGAAAAGATATGCATCCAAATCCTAATGGATTCTCTGTTAGGTGAATTTCACCGTTCTCTGGATGGTGAAATTATAAGTAATTTTTTAAGTCTGTATTCTCTAATACCTACATATTATTTGTATAAAAATAGTGCAAGTATTTAAAATGATCATTGCTATGTTTAATTAAGAGATTAGCTGCTAGAGCTTTTAGATGCTGGTAGACGCTTCTCAGGGTCTTATTAATTTTTTTTTATTTTTCTTTTAAGCCACTCAAAAAGAAGTTTGCAAACAGAATCCAATTAACAGCTTTCAAACGACATCATTGTTTTGTATTTGTTTCCTTTACTATCCTTTTCTTCTACTCTTTTTTCCTTTTATTTTCTTAGAATATTTATGGAAATATATTTTTTATCAGTTTGCTGGTGTTAATCCCTGAGAATCAGTTCTTCAGCTGTCTGGCAAATGGTAGCAAACTCTTGCTCATAAGTCTTATATTTAGGTAAGAGATCATTTCTGTTTTCCCTAGAGATTCATAATTCAACAATGCTGTCAAGCCTGAAAAATATTAAACGTGTTTGTGTTTTTTCTTCGTCAGGTCTAGTCTACTTTGCTGATTATTAGTTTGACATTAGCAGTAATTTTTTTTTAATTGGGTACGACGACTTAGGTGGACTTTGTACTCCCCTTAACTGTTACTCACTTCAAGTTTTAGAGAACAGCTGGTTACTATGTGTATATTTCTTTATGGTTTGAGGAAGTTCTATTGTCTCGGGGCCTTTGTCAAAATAAAGGCGCGAGCTATAACCCCTGGAGAACTATCATATCAAGGTACATTGCCGACCTGCAAACATGCCCACTTTACAGCATTTCTGACCCTGTCTCGGAGACCTCCGAGGGGAGCAAGCATATGGAGCAAGGAAAGGAAGGAACAGGTGACACAGGGCGGTCACCTTGCAGATCCAGTGTGCCAAGTCTTCCGTTAGTCACTCCCTTTTCATGCCGAGCACATTCTTCGTGCCCTTTCACCCCTTTGAGGCTCTGTATACTCAAAGTGCTACTTGCCAAGGCAGTTCACTGAGCCTGCAGAGAGCTGGCCAACCAAAATCATCATAGGCCCCATCTTTGCCTACATCGGAAGTTATCAATGGAAATATTAAACTAAATAACAAACTAAATTCAATTTATTGAACTCATTTGAAACTAAATTTAGGGATGGAAGCATGACATGAATGAAGATTCCCCAAGTAGAATTTTAAAATAGGCAGCGTTCTGCCCTTTCTTAGACCCTCTCTGTCTTTAGCACCGCTCCCCAGTGTGGCTAGGCTCGAACACCATCATGCTGTTTCCTATGCCTCATCACTGTATTTTTCTCTCCTCTCATTCTCAAGCTTTCAGTGCTACTAACCTCTTTCCTCTATGTTTACCTGTCCTATGTCCATTCTCTCAATACTCAGTTTATGTGAAGCAGATCTTGGGATCTGAATCAACCACACACCTAGGAGCTTTGAGTGTGATGTTGGCAGCTATAAAAGTCTGCAGGAATATACCAGGCCCGGCTCCTATATGGCTGTACTCCCCATGTACAAATTACTGATGCTATGTGGTCCTCCTCGTAACTACACTAGGATTTGACCATCAAACCTGGGTTTTTTCAAGGCACAGCTTCTAAAATATGGGAGATAGGATAGCCTGTTTGTGTGTTAATGAAAATTGTTCCGTAGAGAAGGAAAAAAACTGATAATACAGGAGAAATAATTCCTGATGTGATGTCTTAAGGGAGAAGAGAAGGGCTCTGGTGCCCTTGCAGAAAGACTCAAAATGTGGAAAGTTCAAGATACGGAGTGATTTGGAGGATTTAGGAAACAGACAGAAAGGAAGCCTTCAGAATTTGGCAGGCGCTGTAATTGCTCTCCTGATTATTTTGGGCACATGTGCTGGCCAAAGTCCTGACCGTGACCTGTAAGACCATATTTAATGTGACTTGCCATGACTGTGACTTATCTGAATTCCTCTGCTGCTCTACACGCCCCCCCCCCCCCCGCCCCACTTCCTCTCCACCTCTTCCTCTCTATTCCAGCTACGCTGGCCACCTTTCTGTTCCTCGAATATACAATTCATGCTCTTACCTCAGGGCCTTTGCTCTTGCTGTTCCCTCTGCCTCTTCTCCTCCTCCAAATCATTATATGGCTCACTTCTTGCTTCCTTAAGGTCTCTGCTCAAAAGTCACCATCTCAGTGAGAACTTCTTAGCCATCCTACTTAAATTTCACACAATCCACCTCCCAGACCCTGCTATTCAATATTTAATATCCCCCTTTACTTCCTTCCCCCCCCCACTTTGGCACAATTCACCCTAATTTACTTATTTTTTACATTCTTTATCTGTCTTCCACACTGAAATATAAGACCTAAGAAAACAAGAATTTTTATTTTAGGGAGCATCTAGGTGGCTCAGTCAGTTAAGAGTCCAACTCTTGAGTTCAGCTCAGGTCATAATGTCATGATCAGTGAGATTGAGCCCCTCATCAGGTTCTGTGTTGATGGTGTGGAACCTGCTTGGGATTCTCTCTTTTCCTCTCTCCTGCTTATGCACTCTCTCTCTCTCTGTCAAAATAAATAAATAACCTTTTTAAAAAAAGAATTTTTATTTTAGTCTCTACTGTCCCAAGTATCTTGAACACTGCCACAGGGCACTCAATAATATCTGTTGAATTAATAAATAAATAAATTTTGCACCACAGAGAAGCACAAGTGTCAAAAAGAAAAAAAAAAGCATCGTACAGAAAATATTTTGAAAACTAAGCTAATAGCAACCAAGAAAACCTTAATGTGTCGCCCCACTCAGGTTTTGGCAACATAATGGACTATTCTTTAAAGAGTGAGTCGGGGGGCGCCTGGGTGGTGCAGTCAGTTAAGCGTCCGACTTCAGCCAGGTCACGATCTCGCGGTCCGTGAGTTCGAGCCCCGCGTCACGCTCTGGGGCCTGGGGCCTATTTCTGATTCTGTGTCTCCCTCTCTCTCTGCCCCTCCCCCGTTCATGCTCTGTGTCTCTCTGTCCCAAAAATAAATAAACGTTGAAAAAAAAATTTTTTTTTAAATAATAAAGAGTGAGTGGTAACATTTCAAGTACCCTAAAGGCCAGCAGAAAAGTGCTTTTAGAATAAGGATCTCCCTCTAATAATACAGCATTGGAGCTGCTGCTGCTGCTGCTGCTGCTTCTTTATTTTTTGAGGGGGGAGCAGAGGGGGAGAGGGGGGACAGAATCTTAAGGAGGCTCCATGCCCAGCACTGAGTCCAACATGGGGCTCGATCTGATGAACCATATCATAACCTGAGCCAAAATGAAGGTTCAGACACTTAACCGTTTGAGGCACCCAGGTGCCCAGCATTGGAACTTCTATAACTCCACTGCCCTGGTTAATAAAACACATGTTATGTACTTGAACTGATGTGATTAAGCACTTTTTTTCCCCAAATACCTCTCGTGTGCCCGGAATGATTCTCAGCTGTTCTGTCTCCTCTATTAGGAGTCCTGCTGTATGACGTTAAGGTCTCTATACACGAGTTTCCCATGAAATGGTCACATGAAGGGTGGCAAAACATACCACTCCAAAATATGTAGCACAAGGATTATTTTGAGCCAAATGCACCCCAAAAACCAGCAGTTGCAAGAAAGGCATTCTGATCACTCCTTTTCCTCCTATAAACCAGAGATCATAATTCCTGTGTGAATGATGCCCTCCCTGTACCAGAAGGAAAGTAGCATTCGTGTCGTCAAGGATGGGAAGCTGGGATGGAGAGAACTGTCCACAAACAGACCTTGTGAAATTAATTCTTCTCTTCCATCAGCCTCCCCATGTAGATGCTTCTCTCTAATTGCCCCTCCTGGAGCAGCCTGATATAAAGACAAGTAGGATTTGCTATTTCTTTGGGTCTTCATTTCCTTACGAGGGCTCCCAAGTCACATGAAACTTAAGTAAATGTGTACGCTTTTCTCCTGCTAGTCTCACTGATGTGAGTTTAATTTTCCGGCCCAGACAAAAAGCTCTAAGAGGGTAGAGGCAACATTGTTCCTCCCCCACCTGCAATAGCAGTGCCTCCCTCAGAGTTGTCCTGGCACTTTGGAGGTGTGCCGCTCAGATCTCCTGTCCAGAAAGGACTTGTCCTGCAGCTGTGAGGAGCATAGAAAGCTTGCACCCTCCAGTTCCAGTGCCTTTGGAACTTGCCACATCATTTGAGATGAGGCCAGCCTCTTCCTGCCTGGAGCCCAGCCAATGACGGAGCACAGGGGAGTACTAGACCGTGGCCCTTTCTGTCCAATATGGAACTCTTCTGAGCCCACACCACCCATCGCCACCCCCTGCTGGGTTGACCTGGAATGTATCAGCTGTGTACTGTGGCCCGAGCCTCTCTGTTTCGGTTCATGCTTTTTATAGTTCACAGGTGTTACTCCCCAATAAACCGGCATCTGCTTGTCAGAAGACTCAAAAGGACACAGTTATTCTGTAGATTAAAAAAAGACAGGGGCGCCTGGGTGGCGCAGTTGGTTAAGCATCCGATTTCAGCCCGGTCACGATCTCGCGGTCCGTGGGTTCGAGCCCCGCGTCGGGCTCTGGGCTGATGGCTCAGAGCCTGGAGCCTGTTTCCGATTCTGTGTCTCCCTCTCTCTCTGCCCCTCCCCCATTCATGCTCTGTCTCTCTCTGTCCCAAAAATAAATAAACGTTGAAAAAAAAATTAAAAAAAAAAAAAGACATGTAGCACTTAAAAAAAAAAAAAAAAAAAAAAAGCAAAGGGATGCCCTGAGTCTTGATATCAGCTCAGGTGATGATCTCAGGGTTTGTGAGTTTAAGCCCCATATTGGGCTCTCCACTGATAGCGTGGAGCCTGCTTGAGATTCTCTGTCTTCTGCTCTCTCTGCTCGCTCCGTCTCTCTCCCCTCTTTCAAAACTAGAAAAACTTCAGGGGCGCCTGGGTGGCTCAGTCCGTTGGGCGGCCGACTTCGGTTCAGGTCATGATCTCGCAGTCGGTGAGTTCGAGCCCCGCATCAGGCTCTGTGCTGACAGCTCAGAGCCTGGAGCCTGTTTCAGATTCTGTGTCTCCCTCTCTCTGACCCTCCCCCGTTCATGTTCTGTCTCTCTCTGTCTCAAAAATAAATAAACGTTAAAAAATAAATAAATAAATAAATAAATAAATAAAATAAACTTAAAAAAAAAAAGATATCTGGCTAAGTGCTTACCCCAGAATTCAGTTTTCATTAAAGTCCATCTTGCCATCTTCCTACTGACAAAACAATAGAAATGCAAATAATCCCAAGGAGTGAATAATCTGGGAAACTAGCGAGATGTAGGTTGAGGATCCTAACTGCACACATTCATGTTAGGTTAGCTAGCTTTCTCTAAGTATGTCAGCACATCAGAGGGGCCCAGAGAATATGTTGAAAGGAACACCGATTTTAGCCCTGTCAATAAAATGCAAACACCAAAATTTTTTTTCTCCTGGTAATTGACCGACTAATTGGATGCTAAATTCTGAAATTACGACAAGCATTAGCAAATGACAAGCGTTAGCAAATCACTAGGATGATTGCCAGTGCTTGAAGCAGGAATGACTAATGAGAGATATAGCAATAATGCGGTCATTGCCTAGACACACATTATGGAAAATGAAGCCTTTAATCAGTGAATGAGAGCCTCCGTCTAGTGTGCACGGAGGAAGCAGACTGGAGCACAGTGGGGTACAAGAATCTAGAATAGCCTGACACCTCGCGCTGTAGCCACATAGAATTTATTGGCGCCTGGCACCTTCCGGACCCCCGAAGGGTTGGCAAATCAAAGCCCTGCTCGAGGGATCTTTGGCTTAATCAGCTAGAACTGGTTTGCTCGTTCAGATTTCCATAGACAATGGGAGGAGTGGGCAGAAATCAATTGAATTTGTTTTGTGGTGAAAGTTTCTGCCGGGAAATCACTGCTCTGGGTTCCCACCAGCTTCCCACCAATAAGAGGGTTAATTAAATCATTATCCTGCTGGCTGGCATTTAGACAGTGGATGCCTTTAATCAACAAGGCAGTGTCCAAAGTGTTCAGCTGAAAACAGAGTTAAGAGGCTCTTTGCTCTACTCTTTAATGGTACCCCAGCCCAGGGCCATTAACCTTCCACACCCACAGACTGGGTTAGCTTCAGAGGAACTTACGTTGGCTGTACAATTTCCTTCAGAGCCTGATTGGGAGTGATTGACTTCTTTCACCTCGATTCCTGTAGCCCTGAAAGAGCTCTGTTGATAATAGCTAACTCAGGAAACCCAGGGGAGTTTCCTAGTGGTGAGAGGGCATGCCTTGTTTTCCAGGAGCACAGGCAGCAAATGGACATGTGACAGCTATTAGTCACATTGTTGTTGATTGATATTTCTCATACCTCAGACCAAGAGGATATGCAGGGGTCTCTGGTGGTCTCCGGGAAGAGCTCTGATCTATAAAGATTTGTCTTATCGATATGAAACAGGATTTGTGTTAACCTCATCTTTCCAAAAGGCTATTACGAAAAAGGGCAGCAGTAAAATAGTACGCCAGACATGATATGCTGTGATGTTTCTTGTGCGAGAAAAGTTTAAACGGCAGGGTCACTAGCTGGCACAGTTTCTGACCGGGATGTTTAATGGCCAATGGCATAAATGATTAAGGGGAGAAAGGAGCAGAGAGTGTTCTATTGTGTTCATTTCCTGTTGCTACTGTAACCAATTACTACAAACTTTGTACCGTAAAGCAACACAATTTATTATGTTCCAGTTCTGGCGCTCCCAATTCTAAAATGGGTCTCACTGGGGCTACAGTTAACGTGTCAGCAGGGCTTGGTTGTTTCTGGGGGCTCTACAGGAGCATCTGTTTCCTTGTGTTTCCCACCTTCTAGACTTCCTGCCATCGTGGGCACATGGCCCCCAGCCAGCGGTGCCTTCGCCCCAACCTCTCCTTCTGTTGCCACATCTCCCTCTCAGACTCTTCTGCCTACTTCTTTCACTTGCAAGGACCCTTGAGATTATACTGGGCCCACCGGGTAATCCAGGCTTATCTGTGTTGCAAGACCCTTAATTTAATTATACCTGCAAAGTCTCTTTGCCATGTAAGGTAATATATTCACAGGTTCCAGGGGAAAAGGACGTAGACATCTTTGGGGAACCATCATTTTGCCTACCACACCTACTAAGGGAATTGCTGCTTTTCTCTCTCAATGTTAGAGTTGTTTCAATTTGTGTGTGTGTGTGTGTGTGTGTGTGTGTGTGTGTGTGTTGTGGGAAGACAAAGTAACAGTGTAGATATGGTCCCTCAGGGACCCAGAATCCCATCTTCCATTGTCAAATGCAATTTACATTACTCAGGCATTGGCCGTTTTAGAAGACTGTAAAGATAATGGCACCTCCTGTTTGCACAGATGGCCTCTTGGCAAACTCTGGGATAAGTACAATAACAGTTTCATAGCAGAAAGCAGGGTGCATGCTGGGAGTTCTGTGTTGGGTAAGAGGTGGGGGTACTGGAAGGGTAAGATAGTCTCCAAGTAGAATTCTTGGCCTTAATGGCTCCTGGGTTTCTAGGCTATTTGGAAAACCCCACTGGGAAAAAGTCAGCCAGCCTTGAAAAACAAGAACATCGTGGAACTGGTCTTCCCAGGCTGCAAAGCTGAGATGGGGTGGGGCATCAGAGAGATGGGGCAAAAGTGACTGGAGCCTGAGCTTTGGAGTTGCACTGGGGTTCCAGTCTCCATTCTGCATGACCCGGGGCACACTTCCTAATTTATCTGAGCCTTATTGTCTTCATCTGCAAGAAAGTAATATCTATATCGCAGAGCTGATGTAAAGATCAGAAACAATGTGAGGCACCTGGCTGACCCAGTTGGAAAAGCACGCAACTCTCGATCTCCGGATTATGAGTTTGAGCCCCAGGCTGGGTGTAGAGATTATTTAAATAAATAAATAAACTTTTTAAAAAAATATCAGAAACAATGTATGTAAAGTTCATAGTAAACTGGTTGGCTCATAGGAGGCGCTCAAAAACAGGAAGTGCCCTTGTTGTTGTTGTTGTTGTTGTTGTTGTTAGAACAGGAAGTAGAGATTGGAGTCAAAAGGTCTTCCAGGAAAATGTTAACTGGTTGGTGTTCTCACATAGTTACAACCACCAGACATTTGACCAAACCAGGTGAGAGTACTTGAAGGCAAGAACGATAAAGAAAGACAACTCTCCCACTCCCTAGCCCTCCCTACCCAGACGTCCCTCTGGAAAACGTTTTGCAAATACCTTCTTAGGCTGCACAGAAAACAACTGAACAGAGAAATACCCTCAGCTTTGAAGATGTTAAAGTTTGGCTAGTGGAAAAGCTATTTAAATGTTCGGATTTCCAGGGGTGCCTGAGTGGCTCAGTGGTTGAGCGTCCGACTTCAGCTCAGGTCACAATCTCACAGTCTGAGTTCGAGGCCTGCGTTGGGCTCTGTGCTGGCAGCTCGGAGCCTGGAGCCTGCTTCAGATTCTGTGTCTCCCTCTCACTCTGCCCCTTCCCCGCTCACGCTCTGTCTCGCTCAGTCTCAAAAATAAATAAAAACATTAAAAATAATAATAAAAAAGATAAATGTTCAGATTTCTGGCTGAATCACTCCAGTTTTATTCTCTTCCAGCAAATTTTGAGTTTTGAAGAGGCCCCATCTTCCCTCCTAGTGTTCAGAACTAGTTGTTCACTGGCAACCAGAACATCACTGGCGATGCTGATGAGAGATCATGACTTTAGACCTACAGCTATGTGGGTTTACCACCAATTCACGCCAATAAGATGGACTTACCCAGAAGTTACTGGCGTAGCTGGACAAGTCAAGGACTCCCCAACAGCTGGTCCTTTCTCTGGTATTGCCCAAAACAGATTAGAATGCCTGGATCCTGGGGACTTGCTTGCTCCGAAATAAAATAACCCCCAAAGGAGCTGATTGACCATGATTGGTGTCTTCTAGCAAATTCACCAATCAGAAGCCCCTCCTCTTCCCTTGCTTAAGAATGAGTGAGAAACAGGCCAGGAGAATTACCCTAGAAGGGATTCCTTTCTCTGCATCAAAACCTGAGGCCTGGATCACTTGCTTTGGGTGCAGCCAGGGTCGGTCACTTCTCAAGCAACCCTCTGGAGAGGTCCTGAAGGTGAGGACCTGAGGCCTCCTGCCAGCACCCAGTGGTCACTTGCCAGGCTTTGGCACGAGCCACTTGTGAAGCTGTTCCTAGATCCTAGGCTCAATCAGAGCTTCCAGTGCTGGAGCGTGTTGTGAATGACAGGGCTTGTCAGTTAGGCAGGTCGCACCCTGTTTCATGAGAAGCCAATCAATGAGGCAGATCGCTGTGTAGGTGGAATGGAGACAGAAAACAAAATCGATGTGTTGGGCAGCAAGAGTGAAGCGTTTACTGAAAAGAACACCTGCTGCTTGACCCCACAACTCGCTTCTATAGGCAAGGGTACACCCTCAGTTAGAAAACTGTAATTTGGTCCCACCATATCCTAGCTGCTATGAAGTTTACTTTTCTCTAATCTTTCATTCTGCCTTTTCCCATTCCTCTATGGGCCTGCGTACAAGAATACTGCATTTGTTTTTGGATTTTTAATCATTTTGACTAAATGACCATAGTATGTTTTGATCAATATTAACTGGAGGTGGGGTAGGGGAAGCTGTTTCTGTTTTTCAAAAAAATCTCTTTCTCCACTGATGGCATGCTAATTCAACTTTTATTTTAAATCCTTTATAGCTGTAATAAAGAAAGGTTTTTTAAAAATTGTTTTTAATGTTCATTTTTATTTTTGAGAGAGAAAGAGAGAGACAGAGTGCAAGCAGAGGAGTGGCAGAGAAAGAGGGTGACGCAGAATGGGAAGCAGGCTCCAAGCTCTGAGCTGTCAGCACAGAGCCCCATGTGAGGCTTGAACCCACAAACCATGAGATCATGATCTAAGTCAAAGTCAGACACTTAACTGATTGAGCCATCCAGGTGCCCCAAGAAAGAAAGTTCTAATCAGGCTCTTAAGAAAAAAAAAAAAAAAAAGATGAAAACTCACACAGTAAAAATAACAATAAAATTATGCTGATTTCTTGTGATTGGAGTCTATGCATGTCAGGTTGTTTTTTGTCAGTGAACCCATCAGCCCCAAGACAACTGAGAGCCAAGATCCATCTAGCGTTTAATGTCTAGACCCAGAAACAAACAAAAAGCAAGCAAACAGCATTAAAAAACTCAACATCAAGAAGATGCCACAACTCTAGAGACTTCCTAAACAAAAGGAGACTGCGTGAAGCAGAGAAATGATCAAAAGCAAATAGCCTATCCAGAAAAGAAAGAAAATCAACAATGGAAGAGGACGGGTAAGGAAATAGCTCCTGCCTGACCTCATGCCACATGCCAGACAAATGTCCCCGGCGTCGTTTTAGGAAAACAATCTGATAATAAGGACCAGCCAGGAAGCACCACTGTGGTTTAGCAGGAATGTTATCAGTTAGCTTAGGTGAGAGGAACTTTGATAGCTACAGATGGAATTGATACATTACCAGCAGGGCTGTCCAGCCACACACACAAAAAGTGATTTGACTAGAACACATCACCTAATAGCTTAAAATGCATTTTCTCATCTTCTACACGTTCCCAAGGAAGGAAGACAATTTCTATGGAACCAACAAATGACAGTCAATCTTGGACGTTGTCATAAGTCTACTTTTTCAAAATGCATTAAAGTTTTGTTTTTTTTAACAGGAGCATACTCCAGCAGCACCTACACTGTGTTTCATCAATTCCTCACCAATTTGTATTCATAGCAAAGCAACTCCGTTATTGTGGTTCAGGAAGATGCCATCACATTTTGTTTATAAAGCCTTCAAGCCTCACTGCTAAACAGAGTGATGATTTCCGTGAGTTAACATTTCCTACATGCAAAGCCGTGTCAGTGAGTGGGAATGAGTGTCTGCCTTTCCCTATAAACTCATATAAATGTAAATTTGATGACTTCCTATGTTTCCTCTGCGTCAAGTCAGAACTAGCACATATCAACGACTTGATGAGTTCTTCCCTTCACAAAAGAGAAAAATCCTTTCTGCTTTTCCCAGCGGTCCCTAGTTCATGCAGAGAAGATATTTTCATATTCAGGCCTGGAGTTTGGGGCTGCCCAGAGCAGCTCTGATCACAGGTAGGGCTTCACAAAAACAAGACCCCACTCTTAGTTGTTAGAGTAAGTTCCAGAGCCTTACTTGGTTCTTCCCTTGTTGCCAGAGGAAGATTATTGGAGGGGAGGGATGCCTTCTAGGACATGAATCTCCCCCTGGACCCACTTGGGTGGTTTACATCCATGCCTCTTCAAGACAGGTGACTCTTGGGCCTTCTTGACCCCTTCAGGTAGTGCAAAGTTCTGACCTGGCCAGGCCTGGGAAGAGGGGGAGGGCCCTCTTTCACAGGAGCCCCTGCCATCTCTTCAGTGTGAGTAGAACGGGAACAGGGGAACAGTGTTGTCTCCCCACCTTCTCTCCCTGTCCTCCTCTGCACCCGAACACATACATGCACTTTGATGTTATAATGTAATGAGAAACATATATGAGGTCTTCGCCCCTAGTTCCTGGCCCAGAAGTTCTAAAACACTTGAAACTTCCGGAGTGGCAGGGGTGAGAGGAACATCTTTTGTTATTCATAGTAAACTTGTACCTCAGTTTATGCTAATGAGCGATTCATGGGGCGGATGGGGGCTCGTGCCAGAGGCACCAACCTTGTAATTAAAGATTTGGAACTTTCAGCCCTACCTTCTGACCACCCGTAAGGGGAGAGGGGCTGGGGACTGAGTAAATCACCAGTGTGGTTAATCCAAGATTAAGTGACTTCATCAATTGTGCCTGCCTGGTGGAACATTCATCTAAACCCCAAGTGTCTGGGTTTGGAGAGCAAATGCCTCAAACAAATGGACAGTGAGGTGTATTCTGCATGCATTCAGACATCCTTCATTTCAAAGAGTAATAATATTTATATATTCATATGACTTTTCTTTTAGCACTTCCTTTTCTCTATATTCCTTGGGGTTCTTTTTTTAATTATTTCTCAAGTTGCAAGTTAAGTTCATGTACTAAATACCAACTTAAAATTCTACGTCCCTAATAAAGATCATCAAAAACCTGAACGATATTTATCTCCCTCTCTCCCCAAACATACACTATATTTCCATGCAGAGAATTCTAAATTCTGCTCGGATCTTTGAACACTTTGTTGAGTGATACAGCCTGAGCCTCTTCGACAGTGCTTGGCACATAGGTGGCACTCAAGAATCATATTCTGCCAGCATATAATGCATTTAGGGAAGTTGTCCAGCATTTACTTTCCATTACTCCAGTTGTTGATTTAATCTGGTGTTGTAGAACCACGGGAGTTTTTAACTGAACATGAGTTTGCTCCTTGGTGGGTCACAAGGTGGAGTTGTCACACAAAGGAAACTTCATTTGCAGCCCAAAAGGAGACTGATGGGGTTTTGGAGTGTTGGGGGATCAGAGCTGATGACCAAGAAAAGAATTCTTGAGATGTCTTAGGTGCAAAAAAGGTGATTTTATTAAAGTGTGGAGCCGTGGGCAGAAAGAGCTGCTCTGGGGGGTGTGAAGAGGAGTTGGAGGAGGTAAAGGCAAAACGGAGGCCTCCAGAAAGACTTTGATATGCTAAAGAAGACTTATAAGATGCCAGGGGACTTGCTATTGTCAAGCTAAGGTTGTTTTCCCTCTAGTTAGGCATTAACCCTACGGCAGTAGGGTGTTCCTGGAGAACTGTTATACTCCGTATTTGCCTCAAGTATTTGTCAATGGCTGCAGGTTATAAAATTTAATTTTACCTGTATGGAGGGGAGGGTGATGTTGGAGCTCCAGGAAACTGACTCTACAGGTTTCTGGAGATTTGGCTTTTGGTAAGATTGCCTTTTTCTTATAATTTACTAAGACATTTGCAAACTGATGGAGACTCGTGTCCTGCATGACTGTGATCTCTATCACTTAACCACCTGTTTTCTTTCCTTTCCTTTGTTCTTGGGCAGCCCGGAGTGCCTGAGGAATATCACACATCCCACCTCCGGGGTAAGGAGGTGTTGTTAGTTTGTCCTTTGCTCTCACTTTGCCTTATGCTCCCTCATCAGAGATCACGGGGAGATTCCAAAGCCGTGAATCCCTGAGTAAGGGTGGATGGGTTCCTTTTATTGAGGATTAGGATGAAGACTTGGAAGGGGGAGTTTTGTCACTGCAGGTAGAGGCAGGCATAAGGTCATGGGGTGTGCCCTAAGGAAACACGCCTATGCATACACTGTATGTTATGTAAATGGAGCTTGTGCTCTCCCTTGGGTGGAAATTTCATAATTCTAATGAGGTAAAGGTAACTGTCAGTCACTCCATGGGGCATTCCCTGTGGTCCATCTATGCAGGTGTGAGTTGGGGGTGGAGCTTAAACTTGACTGAAGGGTCTGGGCCTCTGAAGCTCTTCCTCCGGGCAGTCATTTTTGTTTGAGGGGTAGTTTTGGTGTCCATCAGGATGCCATGCCCCTCCAGTCTTATATCTGAATTAAGAGATAAGCAGAAAAAGATGAAGTGAAGGGAAAAGTCATGAGTTCAAGCAGGTGGGCAGTAAAAGTCTCGTCTTGGGGTCTAGCTGGTGGCATTTTCTTTTCACCATCTAAATCCTTTTCAAGAACTGCCTTGGTGTTTGCATTCATTTGGAGATTATTTTTGAAAATTTTTACATTTGAAAATTTTAATATAGCTATTTATATTCAGTTTTATGAGTGGAGTGGAGTTCTATGTTCCATTTGTTTTGTCTTCTTCTGACTTTTCCAATCTTGGGTTCTTGATTTTGAGTCATTGCTCTCATAGTTGGAATGCATATTTGAGTAATTTTTTCAGCAAGGATGCATGAATAATAGATTTTTAAAAGGCATTTTAAAAAAATTTTTACAGAGAGAGAACGTGAGTGGGAGAGGAGCAGAGAGAGAGAGAGAGAGAGAGGGAGAATCTTAAGCAGGCTCCATGCTCACGGTGGATCCCATGACCCCGGGATCATGACTTGAGGTGAAATCAAGTGTTGGACGCTCAACCAACTGAGCCACCCAGATGCCCCCATGAATAGTAGATTTTTAAAACTCACATACTTGAGATTTCTTCTGCAATGGTTTTCAAATTAATTTGCTTAAGTAATCTCAAAAAGAATTTTATAGAACCATGTCCCTCTTACACATTTTTAAATTGACAGATGAGTTTGTATCATGTTTATATAATTATAAAAGATACACTTTCTAGGATATGGTATGTATTGAGTCTTTAAAATAAAACTGTCCCTTTCCTATTTTTAAAGTAGCCAGTGGGGGGGCGCCTGGGTGGCGCAGTCGGTTAAGCGTCCGACTTCAGCCAGGTCACGATCTCGCGGTCCGGGAGTTCGAGCCCCGCGTCAGGCTCTGGGCTGATGGCTCAGAGCCTGGAGACTGTTTCCGATTCTGTGTCTCCCTCTCTCTCTGCCCCTCACCCGTTCATGCTCTGTCTCTGTCCCAAAAATAAAATAAACGTTGAAAAAAAAAAATTAAAGTAGCCAGTGGATTCTCAATACCATAGCAATTTGATATTCATCATTACCATTTACCAAACACACGAGCAAGCTCTTTGACAATCAGAAACTTTACATCATTCCTTTTGTGTCTGACCTCATATTTCCATTCTCCCACAGAATTTGATCCTAATATGTTTTGTGCTAGAAAGTCTATTATTAGTCATTTTATCTTTATTTCACTATGATAAAAATATGTGTATAGGTTGGAATTATAAAAACAAATTGCTGTATACTCTCAACAATAGCTAAATTATGGAAAGAGCCTAAATGTCCATCAACTGATGAATGGATAAAGAAATTGTGGTTTATATACACAATGGAGTACTACGTGGCAATGAGAAAGAATGAAATATGGCCCTTTGTAGCAACGTGGATGGAACTGGAGAGTGTGATGCTAAGTGAAATAAACCATACAGAGAAAGACAGATACCATATGTGTTCACTCTTATGTGGATCCTGAGAAACTTAACAGAAGACCATGGGGGAGGGGAAGGAGAAAAAATGGTTAGAGAGGGAGGGAGCCAAAACATAAGAGACACCTAAAAACTGAGAAAAAACTGAGGGTTTATGGGGGGTGGGAGGGAGGGGTAGGTGGGTGATGGGTATTGAGGAGGGCACCTGTTGGGATGAGCACTGGGGTGTTGTATGGAAACCAATTTGATAATAAATTTCATAATAAAAAAAAAAAAGAAATGAAAACTAAAAAAAAAAAAATTGCTGTAACCATAAGGCTCTAAACAGTTTTTAAAATGTATCCTGGGACACCTGGGTGGCCCAGTTAGTTAAGTGTCGGACTCTTGATCTCAGCTCAGGTCATGATACCACAGTTCGTGGGATGGAATCCACATCTGGCTCCATGCTGACAGTGCAGAGCCTGCTTAGGATTCTCTCTCCTTCTCTCTCTCTGCCCCTCTCCCCCCACATTCTCTCTCTCCCTCTCTCTCTTTCTCCCCCCCTCCGTAAATAAATAAATACACATTTTAAAAAATTAAAAATAAAAATCTATCCTGGGTTTTATCATTACAATTAGTCAATTTATAGCTGACTAAAACAAATAAATATATTATAAATTTCAGTGAGATTTTGATAAAAAGTAAAATACTGGAAATACATCTCTTGAAGAAATGGCTGAGATTGCTTTTTATTTCCCCCATTCATGTCTTTGTGGAGAAATATTACTTATTATTAGAATAACATAGTGTTTAATTCTATTCCTATATGTGTTTTTTAATACATATAAGCAATAAGAAATCTTATTCACACAAATGTGTTAAAAATGACAAAAAAGATGGATTTTAGAGCAATCACTCAATTCTGTGAGCTCCTGAGTTTTATGCCAAAATTTATATCGTGAGCTATCATTGAATTATTTTAAACTATATCTGTCCGTTTTGTTGAAACCAAAGAACTGAAAACCACCGGGCCAGCAAAGGGATTTTTTTTTTAACCTGGTTATTAGATTCATTCATTTCTTCAAAACTGATACAAATATTTCAAACTATTTTTCTGTTTTCTGGCCCATTGCCACCCACGTCATGCATGTGATGCACCACAGAATGATTCATTTTATTTTATAAAGTAGTAAGAGGATTTCAAAACAGGGAGACAGAATGGAGAACCCAACTCTCTCTCATGGGCGCATTCTCATGCTGATGTATTTTAGAAAAGAATTGATGGAAACTCTTTCCATCGAACTATCTGTCCCTGAGTAACCCTTGGAAGTCTTCTCATGCTGGTTTAGAAGCTGATCAGCCCACAGAGCATTTCCCAGGTATATCAGTGGTATATTTGATTAAGTGTATTGGTGGTATATTTAAAGAATATCAATTTTTATAGTCTCATTTGTATCATTATCTTCTATTTATGGTCAGCAATACTGGGCTTTTGTTACCTAAATCAATTAAAAATTTAAGTAATCGTTCAGATGGTACAAACGTATGACAAAATTATTAAGGTAGTATGATATTTTGATAAAATAAGAAATATAAATTTGGTCTTTGTCCCTGGCTCCTGGCTAGAGCTCCTAATGTCTTTGTAATTTCCTAATAATAAACGCGCTAGCAGCATTTTTGTTTTAATATTTGGTCTTTGACCCTGGTTCCTGGTACAGAGCTCCCAAATACCTTGGAATTTCTTGAGTGATAGGAGTGTCTTTTGTTCCAATAAGAGGACTCTTGGTGGGCTCCCGGATATCTTCAGGTGGGGGCTAGTCACCAGTAAGACAAAGCCCTGATTAGAAGCTTGAAACATTCAGCCCTGTCTCCCATCCTTTGGGGAAGGGAGAGGGGCTAGAGTTGAGTCAATAACCAATTGTGTCAATGTGATGAAACTTCCATAAAAATCCCTGAACTGTGAGGTTTCAAGAGCTTCCAGGCTGGTGAACACATCCACACGCCAGGAGGGTCGTGCACCCCGTCTCCACAGGGACAGAAGCTCCTGTGCTTGGGACTCTTCAGAGTCCCACCCTCTGGGTCTCTCTATCTGACTGTTCATCTGTACCCTTTATCATATCCTTTAATAAACTGGTAAGCGCGCTTCCCTAAGTTCTATGGGCTTTTCTAGCAAATGATCAAACCTGAAGAGGAGGTTTTTGGAACTCTTATTTATTTATTTATTTATTTATTTAAATTTTTATTTTTATTTTCAGAGAGAAAGAGTGCAAGTGAGGGAGAGGGGCAAAGGGAAAAGAGAGAAGGACAGAGAGAATCCCAAGCAGGCTCCACGCTCAGCACAGAGCCCAACACAGGGCTTGATCCCACACCCTGGGATCATGACCTGAGCCAAAATCAAGAGTAGGACACTTAACCGACTGAGCCACCCAGGTACCCCAGAACTCCGATTTATAGCCCATCAGTCAGAAATACAGGTGACAACCCAGGACCTACAATTGGTGTCTGAAGTAGAGACAGTCTTGTGGGAGTGGTGGGGGGGGGGGGTGAGAAAAAACAAGTCTCCTCAAGGTGTACCCACCTTTATACGTGCTTTGATCTTCATGTGCATGTCTTACCTTCTCAAGCAGATTTAAAATGTGATAAAAGTTGACCCACTTTTCCCAAGAGCAGAAGTGAATAGCACAAAATTCCAAAGGGAAACCATTCACCAGCTGACATTGACCCGGACAAGACAGCCACACCTCACAAAAGACTCAATAATAATCCACTCATATCAAAACCAAAAGGTTTAAAAAAATCAAAGGATTTTTTGAACTGCTTCTTATTTTGAAAGTAAAGGAGGACAAATGATAGGAGGCACTCAGGAAACTTGCACTGATGTGTAAACCGACATCAGCTCAGGGAAAATGCTGTGGGGAAGGGCAAATATTTGTTATTTCCCCATCAGTATGGAATGAGGAAAGAAATGCAGAAAAGAGGAAAGCACAGGAGTCAATAAGTGTCTTTCTTCTGAGGGCATTGATCCGGAAATAATTTTTCAGATTGATTCAGACATGTCTTGATAAATACAAAGCACCGTCTGTGAATGCGGTAACAATACAATCTGACAAGTTTCATAAATTATTCAGATTTATTTTTCAAATCCTCTTTTCCAGACATCCATGGATGCTGGCCTTGATGCATAGAAAAGCTTTTTTTTTTTTTTTTTTTTTGAAAAAAGCCATCGACTACTATAAGATGTAACTTTTTATTCCTTATTAACAATTGTTCTTTTTTTTTAATTTTTTTTTAACGTTTATTTATTTTTGAGACAGAGAGAGACAGAGCATGAACAGGGGAGGGTCAGAGAGAGGGAGACACAGAATCCGAAACAGGCTCCAGGCTCCGAGCTGTCAGCACAGAGCCCGACGCGGGGCTCGAACTCACAGACCGAGAGATCATGACCTGAGCCGAAGTCGGACGCTCAACCGACTGAGCCGCCCAGGCGCCCCCAATTGTTCTTTTTTTAAATAAGAAGTTTTAAAGATTGGAACGTTTCATGGTGGGTATATGAAACATAGTAACACTATTTCATTCTTACGTTGTATATGGGGATAGTTAACCGAAATGAAGATGTTTACCTATGAGAGCTCTTGTTTTCATACTTGTGGCAAAGCATGTCATAAAAAATCAAGCATTGCTGTCATGTTATAATTAGATATTTTTGATGCATTGAAATGAAAACAGTGAGAGTTGGAATACAGAAAAATGTAGGCCAAAAGACGAGCAGGTGAATGGATAATCAGTGAGAGGACAATTAAGGAACACCATTGGGGAACAGCGTTAATGTAGGTTTTCGATGCTAAGAGGTCTCAGTTCCACTGCCCGTCACAGTGAGCGGTAAGTGCACAGGTTAGCCTGTGGGAAGGGTGCAGCTGGAGAGGACCTGACCCCTCTAGGGAGGGAACAGAGTGTTCAACCCCAGATCATTATTTGAGCTGAATGTGCCCAGGTCTTCAGTTTTTTATTTTCTCAAGCAAAGATAGAAATCTGGATTTTCATGTGAACTGTACTACGTATTGCCATAAGCAAACATGCCTATAACTTGTAACAGACTTGGGTAACCAGTTTGGGGGGGGAGGGGGGCGGTGCTGGTAAAGAATAGGCAAACTACAGGTTGGAGGAATCCAGCCTGTCATGTTTCTTTTTGGTTTGTTTATTTTGAGAGAGAGAGAGGCAGAGTGAAAGAGGGAGAGAGAAACCCAAGCTCTCAGCCCAGAGGGCTCCATATCACCAACCTCGTGAGATCACGACCTGAGCCGAAACTAAGAGTCGATGCTTAACCAGTTGAGCCACCCAGGCACCCCAACCTGTCATGTTTCTATAAATAAGGTTTGATAGGAACACGGCTACATCCATTTATTTACACGTTATCTGTGTCTGCTTTTGTGCTACAAGGGAGCTTAAAAATATTTACTATCTGGCCCTTTACAAGTTCACCAACCCATGATAATATTTTGACCTTTAGCTGATGTGAATCTGCTGTTGAATTATGTTCTAAGAGGGTTCTGCCAGGTTTTAATGTCAAATTACTTTAAACAAAAACATTTTGGGGTGCCTGGGTGGCTCAGTCGGTTGAGCGGCCGACTTCGGCTCAGGTCATGATCTCATGGTCCGTGAGTTCCAGCCCCGCGTCGGGCTCTGTGCTGATGGCTCAGAGCCTGGAGCCTGCTTCCGATTCTGTGTCTCCCTCTCTCTCTGCCCCTCTCCCGTTCATGCTCTGTCTCTCTCTGTCTCAAAAGTAAATAAACGTTAAAAAAAATTAAATAAAAAAATTAAAAAAAAAACCATTTTTTTGCAGAATATGTTGTTAGAGGGGCGCCTGGGTGGCTCAGTCGGTTGAGCGTCCGACTTCGGCTCAGGTCATCATCTCATGGTCCGTGAGTTCGAGCCCCGCGTCGGGCTCTGGGCTGATGGCTCAGAGCCTGGAGCCTGCTTCCGATTCTATGTCTCCCTCTCTCTCTGCCCCTCCCCCGTTCATGCTGTGTCTCTCTCTGTCTCAAAAATAAATAAACGTTAAAAAAAAATTTAAAAAAAAAGAATATGTTGTTAGAACATTTAATATAATTGTTTTGCATTAGAAATTTAATTCAGTTGAATCTGATAGAAAATGTTTATTAGGAACATTTAGTAAAATTTCTCCATATTTATTGGCTTCCGTACATCATAAATAAGTGTATTAAGAAATAAACTAAGCAAACTGTAATGAATAAGGTCAGAAATGCCTTTCACATGGTTATGCAGAAACAGCACACCTGAAGATGCCATGAATCACCTCATATAGTAAACCTTGAAAAAGAGAAATTACTTTAAGCTTGCACCATCTAGAGGTGAAAAATATAATTTCCCATGTACCTTACCAGAGTAGAAAGGCAGTGCACTGCTTTGGTCTTTTGAGGTCTGTCGTGTGTCTGTAAAGAAGGGGTGGGGGAAGAGCGGTGCTCAACAAATCAATGGCTACCCACCTCATCAAAATGAACTTCTTAATAGAAGGATTTTTCTAGGCATGGTCCTCTTGGCACTTAGATTCGAATGCTTGTGATATTATTAGTCATTACTTTCTTATGTGATGTTCAAACAAAATGAACTTGTTTTTTCTTTCCTGAATGCCTCCTTTGGGCTGACTATGAAAAAATTGAAGAGTGTTATGTTTTAAACATCCTGCCGTATACATGTTGAATGTTCTTCTCTAATCTTAAAAAGCACCCACAATGTACATAAAGGCTTCCTGGTAGAATTTTTATGATAATCTATATATGCATTCTCTTAGCTATTTTGTACTGGAATCTAATATTTTTCTTTAAAAAAATCTCTGTACAAATAAGATAATCAATTATAAAATTAAATAAATCACCCATTTGTATGGACTAGCCTTATAATCCTTTGTAAGTTTTCATCAGCTACCAAAAGAGAATTTTTTAAACACTCAGCATAATTTTATTGTTTTAAGCTGATCCCTTATGTTGTACAACAGAAAAGCAAAGTTTTTTTACATTGCTGTTAATTCCAAAATGTGTCATTCGAGTTGTATTATTCTTTGACTTCCCATGTTTTTTACCACCTGGTTCTAGCAAACACCTAAATCTCTAAAGTATCCTCCCCCCATCCCCATAACCACTGTGTGTCCCAATTGACCCCTCTTCTCCAGGGACAATGTTTGTCTTTTTAAAAACTCAGTTCCAGTGACTGCCATGGGGAAATCTGGGAAACTATTTAGACCCTTGAAAGTGCTTCAGCTTCACTGAATTATCGTAACAGTTTCGAAAAAGCTTCATAACAAACCCACTATTGTTGCTTTCACCAGTTCCTCTAAAGATATAGTGAAGAATTATTTTTGTTTTAAAAGGATTGCTTTTGAAAATAGGAAGCACCATGTAAACCTCTCAAAATCACAAATGTATTTGACTCCTGGAGAGTGGTTCGAAAACCGCACGAAGGGAAATTGCACACTTGCTATGACTGATTTAATTTAAATGGTCTCATTGAGAGAGAGAGAGAGACAGAGGAAGTGCTAGGACAGCAGAATCTCTTAGGCTATAAGCACTTTCTTTTTTTTTTTTAATTTTTTTTTTCAACGTTTATTTATTTTTGGGACAGAGAGAGACAGAGCATGAACAGGGTAGGGGCAGAGAGAGAGGGAGACACAGAATCGGAAACAGGCTCCAGGCTCTGAGCCATCAGCCCAGAGCCTGACGCGGGGCTCGAACTGGCAGACCGCGAGATCGTGACCTGGCTGAAGTCGGACGCTTAACCAACTGCGCCACTCAGGCGCCCCTATAAGCACTTTCAATACCAGGAATAAATATCAAGAATATGGTAACACAGCATGCATCAGCAAGAAAGAGAGCAAAACCTAACACCTACCGTTCATCAAATACGAAGAATTTAGATCTTTAGTCAGTAAACTGGTAACTTTATTCGAACAACTTAGAGTATAATTTTTTGATAGGTAAACATAATCATTTTTATTTTTATTTTTATTTATTTATTTTTTTAACGTTTATTTATTTTTGAGACAGGGAGAGACAGCATGAACGGGGGAGGGGCAGAGAGAGAGGGAGACACAGAATCTGAAACAGGATCCAGGCTCTGAGCTGTCAGCACAGAGCCTGACGCAGGGCTCGAACTCACGGACCGCGAGATCATGACCTGAGCCAAAGTCGGATGCTTAACCGACTGAGCCACCCAGGCGCCCAAACATAATCATTTTTAAAGGGAATTGGACTGTTCCCATTTTCTTTTATTCTCTGGAGAATGAGTTTGAGCCCATCCATTTATTTTAATCTTGGTTTATTGGTCTAGATTACATATTCATACAACTATAACATCAGAAAAAAATGTTTTGTAACATCTACGACATTTATTTATTTCCAGGCTGGAAAAACACAGTAACTTTGTAAAGGTATTTGCTGACTTCAATACCCATTTATACGTTTGAAAAATATGTGTAGGGGCACCTGGGTGGATCAGTAAGTTAAGTGGCTGACTTCAGCTCAGGTCATGATCTCATGGTTGATGAGTTCGAGCCCCACATCTGGCTCTCTGCTCTCAGTGCAAAGCCAGCTTCAGAAACTGTCCCTCTCTCTCTCTGCTCCTACCCTGCTTGCACGCACATGTGCTCTCTTTCTCTCTCTCAAAAATAAACATTAAAAAAGTACGTATATATGTAGTACTTAATTTTAAACTCATTTTGCTAAACTATTATTATTATTACTATTCTTTTTCTAATATACCATCCCTTCTCACCTGGAATACTGCAACAACTCTGCTTTCATTTTTGTTTCCTTATAAGTTGCTTTTTATTTTTCATTATGCCATATTTTATATGTACCGTGTAAGTTGTAATAAGTAAGCATTATACTCACCAATCATTTAAGAAATTAAAATTACCAATGTTTTCAGGCACCTGGGTGCCTCAGTTAGTTAAGTGTCTGACTTTGGCTCAGGTCATGATCTCATGGTTCATGGGTTCGAGCCCCACCTTGGGCTCTGTGCTGACAGCTCAGGGCCTGGAGCCTGCTTCAGATTCTGTGTCTGCTTCTCTCTCTCTCTCTCTCTCTCTCTGCACCCTCCCCGCCCCCCCCACACACACACACTCATTCTCTGTCTCTGTCTCTCTCTCAAAAATAAACAAACATTTAAAAATTACCAATGTTTTTGCAGTCCTCTGTATACCTTTCTTTATTTGATCTTTCTATATAAATACCTTGTGTTTGTGATTCTCTCATTTTCTTTATGGTTTATTTCATATGCTTATGACCTAAGCAATATATTTGGGCTTAGAATTATTTAAAACTTCATATAAATAGTTTTATATTGGAGTGTGTTTTGCTTTTTCATTTCAGGCTATTCTGCGTTACTGTGTATAACTGTGGTTCATTCATTTTTTAACTGCCATATAGCATTCCCATTGTGTAAATATTGCAAAATTCATTCATTCTCTTGTTGATGTAAATATTTTTTTGCTCGCATAAGTAATGCTTCCCTGAACATTCTTCTAGCTTCCTTCTGTTACATATATGCAATGTTTTCCCTAGGATACATACCTTGGGGTGGAATTTCAGGGTCTTCTACCCATGTTCAAATTTACTAACATGTGGTCTAGTCACCCTCAGTACCCTAGCCAACAGACATCCAGACACCCTGAGGGAGGCTATTTCAGACTGCTCCCAGCTAATCTGCCTGCCTGACCAGAGATGCAGGTACAATCCAAATAATAGGAGGGAAGACGGGGATAACTGTCCCCTACCGCCACCCCAGCTGATCACAGAAGCGCTGAGTTTTGGAGCTGGAGTTATACAGCAATAGAAAACATTGAATTTAGAAATCTGCTTTAAAATGTTAAAAAAAAAAACATTGTTGTTTTGAGACATCTATTTGTAATTAAGTTCAAATTTTATTTCACTATAGTCAAAGAACATAGTTTTTATGAGACTAAGTCTTTAAAGTAGGTTGAGACTTGTTAATAAGGTTTAGATTTGGAGTGGGCAAATTGCAGCCCATGGGCCAAAATGGCTTGTGGCTTGTTAGGTTTTATTGATATGCAGTCATACTCATTTGTTTATATATTGTCTGTGTCAATAAAGCAAGAGTTGAGTATTTGTGAGAGAGACCATATGGTCCTCAAAGCCTAAAACATTTACTATCTAACTCTTTACAGAAAAGGTTTACAAAGTCCTGATCTAGAACATAACTGCTTCATGTGTGCCATTAAATTCATATTCTCCAATTCATAGGCACTGAATTAATATTTACATGAACTTGATGATTTTCTTCATATCCCTGATACATTCATTGATTTTTTTTTATCTACTTGATTTAAGAGTTATTTCCATAATTTGGCCAGTGTTGGTAGTGCCGCTATAAACATTGGAATGCATGTGCCCCTTCGAATCAGTATTTTTGTATCCTTTAGATAAATACCTAGTAGTGCAATTGCTGGATCTTAGAGTCATTCTATCTCTAACTTTCTGAGGAACCTCCACACTGTTTTCCAGACTGACTGCACCAGTTTGCGTTCCCACCAATAGTGTAAGAGGGTTCCCCTTTCTCCGCATCCTCCCCAACTTCTGTTGTTTCCTGAGTTGTTAATGTTAGCCCTTCCGACAGGTGTGAGGTGGTATCTCATTATGGTTTCGATTTGTATTTCCCTGATGATGAGTGATGTTGAGCATTTTTTTCAAGTGTCTGTTACCCATTTGTATGCGTTCTTTGGAGAAGTATCTGTTCATGTCTTCTGCCCATTTCTTCACTGGATTCTTTGTTTTTTGGGTGTTGAGTTTGATAAGTTCTTTATAGATTTTAGATACTAGCCCTTTCTCTGATATGTCATATGCAAATATCTTCTCCTATTCCGTAGGTTGGCTTTTAGTTTTGCTGATTGTTTCCTTTGCAGTGCAGAAGCTTTTATTTTGATGAAGTCCCAATAGTTCATGTTTGCTTTTGTTTCCTTTGCCCCTGGAGACATGTCTAGTAAGAAGTTGCTGTGGCCACGGTCAAAGATGTTCCTGCCTGTGTTCTCCTCTAGGATCTTGATGGTTTCCTATCTCACATTTAAGTCTTCTATCCATTTTAAATTGGTCCAGTTTCATTTTTCTGTATGTCACCATCCAGTTTTCCCAGCACCATTTGTTGAAGAGACTGTCTTTTTTTCCATTGGATATTTTTTCCTGCTTTGTTGAAGATTAGTTGATCATATAGTTGGGGTCCATTTCTGGGTTCTCTTTTCTGTTCCATTGATCTAAGTGTCTGTTTTTGTGCCAGTACCATACTGTCTTGATAATTATAACTTTAGCTTGAGGTCCAGAATTGTGATGCCTCCCACTTTGCTTTTCTTTTTCAACATTATTTTGGCTATCTGGGGTCTTTTCTGGTTCCATACAAATTTTATAATTATTTGTTCCAGCTCTGTGAAAAACGCTAATGTTATTTTGACAGGGATTGCATTAATGTAGATTGCTTTGGGTAAAGCATAAACATTTTGACAATATTTGTTCTTCCAATCCATGAGCATGAAATGTTTTTCCATTTCTTTTTCTCACCTCCCATTTTTTTCTTAAGCTTTCTGTAGTTTTCAGTGTACAGAGATTTTACATCTTTGGTTAGGTTTATCCCTAGGAATTTTATAGTTTTTGGTGCAATTGTAAAAGGGAGCTGCTTCATTATGGGTGTATAGAAATGCAACCAATTTCTGTATGTTGATTTTTTTATCCTGCAACTTTGCTGAATTCATGTATAAGTTCTAACAGTTTTTTGGCGGAGTCTTTTGGGTTTTCCATGTAGAGTATCATGTCATCTCTGAAGAGTAAAAGTTAGACTTATTCCTTGCCCAAATATCCATCAACTGATGAATGTATAAAGAAGATGTCTCACACACACACACACACACACACACACACACACACAGTGGAATATTACTCAGCCATCAAAAAGTATGATATTTTGTCATTTGCAATGGTGTGGATGGAAATTGATGTATTATGTTAAGTGAAATAAGTCAGAGAAAGATAAATGCCATATGATTTCACTCACATGCAGAATTTAAGAAACAAAACAGATGAGGGGTACCTGGGTGGCTCAGTCGGTTAAGCGCCCAACTCTTGGTTTCAGCTCAGGTCATGATATTGCACTTCGTGGGTTTGAGCCCCACGTTGGGTTCTGTGTTGGCAGTATGGGGCCTGCTTGGGATTCTCTCTCTCTCCCTCTCTCTCTGCCTCTCCCCTGCTCCTGCTTTCTCTCAAAATAAATACATGGGAAAAAATAAAAGGAAAAATAAAATAAGATAAAAACAGAGGGAGGCAAACCATAAGAGACTCTTAATTACAGACAACAAATTGGGAGTTGCTGGAGGGGAGGTGGGTAGGGGGATGGACTAAATGGGTGATGGGCAGTAAGGGAGGGCACTTGTTATGATGAGCCCTGGATGTTACATGTAAGTGATGAATCACTGGGTTCTACTCCTGAAGCCAAGACTACACTGTATGTTAACTCACTTGAATTTAAATGAAATCTTGAAAAGAAAAATAAGTGATTGAGAGGTATATTAAAATCCTCCACTGTGGTGTGACTTTGTCAATCCTTTTATTGCTTCAATTTTAGCTATATGTGTATTTAACGTCATGTTAGTAGGTGCACACAAATCCAGAATCATTATGTCTGGCTCCTCAGTACCCACACCCACAGCAGCAGTTCTGGTTCTCCGCTCAGCTTTTTTGGACCATGGCCAGCAACAACCACACTTGCAATTACATCAAGCCTGGTGATAATCTAATAGAACCCGATAGGAGAGAGCTTCAAGAGTTTTGAGTAGTAGAGATTCTGCTTTGTGGCAGTGAATTTTCTTAAGGTATTTAAGGAACATTCAAAACAGCCTTACATTGACCTTAAAGACAGACCATCTGAAGGGCGTGTGTACAGGACCTGTTGTGACATTTGCCTAGGAAGGGTTGAGTGTGGTGACGATAGGGTGGGACTTTTGCATGTAAGTTGTCAGGAACATTATTTATGGCAGTGATTCTTTAAAAGTGGTTATGAAACATTTTTCATGGATGGCATTCCTCCTCTATAAACCTGAGTTTTCTTATTGTTCTTTTTGTGGGTCGTATGTTGTTCTAGTTTAGCCTTTCACTCCTTTATACCCTGAGGATACTAGACTTCGTGTCCTGTCATCTACACAGCTATTAAAACAGGAACTCAATGGTACAAAAACAGATACATAGACCAATGGAATAGAATAGAAACCCCAGAATTAGACCCACAAACGTATGGCCAACTCATCTTTGACAAAGCAGGAAAGAACATCCAATGGAAAAAAGACAGTCTCTTTAACAAATGGTGCTGGGAGAACTGGACAGCAACATGCAGAAGGTTGAAACTAGACCACTTTCTCACACCATTCACAAAAATAAACTCAAAATGGATAAAGGAGCTGAATGTGAAACACGAAACCATCAAAATCCTAGAGGAGAAAGCAGGAAAAGACCTCTCTGACCTCAGCCGTAGCAATTTCTTACATGACACATCCCCAAAGACAAGGGAATTAAAAGCAAAAATGAACTACTGGGACCTCATGAAGATAAAACCTTCTGCACTGCCAAGGAAACAATCAACAAAACTAAAAGGCAACCAACGGAATGGGAAAAGATATTTGCAAATGACATATCGGACAAAGGGCTAGTATCCAAAATCTATAAAGAGCTCACCAAACTCCACACCCGAAAAACAAATAATCCAGTGAAGAAATGGGCAGAAAACATGAATAGACACTTCTCTAAAGAAGACATCCGGATGGCCAACAGGCACATGAAAAGATGCTCAACATCGCTCCTCATCAGGGAAATACAAATCAAAACCACACTCAGATACCACCTCACACCAGTCAGAGTGGCCAAAATGAGCAAATCAGGAGACTATAGATGCTGGAGAGGATGTGGAGAAACGGGAATCCTCTTGCACTGTTGTGGGAATGCAAACTGGTGCAGCTGCTCTGGAAAACAGTGTGGAGGTCCCTCAAAAAATTAAAAATAGACCTACCCTATGACCCAGCAGAGTAGCACTGCTAGGAATTTACCCAAGGTATACAAGAGTACTGATGCATAGGGGCACTTGTACCCCAATGTTTATAGCAGCACTCTCAACAATAGCCAAATTGTGGAAAGAGCCTAAATGTCCATCAACTGATGAATGGATAAAGAAATTGTGGTTTATATACACAATGGAGTACTACGTGGCAATGAGAAAGAATGAAATATGGCCCTTTGTAGCAACGTGGATGGAACTGGACAGTGTTCTGCTAAGCGAAATAAGCCATACAGAGAAAGACAGTTACCATATGTGTTCAATCTTATGTGGATCCTGAGAAACTTAACAGAAACCCATGGGGGAGGGGAAGGGGAAAAAAAAAGTTTAGAGTGGGAGAGAGCCAAAGCATAGGAGACTCTTAAAAACGGAGAACAAACTGAGGGTTGATGGGGGGTGGGAGGGAGGGGAGGGTGGGTGATGGGTATTGAGGAGGGCACCTTTTGGGATGAGCACTGGGTGTTGTATGGAAACCAATTTGACAATAAATTTCATATATTGAAAAAATAAAAAATAATAAATAAATAAATAAATAAATAAATAAATAAACATTTTTTTAAAAAAGATAAATTTTATCACTTTTTAACTGCTAAGCCATGCATTTAATTTTTTTTATTTTATTAATATTCATAGGTGTTCTATAGCAGAAGTATTTTTCAGGATATCTATCATATTGTCAGAAATGTAAATTTCCTAACTTATCTCTTTTAATTTACTGAAGTCCCATTATGTTTTTAAAAAATATCTGTATATCTATAGATATATAAGTATATACCCACACATATGTTTACAAATATATAAAATATCCACTAAATATTCTGTTCGAGTTTTTAAAAATCACATGGTGCCAAACATAGGCAGTAATTTCTTTAACATCTGCTGTAGCAACATTTTTCTAGATATGTGTCCTCTGGCATGTGACACATGAGCAAATTAAACTATTGGGAATACATCAAAATAAATAGCAAATTAAATGTTAAATAAATAGCAAATTAAACTATTGGGAATACATCAAAATAAAAAGCTTTTGCAAGTTGAAGGAAGCCATCAGCAAAACAAAATGCAAGCTACTGAATGAGAGAAGATATTTGCAAATAATACATCTGATATGGAGTTAATATCCAAAATTTTTAAAGAACCTAATACAACTTAACACACACATACAAAAAATAATCCAACTGAAAATGGGCAGAGGATCTGAATAGACATTTTTCCAAAGAAGACATCCAGATGGCTAAGAGATACATGAGAAAATGCTCAATATCACTCATCATCAGGGAAATGCAAATCAAAACCACAATAAGATACCACCTCATACCTGTCAGAATGGGTAAATTCAAAAAGACAAGAAACAACAAGTGTGGGTGAGGATATGGAGAAGAAGGAACCCTTGTGTACTGTTGGTGGGAATGCAAACTGGTACAGTCACTGTGGACAACAGTATGGAGGTTCCTCAAAAAAATTAAAAATGGAAAGATATTATGATCCACTAATTTCACTACTGGGTGTTTGCCCAAAGAAAATGAAAACACTAATTTGAAAAGATATATGCACCCCTGTATTTCTGTAGCATTGTTTACAATAGCCAAGACATGGAAGCAAGTGTCCATGGATAAATGGATGGATAAAAAAGATGTGAGATATAGATGTAGATGTAGATAGATAATGAAATATTACTCAGCCATAAAAAAGGATGAGATCTTATTATTTGCCACAACATATACAGACCCAGAGAGTATTGTGCTAAGTGAAATAAGATAAAAACAAATACCATATGGTTTCCCTTACACGTTGAATCTAAAAAACAAAACAAATGAATAAACAAAAAACAGAATCAGACCTATAAATTCAAAGAACAAGCTTGTGGTTGCCAGAGGTGGGGAACGGATGGGCAAAATGGATGAAGGGGAGTGGGAGATATGGGCTTCTGGTTATAGAATGAGTAAGTTGGGGGGTCTGGGTGGTTTGTTCGGTTAAGCATCTGACTCTTGATTTCAGCTCAGGTCATGATCTTACAGTTTGTGGTTTGAACCCCTCATCAGGCTGTGGGATTCTCTCTCTCCCTCTCTGCTCTCTGCCCCTCCGCTACTTGCTTGCTCTCTCTCTTTCAAAATAAATTAATAAACTTTAAAAAATAGAATGAGTAAGTCACAGGAATAAAAGGTACAGCATGAGGAGTATAGTCAGTGACACTATAATAGAGTTATATGGTGACAAAGGGTAGCAAGTTGTGGTGAGCATAGCATAATGTATAGAATTGTCGAATCACTGTGTTGTACACTTGAAACTCATGTAACATTGTCGACTATACTCAAACTAAAAAAATTTTTTTTCAACAATATTTTTTTTAAATTTTTTTTGCAACGTTTATTTATTTTGGGGACAGAGAGAGACAGAGCATGAACGGGGGAGGGGCAGAGAGAGAGGGAGACACAGAATCAGAAACAGTCTCCAGGCTCTGAGCCATCAGCCCAGAGCCTGACGCAGGGCTCGAACTCACGGACCGCGAGATCGTGACCTGGCTGAAGTCGGACGCTTAACCGACTTCGCCACCCAGGCGCCCCTCAACAATATTTTTTTAAGTAGGCTCCACCCCCAATGTGTGGCTTGAATTCATGACCCTGAGATCAAGAGTCACATGCTCTGCCAACTGAGGTTGCCAGGTTCCCCTAAAAAAAATTTTTTTTTAATCACATGGTGCTGAAAAGTATGTTTATATCATGCGTCTACTTGTGTTTCAGTGAAGAGGGACAGATATGTGTTTGTATTCACTACTCTCATACAAAGAAAACACTCCTGGAATAATCCATCAGTAACTACTAACAGTTTTCTCTAAAGAAAGAAACTAGAGAACTGGGGATCTGAAGTAGGAGGACTTTTTATATTGCTTGAATATTTTACTCTGTGTGTGTGTGTGTGTGTGTGTGTGTGTGTGTGTGTTTGTGTGTGTGTGAGAGAGAGAGAGAGAGAGAGAGAGGTTTTTAAATCTACCTGAATTTTTTAAGAGGAACTCCTAGTTTCCACTGAAAATGCATCAAATAATATATCTTCTGTTACAAGTTGCAATCACACTGCTTGAGTTTTATACAAACTTCCCATTGAAGAAACTCGTATACCTGCTCAGCTCAGACTTTACGGCTTCACGAAGGTGTGAGCATTGACCAAAGCCCCTGCAGAGATAAGCAGACGCGCTCTGCTTTCTAGTTCTCTATCTGCTCTCCAGGCAGTGCAGCTCTTTTTAAGATATAACCTCAAATTCTCATTAGAGAGGAAACAGCTAACCTCATCAAACTTCTCATATCCTCTTTGGTGGAACGAGATACTTCCCCTGAAAGGATATATCTTGAAACTGAACTATAGCAACAAATACATATCAGTTTAAAATAATGACCTTTTTGGGGGTCCTGGGTGGCTCAGTGGGTTAAGCGTCTAGTGTCGGCTCAGGTCATGATCTCATGGTTCATGGTTTCAAGCCCCATGGTGGGCTCTGTGTTCACAGCTCAGAGCCTGGAGCCTGCTTCAGATTCCCTCTTGCCCTCTCTGCCCCTCCCCTGCTTGCAATCTGCCACTCCCTCTCTCTCAGAAATAAATAAACATTTAAAAACTGTTTTAATAATGTCCTTTTTGTCAAAATAAAAATTAATATCCATTTGAGTCTGAGTTTGAGCTATAATTACTAGCATAGAAATATCTCCAAACTATACAACGAGAAAAGCTAGTTTTAACACAATTATATGTAATATGGCCGTAAGCTAAAAAATTTAAAACCCAAGTTAATGTTTTATAATAAGAATATTATCTGTATGACTCATATAATTTTTTAAAGTTTTATTTAAGTAATCTCTACACCCAACGTGGGGCTCGAACTCACAACTCCAAGATCAAGAGTCGCACGCTCTCCTGACTGAGCCAACCAGGTGCACCCCACTTGTATGATTTTTTTTCTTTATTTTCTCTGACTTGTATAATTTATAATACAATGTTCATCATCTGCACTGTGGTAAAAACAGAAAAGTTTAGGAAAGGAAATGGCAAATAAACCATCATACTTCCCCACAGAATAATTCCTGTTATCGTATCGATAGATTTCCTTACAGTTCTCCCTCTCTCTTTCTTGCATCTGTCATATATGTGTGTATGGGATATAGACGTAGATATTACAATTGTAATTCTGCTTTACTCTGTTAGCATTATATTATAAGCATTTTTCCATAATAAAAAATATTACTTGAAAACACAATTTTAGGGGCACCTGGCTGGCTTGGTCAGTGGAGCATGTGACTCATGGTCTCGGGGTTGTAAGTTCAAACCCCATGTTGGGTGCAAAGATTAGTTAAAAATAAAAAAATAAAAATAAAATGGAATTTTAAATGCTAAGTAGTATTCCTTTATGTGGAAATAGCATCGTTTAATTAGCTATCTTCCTATTTTCATACATCTCCTTTTTTTCTGTAAGTTGAAGAAAAGCCTGATATGCAAAACTTGTCAGTGTCTTTAATCATTTCTACTGGAAAATTTTCTAGAAGTAGAATTACTAGGTTGGGAAACACGAACATTTTAAAGCAACTTTAACACCTTATTGCTTTCCAGAAAGGGAATGTAGTAGTTGTTTTGTCAGTGTACCCTCCTGGCAATTCTGTAGGTGCGCCTGGTGTCTACTTGCCTTCTATTTCCCTTCTCTCAACACTGGCCATAACTCCCTTTATAATTCTGTACTAGGGCACCTGGTCAGCTCAGTTGGTGGAATCTGCAACTCTTGATCTCAGGGTTCTGAGTTTGAGCCCCATGTTAGGTGGGGAGGTTACTTGAAAATAAAATCTTAGGGGCGCATGGGTGGCTCAGTCGTTTGGGCCTCCAACTTCGGCTTAGGTCACCATCTCATCATGATTGGAGGGCTCAAGCCCTGTGACCGGCTCTGTGCTGGCAGCTCCGAGCCTGGAGTCTGGAGCCTGCTTCGGATTCTGTGTCTCCCTCTCTCTCTGCCCCTCCCCCACTCATCTTCTGTCGCTCTCTCTCAAGAATAAAAAAACATTAAAAAAATTTTTTAATCTTAAAAAATAATGACATGAAATGAAATGAAATGCTGTACTAAACACGCATGCACATACACACACATCACCCTTTAAATTTCCTTAAATACTAGACATTGAAAATCTTTTAGTTATTTACTGACCATTTGTATTTCTATATTGTTAACGTTCAACATTTGTATTTATGTCCCAAAAAATAATAGTCCTTTCACCTCTGAGTATGTTTGTGTGTATTTTCTAGGTGCTATGAGATCAAGTACACAGACTTACCACAAGAGGTCCCTATCACACAAATTATTTTGAAATCTAAAGCCTGTTGGGTTTAAGTCCCAACAATCAGGATCTTCATGAGTGGATTGGTTCACTAATTCTGATTTTAGAAATTACTCTGGCCTGCTAAGAACAGGCCTCTCACATAGACAAAACTTCCTGAACAGAGCAAGAGAGAGCCAGGAGCAAGAGGTTAGTGATTCAGGAAGCTAAGTGCTGCACGGTTGAATTTCTCTGCATTCCATCACCCACCGGCTCCTACAAATTGGTTTTCCTGCTTAGATATGGTTGCTCTCAAATTTCAAAAGAAATAGAATCACTTTACATCTGAGATCCCCCTTGGTCATTCGTTTGATTGTTTGGCAAATCTCTTTGTATTTAACCAAAAGAATGATGTCTTTTTTTTTTTTTTTTTTTTTAACTCAACGAACTATTGGCAACTCTGTCCCACCATCCTAGGTACTGAGAACATAATAATGAGCAAAGCCTGACACTATCCCTAGCCTATCAGAGCTCACACCTGCAACCTCAGTCCTAACACCTCTAAGCAGACTGTCAAGAAATTTACCTCCAGATGCTTTAACCTTGAAAAGAGACATTGTGTACAGCCCACACAAGAGATGTCTTCTGCTCTAAGATCCAGAACGTTGCCTCCATGACCCATGATTATATCCTGGTCTGTTCTGAGTATAAACCATCTAGCTTTGTATGGTATATGATTTAAATTGCTTCTGTAAGGGGCGCCTGGGTGGCTCAGTCGGTTAAGCGCCTGACTTCGGCTCAGGTCATGATCTCGCGGTCCGTGAATTTGAGCCCTGCATCGAGCTCTGTGCTGACAGCTCAGAGCCTGGAGCCTGTTTCGGATTCTGTGTCTCCTTCTCTCTGACCCTCCCCCGTTCATGCTCTGTGTCTCTCTGTCTCAAAAAAGAAATAAACGTTAAAATTTTTTTTTAAAAAATAAATAAATAAATTGCTTCTTTAAAACTTAGTATAGGGGCACCTGGCTCCTCAGTGGGAAGAGCATGTGACTCTTGATTTGGGGGTCATGAGTTTGAGCCCCATGTTGTGAGGTAGATTGTACTTAATTTTTTTTTAATCTTTTTAAAAAAATTTTTAAATATTTATTTATTATTTTTTTTTTTTAAATTTTTTTTTTCAACGTTTATTTATTTTTGGGACAGAGAGAGACAGAGCATGAACAGGGGAGGGGCAGAGAGAGAGGGAGACACAGAATCAGAAACAGGCTCCAGGCTCTGAGCCATCAGCCCAGAGCCCGACGCGGGGCTCGAACTCACGGACCGCGAGATCGTGACCTGGCTGAAGTCGGACGCTTAACCGACTGCGCCACCCAGGCGCCCCTAAATATTTATTTTTGAAAGAGAAAGAGACAGAGCACAAGCAAGGGATGGGCAGAGAGAGAAGGAGACAGAATCCGAAGCAGGCTCCAGGATCTGAGCTGTCAGCACAGAGCCTGATGTGGGGCTCGAACTCCCAAACCATGAGATCATGACATGAGCCAAAGTTGGATGCTTAACTGACTGAGCCATCCAGGCGCCCCTAAAAATTTATTTAGACCTTAAAAAAAAACTACACAGAGTAATATACAAACACCCTAAAGAGTTCAAATTATACAGAAACAGGAGTAACAAAAATGAAAATCACCCATAATCACAATCTTCACAGCTATTTTATACCCTTTTATAGATATATCATTATACACATACATAATTTGGCAAATACTTGACTACTCACTAGGTAGGAAGCACATTCCAAGGGCTGTGTCACAGTCTGCTTGGGCTGCCATAACAAAATATTACAGACTGGGTGGTTTCAGCAATAGAAGTTAATTTTGTCACAGTTCTGGAGGCTGGAAGTCCAATAGATTTGGTGTCTTGTGAGAGCTCTCTTCCTGGCTTACAAGTGGCTACCCTTTTGCTGTACCCTCACATGGACTTTCCTCAGTGTGGATGCAGGGTGTGGGTAGAGGTCTCTGTTGTCTCTTCTTATAAGGACACTAATCCTATTGGATGAGGGCCCCATCTGTACAACTTCATTTAACCTTAATTACTTCCTTACTCCAAATACAGCCACACTGGGGGGGAAGGGCTTCAACATACATATTTGGGAGAGGGGACAGTGGATATTATGCAAACATTCCCCTATAACAGGCTGTGAAGCCTCTACAGCTGAATAGGAAGGCACAATCTTTGCCCATGTCTCACTCATGTTGGAGGTAATGGCACGAACCCTGTGTTTCTTCCTCTTCGTGTTTTGTTTACTTTGTCATCTTTTGGAACTTCCATTACATCTGGATTTATGAGGTAAGGAGAGGGAAAAGGAGACTCAAAATGAGACTCAAGAAAATTTTATTTCCTTCTTGATCTGGAAAGCATTCTCTAGGAAAGGAGGTTGAAGGCTCTTAGCTACTCCAAAGATCGGTAAGGGAAGACCACCCTGAACCATTTGCCAAAACTTCGTCTCCCATTTTCCGCCTTTCCTCAAAGGGCAAGGTTGCTAAATATATAATACATGGGCTGCTCTCTAAGTCGGTCTCCTCTGCAAAGACATGATCATTCCAAATGGGGGTGGATTCATTCATTCAGAGCCTATCTCCTGATGGCTCACGCTAAAATACGGTCTCTCCCCTTGAGGGGCTCTTGGGTGCAGTGAACCAATAACAGGCCTGCCGTGTGAGAAGTGCCATCTACAGCAGAGGGAAAGCCAAAAAGCCAGGGGAGAGAAAGAACACCCAGAAAGACTTGAGAAGAAATTGCGTCCCCACTGAAGTCTGGCAAAAGCTAGAATTGAGCTTGAGATGAGAGGGGACTGGCAATTTGGGGAAGGCAACGAGTGGGGGTGCACGGACTTGTAACACTGTCAGCTTTGGGATGTGCAGGGGCAGCTGTGCCCTGGGACCCTACAGGAGAGGGGAGATGGGAGGAGGGAGAGGTGAACCCGGATCCCGAAGGGCCTCGTGCACTAGCTAGGAATTGGAATTTTATCCTGAAAGCCTTGGTTACCACTAAAATACTTGAAGTAAGAGAGTGACACGATCTGATCTTAGAATGATGCCTCTAGCGAGCGCATAGAGAAGGCTTTGGAAAAAGGGGCGGGATTAGCCACAGTGAACTAAGGTGAGGAGCTGAGGCAGATACTATCCATGACCTAGTCTTTATCCATCCTCCATACCTTCGCAGTAGAGAAAGAAAAAGAAAAAGAGGGGCACCTGGGTGGCTCCGTTGGTTAAATGTCTGACTCTTGGTGTCAGCTCAGGGCTTGATCTCAAGCCTTGAGTTCAAGCCCTGCATTGGGCTCAGTGTTGGGCTTCGTGCTGGGCTGAAAGCCTACGTTAAAAAAAAAAAAAAAGTTTTACTTTTCTTTAAAGAAAATTGTTTTAAACATTTATTTACTATTGAGAGGCAGAGACAGAGCATGACTGGGGAAGGGGCAGAGAGAGGACGAGACACAGAATTTGAAGCAGGCTCCAGGCTCTGAGCTGTCAGCACAGAGCCCGTCACGGGGCTCGAGCTCACAAACTGTGAGATCATGACCTCAGCCGAAGTCCAATGCTTAACCGATGGAGCCACCCAGGAGCCCCAAAAGTTTTACTTTTCTGATTAAGTTGCCGCCTTCCCGCCTGGAATGTGATTATGAATCTGGAGGTCAGTCCTTGATAACTTCTTGACCTGCTATACCAGCTCTGTACTGTTCATTTCTATTTGGTGAGACCACTATATTTGGGTTTCTGTTCCATGCAGCCAAATACAGTCCTGATACAATTGTGATTATAGCAGTTCAGGTAAAGAAGTCATGAGAACCTGATCACCTACTTTGAACAGAGGCAGTGAAATGAAGCTAGAGGGTTAACTCACAGGCTATTACAGAAGCCCATTCAATAGGACTCTGTGACTAACTGGATGTGCCTATTGGGAATTACCATCAGCGAGATAACTTTTTCTCCCTGTGAGTTCCAGGATCGTGTAGGTCACTGTCCTCCTACTTTTTCCCCCCTACCTGCTGTTTTTTTCTCTCCCAACATTTTCCCTTCCCTACTTCAAGAAGTTGACTAGGCTTATGGCGCCTGGGTAGCTCAGTCAGTTAAGCATTCAACTTCGACTCTGGACATGATCTCACAGTTCGTGGGTTTGAGCCCCACATGGGGCTCTGTGCTGACAGCTCAGAGCCTGGAGCCTGCTTGGGATTCTGTGTCTCCCTCTCTCTCTGCCCCTCCCCTGCTCACGTTCTGTCTCTGTCTCTCTCAAAAATAAACATTAAAAAAAGAAGAAGAAGAAGAAGCTGAGCAGGCTTTTATGTGTCCTTGTTCTTGAGCACTTGTGTAGTTGGACCTAACAGAGATGTTGCATTAGACAGCCCCCTTTACTGGCTTTTGTTTAGAAAAATCTATGTTCATTTTGGGTTTATGCTGGTCATTTTCCAGGAAAAGGAGACTGACCACTCATGCCCTTCTGTGTAAGAAACCAAACCCTTGGGAGCAGCTGGAGAGATTTCCTGAGACAAAAACAGGGGATAGGGGAGTGTGGTCTCCTGTGGTGTTCCCTGCCTCAGGGAAGGACCTCACCCAGTAGTAGCACAAGCCGCGGACCTAAGACTCATCTTTGACTCATCTCCTGCATCGTCTCTCACTTTTGGTCCATCACCTAGTCCTTTCTAATTTATTTTCTAAATATCACCTGTGTCCCTCTGCTACCCGGAACTGAGTTTGCCTTTTTGTGGGTGTCAAGCCAGAAGACACAACCAAGCCAAAGAAAAGGAAAAGGAAGGGTTTTACTTGCACTAAGTAAAGAAGAACACAGATGATATTTCCCAAAGCAGTATCTCCTCAAACAACAAAACTGGTGACGCGGTGCATACGTATTCATGAAGAGGTTTGCACAATGGGGAACTCGGCATGGAATTGAGGCAAAAGTCCTCTTAAGGCGACAGAGTCCAGGTCTTGGTTGATCTGAGTCATGAGGGCCAGCAAGGGTCAGATGTCATCAATTCTCTGGCTCCAGTTGGTCCAGTATTTGAGCACTCAAAGGAGTTTAGATCCTGCAAAGATAAGTTAAGAATGTGCTTCAGGTCAACCTTTACTTTGGAACCAGCACTGGGAGTTTTACCACTGATTTATTGTCTCTGATACGATTAGGCTATTTCCTGGCCTGACAGTGGCCCTTTGTGCCTACATTCCTTTGTTCCCTTAAAGTCATTAATGATCGAGTCTATCCTTCTGCAGTTTCAACATCTTCCAAGAAGTTCTGCAAGAAATGTGCTTTGGGCAAGGTGTGCCCAGGTCACAAGATTGCCAGGCGCCTAAAATGACTTTTCTCATGTCAAGGAAAGCTGTGTCTTGTCTTTCTTTTTCCAGGGAGCTCTAACTCTTCCTGCTTACACCTCCATTTCTTTTCAACTCCACTGCCACAGGTCTAGTCCAAACAAATACTCTTTACACCCTGGACTGTTGCAAAATCCAATGTGTCCCCTGACCATATTCTATAAAATGATCTTTTCCAATATAGAGTATTTCATAAAGGATTCAAACATATTTTTAAAGATTTTATTTTTAAGTAATCTCTACACCCAACATGGGGCTCGAAATCAAAACCCCCACATCAAGAATTGCATGCTCCACTGACTGAGCCAGCCAGGTGCCCTGGGATACAAACAGTTTAACATCTTCCCTCTGCTCTTGAAATAAATAAAATTTGTTCCCATGTCCTCCAAAGACTGACCTCTCTAGATCACCAGACTCGTATCTCCATCCTCCACTGTCTGCCCAAACTCCCACCATGGTGGCCTGACAGCAACTAGAATGCTCTTTCTCTCCTCAAGAATTTTTTGGTGGGGGGCAACCAGGTGGCTCGGTCAGTTAAGCAGCTGACTCTTGATTTCGGCTCAGGTCATGATCTCGTGGTTCATGAGATACAGCCCTGTGACGGGCTCTGGGCTGAAAAGGCAGAGCTTGCTTGGGATTCTCTCCCTCCCTCTCTCTGCCCCTTCCCTGTTTATTCTCTCACTCTCTCCCTCTTGCAAAATAAATAAATAATAAAAACATTTTTTAAAAAAAGAATTTTATCTTAGCTTTTTCTGCTGCCTGGTAGGGACTGCTTAACTACCTTACTGCCCACACACACACACAAACACACACACGTGAACACACACACCACACTTCCATTCCACTTCATCCATGCCTTCCTTCCATTCAACTTCAGATTTCAGTCCAAATGTCATTTCTTCAGAGAAGTTTCCCCTGGCCCCACCTCGCTGCCCAGCTAAAAATCAGGAGCCCTGATTTTAAGTCATGGCTTTTTTTCATAGCATGTTTTCAGTATATATTTGTATGATTATCTAGGCATCATAAGTTCCACAGAAGTAGGGACTGCACCCACGCTCATTGTCTCTCCAAGGTCTAGTAGTGTGTCTGCTCAGATCGGACATTTGACAGTTATTTGTTGAATACAAAAAGTAAAGGAAGGTAAAGAGGGACTCTATGGGTAACCATCGGGTTTCTGGCACAAGCAAGTAGGTGAATTGTGAAATTCAGTTCAGCTTAATTCAGTTTAATTCTTTATGAAATAAAGCATGAGGGTATGTGTATGCATGATAGAGATTTGGAAGAGGTTCATTCTCTGGCTCTCTAAGGATCCCACAGGCTTCTCTGTGGATGGCATCTGTCATCCTCTTATAACAGGTAGCACCCTTAGGCAGAAATAAACTGTGTTGAAGCAGAATTCTGAAAGACACGCTGAGGTGGCTCATTTAGGAGACCTATCTGGACTGCATCTAGGTAGTATGATGCATTGCAAGGTTATCTTGAGATTTTATAAAGATGACAAAAACTTATTGATACCTTAAAAACATGTTATATAGACTTTGGAGGATAATGGCGTGTCACTGAACATTCTTGATGTGGTAAATGAGGCACTGGTGCCTGATGTTGACAGCTGGGGATGCTGTGTGTATGTGAGGACAGGGGTATATGGAAACTCTGTACTTTGTGATCAATTTTGCTGTGAACCTAGAACTGCTCTTAGAAAAAAATAAGTCTTGGGGCGCCTGAGTGGCTCCATCGGTTGGGCGTCCGACTTCAGCTCAGGTCATGATCTCACAGCTTGTGAGTTCGAACGCCGCATCGGGCTCTGTGCTGACAGCTCGGAGCCTGGAGCCTGCTTCGGATTCTGTGTCTCCCTCTCTCTCTGCCCCTCCCCCCGCTCATGCTCTGTCTCTCTCTCTCTGTCAAAAATAAAAATAACCATTTAAAAACATTTTTTTAAATAAAAAGTAAATAAAAATAAGTCTATTAAAGACAATTTGTGAAAGATAGCTTACACAAAAAGATACAATCATGGGGATCAGGATGCCTTAGTTGGTTAAGTGTCCAACTTCGGCTCAGGTCATGATCTTGTGGTTCACGAGTTTGAGCCCCACATTGGGCTCTGTGCTGACAGCTCAGAGCCTGGACCCTGCTTGGGATTCTGTGTCTCCCTCCCTCTCTGCCCGTCCCCACTCACACTCTGTCTCTCTCAAAAATAAATATACGTTTAATAAATAAATAAATAAATAAATAAATAAAGATAAAATCATGATTCTCATTCAGAAATAAAATGAACATGTTAAAGATTATGGGTTTTTTTGTTTTGTTTTGTTTTATTTTTCAGAATTAGGGAATCTGACAGATGTTATGACTGGAGAAGTCAAAGAATGGACACAATTATAAAGCAGGAAGTGGTTCAATGAATGTGCAAATGGAGGCAAAATGAGCTTCCTCCGGATGGGGGAGGGAAGTCAACTGAGCCTCTGTTGAACAGGGCAGAATTTTCATGGCTCTAGACAAGAATCATTTTACATTTCTGTTATCTACAAGGTAAAGAGTTATAAAATAGCTCCCACGAGGGCACCTGGGTGGCTCAGTAGATTAAGCATCAGTGCAGAGTCTGCTTGGGATTCTCTGTCTCTCCCCCACCTCCCCACTGCCCCTCCCCCACCTGCACACGTGCACTCTCTCAAAAATAAGTAGACTTTAAAAATAAATAAATAAATTAAATAGCTTCTACGGAATCAGCATCTGTAAAGAGAAAGGGTGTATTGTAATTTGCCATTGAAGCACACATTCTCCCTATACATACATAGATACACACACAAAGCATTAATGTGATATGGCCCTACCTGGAGGGGAATCCAGCATGTCTACCCAGATTTTGTTTAGTCCAGTCAGGATGGCTTCTTGGGTACCCCACAGAACTTCCATCTGATAGGTACTGGTAGATGTAGGAAGACCGAATGGCAACCTGACAGTGCTGGAACATTATATTCATCCCCCAGGCATTGACTTCCTTGTTCCAGACTTTCTTATTTTTCAAAACAACTTCGTGGGCACCTGGGTGGTTCAGTTGGTTAAGCATCTGACTTCGGCTCAGGTCATGATCTTGCAGTTCACAAGTTCGAGCCCCGTGTCAGGCTCTGTGCTGACAGCTCAGAGCCTGGAGCCTGCTTCGGATTCTGTGTCTCCCTCTCTCTGTGCCCCTCCCCTGCTCATGCTCTGTCTCTCTCCATCTCTCAAAAATGAATAATCGTTAAATAAAAATTTTTAAATAAATAAATAAATAAGAACAACTTTGTTGAGGAATAATTTACATACTGTAAAATTCACCTATTTTAAGGACACAATTCAATGACGGTTAGTACATTAACATAGCTGCGCATGTATCTCCACAATCCAGTTTTAGAATATTTTCATGAGCCCAAAGAGAACTTCCATGCCCATTTGCAGTCTCTGTTCCCATCCCAGTCCCAGCCAATCACAAATATGTTTTCTCTTTATAAATTTGGCTTTACTGGACATTTTTATAAAAGGAATTATACAGTGTGTGGTCTTTCGTGCCTTAGCTTTGTTCACTTAGTATAATTATTTTTAGTTTTGTCATGTTGTAGCATCTTTCAGTAGGTCAAGGTTTTTATTTCTGAATTTAAAAAAATATAAAATATATTCCATTGTATGGATATAATACATTGTATCTATTCATCAGTTGATGGATTTGGGGGTTATTTCCACTTTTTGACTATGATGAATAATGCTTCTATGAATATTCACGTGCTCATCTTTGTGTGGAAATGTTGGAGTTCAGAACAAACAGTCAAGAAAGAATTCTTGAGACGTTTTCAGTGCAAAAAGGTGGTCTTATTAAACCACAGGGACAGGATCCGTGGGCCTAAAGAGCTGTACTGGGTTGTGACTGGTGACTGATTATATACCTTCAAGTTGGGATGGGGTTAGGGATAGCCTAAGTCTCTTAAGGAATTTGGAAGCAAGGTTTCCAGGACCTTGGGGGGTCAGCTGCTGATAGGAAAAGGTCATTTATTACTGTTGAGTAAAAACTCAGTCATGAGACCATTCAGATGTATCTCAGGAGGCCCTATGCTTGAAGGATGATTGCTAACCCATATATGGGGGTAGAGATAAAGGAAGTTTTCTAAGAAACTTGTATATGTTAAAGTAAACTTACAGAATCCTGGAGGTTGGGACAATGTTAAGCTAACATTGCCTTTTGCCCTTAGCAAAGTATTAACATTGAGGCAGTTAAGTTCCTAGAAGAAGGTCACTCTGCCTGTCTCAAGGGCTTGTCAATGGGCTGTAAATTATAAGAAAACCGAACTTTTCCATATTGCCTTTGTTCCCCACATCAGAAATACAGTTTCATGTCACTTGGGTAAATACCTAGGAATGGAGTTGCTGGATGAAATGGTAAACATATTGTTTTAAAATGTTGGTTTTACTTTTATTCACATATGGTGAGCCCAGCAGATCAAGAGATGATTTTCACTGAAAAAAATATTCGGTTACTCACAGTTCCCAAGTGGAGGGGGGTCACTCTATGCCATGCAGGGCCATATGGGGAAGCACCACATCAGTTAGGAGGCAGAAAGGGGAAAACGTGGGCAAAAGCACGTATTATGGTATCTGCAGGAAGGAACAAGTGAGACATGGTAAACAGGTTTGGGATTGGCTAGTTTGAGTAATTTTTATCGAGCTCTAGGGCATCGGGGTTGTCTCACATTCTCAGTTACTTAGCCTGGAGGTGATTACAGTGGGGAAATAATGGCTTTTATACCTAAGTGCTCTGGAAAGGAAGTAGTTGGGGTACCAGCTTTGGATTGGTTGGTTTACATGTGAAAGGTGCCTTCCTGGACAAGTTGTTTACCATCTCTAGAGATTAGCTAGACCTGAGAGGGGCAGCCTCCCCAGGGTCTGTAAAGCCCCGGATGTCAGAACTACTAGAAGAAAAAGACGTGCTTAATACACTTATGTTTAGGGGCACCTGGGTGGCTCGGTTGGAGGTTTGACTTCGGCTCAGGTCATGATCTCACAGTTTACGAGTTCAAGCCTTGCATCGAACTCTCTGCTGTCAGCACGGAGCCTGCTTCGGATCCTCTTTGTCTCTCTCCCTTCCTCTCTCTCTGCCCCTCCCCTTTTCTCATACGTGTTCTTTCTCTCTCAAAAATAAATACACATTTTAAAAAATGAAAAAAATACACATATGTTTAACTCTTTAAGAAACTGCCAAACCGTTATCCAAAGTGGCTACACCATTTTACATTCACCTCAGCAATGTACAAACGTTCCATTTGCTCTACATTTTCACCAACAGTAATTATTATCTGTCTTTTTTATTATAGCCATTCGAGCAGGTATGAAGTGGTATCTTGTTATGGTTTTAATTTGCATTTCTTGAATAACTAATAATGTTGAGCATCTTTCATGTGTTCATTGGCCATTTCTATATCTTCTTCTTTTTCAAATATCTATTTGAAAATTTGCCCATTTTTACATTGGTGTTTTTAGCTCTTTATTATACAGTTTTAAGAGTTCTTTATATATTCTACAATCAGATACATAACTCGCTTCCTCACAGCATGGCCGCTGGGTTCCAAGAAAGAACATTCCAAGACATACAAAGTACAAGCTACCAGTCCTTGTGTGGCCTGGGTTTAAGTCCCAGAATGTCCCTTCTGCCTCATGAGTATGGTGGATGTTATTTTTAAATAGTCCAATATAATTTTCTTTCTTATACCTCTTAACTCAAAATTTCTGATCTAAGTCAACTATCCACTCATTTTAAATTGGAATCACAAAGCTAACCCGTTGGATGCTCTAGTTTGCCAAATTTTCTTAATGTTACAAAGACTTTAAATACCAAACATATACAGGGGTGCCTGGGTAGCTCAGTCCGTAAACATCTGACCTTCAGCTCAGGTCATGATCTCATGGTTCATGAGTTTAAGTCCCACTTCAGGTGAGCATGAGCCCCACTTCGGGTGATCTGGAGACCCGCATCATGTGAGCACGAGCCCCACTTTGTGCAAAAACATGAGCCCTGCTTTGAGTGAGCCCCGCTTCTCTCTCTCTGCCCCTCCTGGAATTCTTTCTGTCTTTCTTCCCCTTGCTCACTTGCACCCTCTCTCTCTCTCTCTCTCTCTAAACGTGTGTGTGTGTGTACATACACACACACACACACACACACACACACATATATATATATATATATATATATATATATATACACCAAACATATACAGAGTATACCTTGTGGCAGACAGACCCAAAAGTGAGCCCCAATATTTTCCCATCTCCTGGTGTGCATTCTTTTGTTTAATCCCCATCGCTTTGGTGTGGGCAAGACCTGTGACTTCCTTCTAACCGATCGAATACGGCAAAGGTGGTATGATATCAGTCCTTTAATTAGGTTGAAGTATATGGAAAAGATGTTGGGACCTCACTCCTAAGATGATATTATTTTATAAAAGACTCTGTTTTAGCAGACTGGAATGAGAGAATTTGCTTGGGCTTGGTGAAGTAAACAGCCGTGTTGGACAAGCCTGCAGTTGACTGAATGTTTTTGTCACCCCCAATATTCATATGTTGAATACTAACTTGCAATATGATAATATTAAGAGATAATTAGGTCATGAGCTCTCACGAATGGGATTAGTGGAAGCCCAGAGAGCTCTCTTGCCCTTTCTTTGCCATGTGAAGATATGAATGAGTAGAAGGCATCGGTCTGCAGCTGGGAAGAGGGACCCCACCAAATCCTAGCCATGCTAGCAGACTGCTATGGGATTTCCAGCCTCCAGAACTCTGAAAAACCAATTTCTGTTGTTCATAAGCCACCTAGCATATATTAAGTACTCAAAATAGTTGAAGATAATAGGGTAATGCCTTCAAAATTACCTAGCCAAGCCATGAGTCGAGCATAGGGATAGATTAAGACCCTTTCCTTGTGTAAAGCCTGCCGGAAGCTGTGTTTCAGCAAAAATGGAGAGCAAACCAAGGAAAAGAATCCAGGAAAAGGAAACACAGCAGAAGAAATACTTTGATAGAGAGGGGAATTCTCAGGATGATAGTGGTGCAGTAGGGCTTTACAGCAAGCAACCTATACAGACTACGATAGGGGCGGAGTGCTATGACTGGGGGGCGAGGGGGCTCCAAGAAAAAAAATGGAAATAGATTATCTAATATGCTGGTGCACTGTGGGGAAGAATAAAGTTTTACTGAGAGAGTATTTGAAGAGCAGATGGACCACTTGGGAAAACATTAAAGGTAGGCTGGTAAAAAACAGAATTTTAAAAATTATTAATTCCTGGAAACATAAACATTTGTAAAGATACAGTATGTAATTAATAGGTTCATCACTAATCCATATTTGTGCAGCCATAATAATACATTGGCTGTTTTTTTTTAAAGTTTATACACCCAGCATGGGGCTCGAACTCACAACCCTGAGACCAAGAGTCTCACGCTCCCCCAACTGAGCCGGCAGGAGACCCAATACACTGACTATTAATTCATCTAGAATTTTTTTATCCTGGAGGAGAAGGGAAGTAGGAAGTGATAATCATCATCTACCTAATAGGAAGTTAATAGTTTCAAGTTGATAAATCAAGAAATAGCTGCGGGATGCCTGGGTGGCTCAGTTAAGTGTCCAACTTCATCTCAGGTCATGATCTTGCGGATTGTGGGTTTGAGCCCCATGTTAGGCTCTCTGCTGTCAGCACAGAGCCTGTTTTAGATCCTCTGTCCACCTCTCTTTCTGCCCCTCCCCTGCTCATTCTCTCTCTCTCTCTCTCTCTCTCTCTCTCTCTCTCTCTCAAAAAAAAAAAAAAAAGAATAAACTTTAAGGAAAAAGAAAAAAAGAAATATCAGTATAAATATATTACTTAGAAATACAAAGAGGGGTACCTGTGCCTGGCCGTCTCAGTCGGTTAAGTGTCCAACTCTTGATTTCTGCTCAGGTCATGATCTCACTGTTGGGGGATCAAGCTGTGCACGTTGGGCTCCATCCCGAGTGGGGATTCTTTCTACATGGGATTCTTTCTCTCTCCCTCTGCCCCTCCCCCATGCTCTCTCTCTCAAAAATAAATAAATAAATAAATATTTAAAAAAAGAAATATGAAGATAAATGCTAGATTAAAGGGGGGAAAACTAAATTAATTCAAATTAGGTGCCTCCAGGGAATAAGGAACAGAGATTTTCCTTAAGATCTTTCAATACTATTTTGAACACCTATTATATATGCCAGGCATACACCTCCTTCTCCTCAAGACCCCAGTCATCAGAGTCAGCCATCTCCCGAAGAGTCACATGGCAAGACCTTTCATTGCCTCTCCCAAGACCCTATTCCATCCATTACTGCTTTATTCATTTCCATCATCAGTCAGTCTCTCCCTCTCCATTGGCTTCTTTCCCTCTGTTTATAACTGTGTCCAAGACTTCCAGCTTGGCAGACTGACTGGCCAGCTTTGGCTTCTTTCCCCGGATTCTGATTTCATTTCTTGGCATAGAATATTGTTGCAATGATATCCACTGCTGATGAGCCCTTGTTGGGCCCAGCTCCAGGACCTCCCACATAGGGGTACTTGTCAGGTACTCTGTACACCACAGGGTGGGGCACAGAAGCCAGCCCTACCTGCAGTGATGGGCTTTAGAAATCGGAAGTATTATCACTGTGGAACTCACTAGAAACAAGGAAAGAAAGAGAAAGAAGAGTCAAGGGTGACCCCAAAAGATGGCAGAGCTATTACTGACATCGGGAACTCAAGAGCAGGACATTTGGTAAGGGAGGTAAAGAATATGATAAATTTGGCTTTAAACAAATTGAATTTGAAGTTTGTCGAATTGAGTAGTAATCAGAGTAGAGTGGACAGATTAATCATGACCCAGAAACAGTGAAATACAGTGGGTAAGATCTTAGAATTGACATATAGTAGATTCATATTCTGGCTCTACTAAATACTAACTGAATGACTATTGGTAAAAACTTCTCTGAGGCTCGGTTTTTTTCATCTGCAAAATGGGGATTGTATCTTGATGAGAAAGCAGACGTGACAAATCTGAGATGTTACTAGGGAAAGGCCACATGAATCAGAAAGAACAATCTCGCTATAGTTGGGAGTCTAGATCTGAGATGTGAATGCCAATCACTATCCTGACTGCAATACTGTAGAAGATCAAGGATGATAGCCTCAAGGGGTACTTGAGGGATGAGGCCGCTCAGGGTAGAGAGAAACGGGACAATTTGGGAAATACGTGGGAGATAGAACCAGTAGGATGCTGTGATTTGTTGGCATGGGGAGGTGGGGTGGTGGTAGAGAATGTCTGTGTTCCACCTGTATGCTTTCAGATCCCTTTGCCATTTTCCTGTTGGGCTTTCACTTCCAACAGCAATACTGGCAAGGAGATCCAGAAGTACCTGGGATTTACAGAGCCCTGGCAAATGACTCCTGGTGCAGAAGTAGAACTGCTCCAGGTTCCTTGCCCCTTGTCCAGATTGCTCTGAGGTGTGACGGTCTCCAGAATTCTCATGGAGTGGAGCCTAAATTGCCCTTCATGGGATTTTGTTTGATGTCAGATATTTGCTTCACTTCCTTCTCTTCCATGTCTCTCTTTCCCACTCCCATACTGTTTTTTTTTTTCCAGACAGCACTTCCTGACCAACCATTTTCACATGAATTGGCATCTCAAGGTCTGCTTCTGGGGAGTCCCTCCTAACACAGTGTGGTAGTCATTAACGCTCTTATTAATTTTTCACAGTGGGGCTGTGCTTCCTGGCCTCCCATAGTTGGGTGATGGAGCTGAGTTATTATCATCTCTAGCAGAATGATGTGTGTTGCTTCTGAGGTCAGCATCATATGAATGAATGAAGCCTCTGACAGTTCTCTTCCCTCTGTTGTGGTGACCAGAAATGTTCCAGACAGTGGCTACTCGATCAGCCTAGGACCCAGAGGCAGTGTGACAAAGGGGAGCAGAGCCCCACCTCTGACTCATTAGTCAGAGCGAGAAATCAACTTTCTTTGAGTTAAGCCACTGACAGGTGGGAGGTGTTCAATATACAGCAACATGACCTAGCATATCTTGACAGATACAGAGGAGTGAGGAAAAGAAAAGAATTAAGGATGACTGGGCTATTGAATGGATGGGGTTAACATTCTTTGGGACTGAGAAAAGCAAGGAGAAATTTCTTTGTTTTTTTGTTTTGTTTTGTTTTGGCTTTTTTTTTTTTTGGTGGGGAATTAAGTGCAGTTTTAGATGTTCTGAGTTTGAGATTCTTGAGATAATCCAAATTGAAATGTTGAGAGGACAGTTGATTCTAAATCTCTGGAGGAGGATCTAGGCTGGAGGCAGACGCTTGGGATATAAGTTGCAAATGAGGAAAATAGGAATGGAAAATCAAGACGAAGGGAAAAAGAGAATGCCTCTGTACTAATGACAAACATTAACAAACATGCTATGATTGAAATTTAAACTGAGGCGCCTAGGTGGCTCTGTTGGTTAAAGCTTTCAGTTTTGGCTCAGGTAATGATTTCACCATTCGTGAGTTTGAGCCCCTCATTGCGTTCTCTATCAGTGCAAAGCCTGCTTCCTTCCGATCCTCTGTCTCCCTCTTTCACTGTCCCTCCCCGGCTTATGTGCGCTCTCTCTCTCAAAAATAAACATAAAAAAAAAAAGAAAGAAATTTAAATTGGGCATTGACCTTCCCCAGCCTGAGAAACAAGGGACACATATTCCAATACATGGCTTTCATTGTTGGAAAGAAATAAGTATATCAGCTCCTTCAAGAAACTAAAGTTCTGAATGTCTCCTTCTCACTTCAACCAGAGAAGCTTCTGAATAATGCTGTCTTCGAGTAAGAATTTCGTGACCAGGGAAATTTGGAAAAGTATAGGTGATCTCCCCTGAGTATCAAATCTTTGGGCTAGATTTCTGATACAAACTGAATGGCAGAAAACTCAATATATACTCCCTGAGGAATCTCAAATAGAAGAGAGTCCTGAGGGAATCTAAGCAAAGTGGACTTTTCTCCAGGAAAAAGCTTTGGAACTTTCCCAGCATTCTCTTCAGCTGAGTTGTCCTATGAAGTGCAGTTCCGTGGCATCCAGCCCATCTTGATCTCCACGAGTTTGGACAGTGCTGCTCTGTGTCAGGCAGAATCTCCATTGAATAGTAACTGCCCCTGCTTTTGTAGCCATGAAACTTTCCCCACAAGTATTAAAATGTCTTCAATAGAGCAGGAGGGAATAATCGGCCACAGAGGGGACTGGAAATGATTTTAATCACTGAGAATGACATTGCAAGATGACTACAATACTTGAGGTGATGTGTAAGGTTTTATTTCACAGAACAGCAGATTAACTCAGTTCACTGAACAGACATGGTCTCTGGTAAAACATTCAGAGATCTGTTTGGATCTAGTAAGTTTTACGAAAGCAGCAGAAGAAAAATTCTGATATATATATATATATATATATATATATACACACACACACACACACACACACACACTTACATACACACACACTTACATACACACATACTATCAGCATTTGGGGGAAAAAGCAACCACTTGCAAGAAAATGGGGGAAAAGTAACAAAAAATAAATAAAAATTTTAAATTTAATACCATACAAGAGTACGAGTATATGTTCAATATGACACCATGATGGAAAGTCTTGCTTTATAGAGAAAATTAAGTGACCTAAAGCATATTTTTGGGATTCATGATAATGTCTAGAAAAGCAGCCATCATCCTTTAAAACACAAAGGCAATGATCCTCCTCTCCCAACATGCTCTATTTAGGAGATTGTTTACTATTTATTCAGACTCCTGGCTATTTATTATAGACTGGTAACTGCTAGGTTTGGGGATGAAGGATGGGGATGGGAAGATATAAAGCAGTTGGAGACACAGTCTTCCTGACCTTCTAAGGTCAGAGTCAGCATCCTCTCCCCCTGCCTCTGGGGCCATTCTGGTTTTCCAGCAGGTCTTTGCTGGCTGCCCTTTGAGCTCTGTAATGGAATTGAGTGTAAGGGAGACAAGAAGGCTGGTATCCTTGCCAGACTCTAAGACCCAGTGGGCTCAGAGATACACTGCTTCTCATCAGCCTGGCTCAGCCTCTTCCCAGAACTTGTCAGCTGGAGGTTCAGTCTCAACTTTGACCCCTTCATAGCCTGAGGTTGGGCCACAGCTTGGGCCCCAGTGGACCCTGCCCAGGACACCTGATGCATTCCTTCTTGCCCATCCCCCGCCTTCTCTCCTGGGGCCACACTACTTGAATCATGGAATCTAATTGCTTCAGTTGAAGGCTTGGGTCCAGTGCCCTCTCCTGGACATTGGGATGAGGGTCAAGAGCACAGGGACCATGTCCAGATTAGGCTGAGCTCCCCAGTGAGATGCTGCATGAGGAAAGAAGCAGCCCTTGGTGATTCCTTCTCCCCAGACTCTCAAGGGAGGTTCTCTGAAAGCCAGATTGGCCGAGGCTTCCTGCTTGGGAAACTGCCCCAGGACTTTGGACACTTACAGACTGGGCTATATAAATCCACCAGGTCTCACTCCAGGGTCAGAATGGGAGTCTGCTTTGTTTTTTCATCAGTGTTTTTCCTTGAATCAATGCTGCTGTTGGCAAGCTGTCTTTACTATCTCGTGTGTTCTTTGCGAAAAACAAAAACGAAAAGACGGAAGCAATGATTTAAGTGTCCTCCTTATTCTCCCAACTATAATGGGTTCCAGAGTGCTTGATGGAAAACTTTTCGACTGTAAAAATACTCCTAGATTTGGCAAAGCATACAAGTTCTAAAAAGCTGCTGTTAGACACAAAAAGCACAATCCATGGAGAAAAAGAGTAATAAATTTAGGCATTAAAACAAAAATTTTTCATTCATTAAGAGATACTATAGAAAATAACTAAATCTTTTTATCAAAGCACACTAGTAATAATAGTGATAAATATTTACACCGTGCTTCCTATATGCTAGGCACTGTTCTAGGTATGTTGCATATATTAACTTGTTTAATAATAGTCTCCTCATTTTGCACATGAGGAAACTGAGGCACAGAGATCTGACTTTAAGTGAAAAGCAAGCCATGGACCAGAAGAGTATATCCAAACCATGCACATGCAGACACACACCAAATTCCTGTGAAACAATAGATAGAATAAAAATAACTTAGCAGAAAACTGGACAAAGGACACGAACAGGAAAGGAGATCCAAGTCTTCTCTTAAAATGTAAATGATGTGCAATCTCAATAGTAACTGGAGAAATGCATAGACAATAATGAGGGAGCATTTCCCCTGTATCTACCCCATAAACGTTTAAGACTAACAATACCAAGTGTTGGCAAGAATGAGAACAGTTGGAACGTTAGTACGTTACTGGCAGCAGCATGGGCTGCCCAGACATGTTGAAGAAAATCTAACCTTAAATGGTATAAAGTTGAACGGGCTCACCTCTTATGATACAGTAATCTCACTCCTAAACATGTACTCTAGAAAATACAAGCTCTTGGGGCGCCTGGGTGGCTGAGTCGGTTAAGCGTCTAACTTCGGCGCAGGTCATGATCTCACGGTTTGTGGGTTCAAGCCCCACATGGGGCTCTGGGATGACGGCTCAGAGCCTGGAGCCTGCTTCGGATTCTGTGTCTCCCTCTCTCTGCCCTTCCCCTGCTCATGCTCTGTCTCTCTCTGTCTCAAAAATAAATAAAACATTAAAAGAAAATCCTGAGTGGAGACACATGGATGAGCATTTCTGTTGAGCAGTTAATGATGGCTAACTAGTGAGAACCATCTTAATTTCTACCAATAGGAGATAAATTGTAATTGATTCATATGCTAGCCAAATATACAGCAGTGAAAATTACACACACCTGGTAGCCCATGTCTCTGTGTACCTCCCCATTGCCCTCTCTCCACTGCTTGCTAGGTTTACCAGACCCTTCTCTTAGCCTGGTCTTACTGTGAGCAAGGCAAACATAATTAAGTGTTTATTAAATTACAGCCTTTTCCCATATTTCCTCCCTGAGATTTCCCAGCACCACTTTCTCCTTTTTATTTTATTTCACTTTTTTTGAAATGCAAGAGTTTTAAAATTCTTCAGTCACATATTTATACACAATTGGTTGTTTTTCTCCTCCAGGGGGTTAATCACATCCACAGTGTACATGGTTTGTTTGCTTTATTCCGTGGCAGCCTTATTTCTAAATCACCGGGTGGGGGATGTCTCATCGTGGCCTCCATCCTGGAAAAAAAGCCCCTGCACGATGTGCAGGATTCACGTTTGCCCAGGGTGCGGTGGCAGGTAAGAGCATTTCAACTTGAGGAATGAAAATATGTAAAAGCACAGAGAAGTGAAACAGCTGCTTGTTCCCCCGAACTGCTCACAGTTCACAAAGCCCTCAGTGTGACTGAAGCAATGTCAAGGTTAAGTCCTACTGTGGGGGTTGGGGGTGTCAGTCTGGAAGAGGGAGGGCTTTGTCCTTGGGAGTGGGGGAGGGAGCACATAACACAGGCATTTGACTTCCTGTCTGCAGGTCCCTGGTCTTGCTTTCATACTGCTTCCCGCAAGGTCTTTTCTTATTGCCATAACAAGTCATGTCAACTTACCAATCCTGGAGACACTTGCTGAAAGGACCCCAGCTTTGAAGAATGAACTCAGAAGGAACATGATTTCATTTCTCTCCAACTGTAGTCTTTCTCAAAAGTAGCCAGAATGGCTGAAGAGGAAGCCGGAGACGGAGGTAGGCAGCAGCCTGACTGCTAGGGCTTAAGACAACCTGCTAAGGGTTTGTACCTTAACTGGTAAGAGATGGGCAGTCAGCAAAAGGTGTCAGAGTCTGAGAGTAATACATACTTCCCCTCACACGTAAACATGTATGTGTATGTATAGATAGACACCCTGTATTTAGAGACATTAGATTCTCTGTAAATGTATCAAGTATATATATATATATATATATGTTTACAACAATTGCTCAGTTATTATACTCATATGCACATATAGTGTGTCTATACACATTCATATATATGTATATATACACAGTTTAGTATGTACATATAAAGAATATTATATATGCATGTGTGTGTGTGTGTGTGTGTGTGTGTATACAGAGAGAGAAAGAGAAACAAAGAAAGACAGGCAAACAGAGACAGATAAACAGAGATACTGGATGGATACCTACCCTAACTATTAATAGTGCTTACCACTGGGGGCTGAATTGTAAGGGGGCTTCCACTTCCTATTTGATATCCTGATATCCTAGTTGATATTATTTGAATTTGATACAAGAGCATACATTGATTTGGTAATACAAAAATCTCAAAAGCATAAATATTTAGGGAACAGTATGTAGATAGAGGCTAATAATGAATATTTTTTTTTAATGACTTGCCCATTGTTCTATGGAAATACAAGAGCTGTGGCCCTCTTGGCTGGCCAGAGGCCTGGGCTGCAGGAGGGTGGAAGTGGGGACAGGCTGGAGATCAGTCAGGACCCATTGCAGTAGACCCAGGAGAAAATGAGGTATAAATTATACGCACTCTTTCATTGCTGAGGTTTTGCTCCTACTCTTCTCCAAATGGGGAACTTGCTCCCTTACCCCACTTCTCCACCTACTGAGATTCTGTTCATCCTTCAAAGCTGAGTTAAAATGCTAGTTTCTCTGTAAAGCCTCTGCATTCCCAGCCCTTGGTAGAGTTACCTCCTTAGTGTTTCCGTGGCACTGTTTCTTCAAGTATGGCATTTCTTTCTGCCTTGTTCTAGCCCTAGGTTATTTATATATCCTAAACAGAGTGTAACAACTTTTTTTCTTAATGTTTATTTATTTTTGAGAGACACGCACACAGAGTGTGAGCTGGGGAGGGTCAGAGAAAGAGGGAGACACAGAAACCAAAGCAGGCTCCAGGCTCTGAGCTGTCAGCACACAGCCTGATGCGGGGCTCGAACCCACAAACTGTGAGATCATGACCTGAGCCAAAGTCGGCCCGCTTAACTGACTGAGCCACCCAGGCACCCCTAGACTGTAACAACTTTGAGGATAAGAGCCATTTCCTATCATTAAAATAAACAAAGAAACAAAAACTATGTAACAGTGCAAGGCTTTGCATGTCATAGATTCTCAATAAATGTTCATAGAATGAACATCATTTAAAAAATATATATTGAGGGGCTCCTGGGTGGCTCAGTCGGTTAAGCGCCCGACTTCGGCTCAGGTCATGATCTCGCAGTCTGTGAGTTCTAGCCCCGCGTCGGGCTCTGTGCTGACAGCTCACAGCCTGGAGCCTGTTCTGGATTCTGTGTCTCCCTTTCTCTCTGACCCTCCCCTGTTCATGCTCTGTCTCTCCCTGTCTCAAAAATAAATAAACGTTAAAAAAAATTTTTAAATATATATTGAGATAGAAACGTTTTGAAAGCTAGAATTTCTTTTTTTTTCTCTGTTTATGCCACTTACCATAAATCCTTTTCTCCTAATTTTATTACACTTAAATTAAAAAAAAAGATCATAATAACCATGCCTCTGAATAAAAGGTTATTTTCTTTTATTACACTTCTCCAGAAGTATAATTTAATGTTATACATATCAGCATCTGCTTCATACGATTTCAACCTCTTGGTCCATGAGAATCACCTAGAGAGTATTAAAAAAAAAAAAAAAAAGACTCAATTCCCCAGAGCCACTTCCCGGTATTTTGGTTCAGTTGGTCTGAGGTGGCCCTTTTTTAAAAGTTGGAGATATTAGCTTGTAGACAGGTTGAAATTTTCCAGATAATTTTGATTCAACTGGTCTGAGGTGGCCCTTATTTTAAATTTTTTTTTTTTAATGTTTACTTATTTTTGAGACAGAGAGAGACAAAGCATGAACAGGGGAGGGGCAGAGAGAGAGGGAGACACAGAATCAGAAGCAGGCTCCAGGCTCTGAGCCATCAGCCCAGAGCCCAACGCGGGGCTCGAACTCAGGGACCTGAGCTGAAGTCGGACGTGAGGTGGCCCTTATTTTAAACAGTAGGTGATGTTCGCTTATAGCCAGGTTGGAGTTTTACTGCTTTAGTTGATTGACTAATGCCCCAGGGTCATTTCTTGTGACATTTCTCTACCAGAGAGAGATCAAAGACTTCACATAGATTCACTTGAGATCATTCTCTGCCATCTGGCTGACTCCCTGGGTCCTCCTTATTTCCATCAAAATTCTAGAAATATTTTAACTTCCTTTCACTGCCCCCACACCACACACATAGCTCAGTAGCTTTATTCTTCACTTTTGCCCACTTTTTTCAAACTCCCTGATAATTCAACATATTATAATGAATTTTCGCTTTTTGTATTTATAGTTCACTATAAATGCCTTTTAAATAATTCTTCCAACTTTATTGTTTCATATTTTTTCTTTTTTTCTTTTTTTTTTTTTTTTTTTTTTTTAATTTTTTTTTCAAAGTTTATTTATTTTTGGGACAGAGAGACAGAGCATGAACGGGGGAGGGGCAGAGAGAGAGGGAGACACAGAATCGGAAACAGGCTCCAGGCTCTGAGCCATCAGCCCAGAGCCTGGCGCGGGGCTCGACCTCCCGGACCGCGAGATCGTGACCTGGCTGAAGTCGGACGCTTAACCGACTGCGCCACCCAGGCGCCCCTCTTTTTTTTTTTTTTCTTTAAAAAAATTTTTTTAAAGATTTTTATTTGTTTTGAGACAGAGAGAGACAGAGCATGAGCAGAGGAGGGGCAGAGAGAGAGGGAGACACAGAATCCAAAGCAAGCTCCAGGCTCTGAGCTGTCAGCACAGAGCCCCAGGCGGGTCTCAAACTCATGGACTGTGAGATCGTGACCAGAGCGGAAGTCAGACACTTAACAGACTGAGCCACCCAGGCACCCCTGTTTCATATTTTTTCAAAAATGTCCTAGGCATATTAAAACACATAGGTACATGTGTATTGCATATATGCAAGCCCACATAGACACATAGGTGAATGTGTCTCTCCCTATATTGTTCTGCTCCTTGCTTTTGTTTTTTTAAACTTGTCCTGGGATCTTTCAAACGTAAAGATGAGCATATAAGAAATGAACAGTTAATAAACAGTAGTGTACATTCAAGTGGCCAATAAATATATGAAAATATTCTCAATCTCATTGTAATTAGGAAAATGCACGTTCAAATGAGAGTGAAAATGAATTTTACATCAGTCAGCCTTAAACTTTAAAAGTCTGACAAGGGGAGTTATGAAGCAATGGAATACCAAAATGCTGCTGATTTGAGTGTAAGTTAGTACAACTACTTTGGAGAACAAGTTGGTAGGATCAAATGTATTAGTCAGCTATTGCCATAATAATGCTGTGTAAAAACAAAACAAAACAGATACACCAAAAGAACTCTTCAAGTCAGCAAAGATTTCTTAAATAGGACAGAAAAGAAAAAGAAATGAAAGAAAACTGATTTAAAAAACTCCAGGGGCGCCTGGGTGGCTCAGTCGGTTAAGCGGCCAACTTCGGCTCAGGTCATGGTCTCGCGGTCTGTGAGTTCAAGCCCCGCATCGGGCTCTGTGCTGACAGCTCAGAACCTGGAGCCTGTTTCAGATTCTGTGTCTCCCTCTCTCTCTGACCCTCCCCCGTTCATGCTCTGTCTCTCTCTGTCTCAAAAAAAAAAAAAAACATTAAAAAAAAATTTTTTAAACAAAAACAAAAAACAAAAAAAAACCACCTCCATCAACTCCTCGTTAGCACTATTAAAAGGGTGAAAAGGGAATCTACCGACTGGGAAATATAGTCTACAAAGGACTTGTATCCAGAACATATAAAGAACTCCTACAAATCAATAAGAAAAAGACAAAAACTTAAAATTAAAAATAGACCAAGATCTGAACAGTCACAAAAGAGAGTATTCAAAAGACCAATAAGCATATAAAAAGATATTGTTCATAAATAGGTTGAAAGTAAAAGGATGGAAAAAGACCTACCATACAAACAGAAAAAGAGAATTGGAGGGGCTAAACTCCTATCAAAGCTGACTTTAATATAAAAGTTTGTAGAGATAAACAGGGACATTCTGTAATAATAAAAGGGTCAGAAAGATGTAATAATTATATAGTTTATAGAGATATATTTACCTAAAACTGAGCCCCAAAAGACATGAAGCAAAACTTAACAGAATTGAATGGAGAAATAGATAATTCAGTGATAATAGTTGTACTTGAATGCTCAACTTGCTATAATGGATTGAGCAACTAGAAAGAAAGGCAGCAAGGAAATAGAATACTTTAACAACACTATTTACCAACTAGACCTCATAGAGGTATATAGAACAGTCGGCTGCACAACAGCAGAACATACATTTCCTTTTCTTTTTTTTTTTTTTAATGTTTATTTATTTTTGAGACAGAGAGAGATAGAGCATGAACAGGGGAGGGGCAGAGAGAGAGGAAGACACAGAATCGGAAGCAGGCTCCAGCTCTGAGCCATCAGCCCAGAGCCCGACACAGGGCTCGAACTCACAGACTGCGAGATCGTGACCTGAGCTGAAGTCAGACGCTTAACCGACTGAGCCACCCAGGCGCCCCCAGAACATACATTTTCTTAAGTACACATGGAACATTCTTGAGGATGGAATTTAATTGGAGGCCATAAAACAAATCGCAACAAAGTTTAAAAGACTGAAGTCATACAAGGTATGTGTTTGCTGATAACAGTGGAAGGAAATGAGAAATTAGTAAGAAAAAGATTTGGAAATTTTACATGTATGTGAAAATTAAGCAACGTGCTCCTAAATAACCAATGAGTCCAAGAAGAAATCCCAACAGAATTTAAAAAGTGCTTTGACGTGAATGCAAACAAAAATACAACATAGCAAAACTTATGGGAAACACCAAAAATAGTGCCGAGAGAGGGAAATCTATACCTGTAAACAGCTATATTAACAAAGAAGAATGATCTCAAATCCATTACCTAACCCCCCATTTAAAGAGATTAGAAACAGAAGAGTGCACTAAATCCAAAGCATTGACTAATGAAGTAAATAATAAATATTAGAGTGAAAACAAATGAAGCAGAGAAGAGAAAAACAATACAGAAGTTAAACAAAACCCCAAATTGTTTCTTTGAAAAGACCAACAAAATTGAAAAGCTTTTAAATAGACTGGCCAAGACAAAAAGAAAAGACTAAAGTTACCAAAATCAGGGGTAAAAAGGGGTCATTACTATTGACCTTACAGAAATCATAAGAGTATAAGGGCATACTATGAACAAATGCCTGTCAATAAATCAGATAATCTAGATGAAAAAGACAAATTCCTAAAAACACACAAACACTCAAACTGATTCAGGAAAAAAAAAAAAGATAATATATACACTAACAAGTACAGATTGAATTAGTAAACAAAAACTACCCACCAAAAAAAAAGCCCAATTACAAATAGCTTCACTGCTAAATTCTACCAAACATTTAAAGAATTAGTACAGGGGTGCTTGGCTCAGTTGGCTCAGCCTGGCTCAGTTGGTGGAGCATGTGACTCTTTATCTTGGGGTTGTGAGTTCAAGCCCCATGTTGGGTGTAGAAATGACGAAGGAAGGAAGGAAGGAAGGAAGGAAGGAAGGAGAAAGAAAGAAAGAAAGAAAGAGAAAAGGAAAGAGAGAAAGAGAGAGAGGGAGGGAGGAAAAGAGGAAGGAAGGAAGAAAAGAAAGGAAGAATGAATGAATTAGTATAAATCCTTCTCAAAGTCTACCAAAAAACAGGAGAGACAGTATCTCCTAACTCATTCTATAAGTTCAGTATAATCTGATAATAAAGACAGACATCACAAGAAAAGAAAACCATAGACCAATGTCACTTAATGAACATGGGTGCAAAAATCCTCTGCAAATACTGGAAAACTGAATCCTATATCATATAAAAAGGATTATACACCATGACCAAACGGGATTTATCCCTGAGAATGCAAGGTTGGTTCAACATATGAAATCAATGAATGTAATACATCATATTACTAGACTAAAGGAAAACCACAGGATCCTCTAAATAGAGAAACAACACTTGACAAAATCCAACACATTTTCACGGTAAAAACGCTCAACAAAATAGGAAAGAAGGAAACTTCCTCAGCCTGATAAAGATCATCCGTGAAAAACCCATTGCTAAAATCATACTTACTGGTAAAAGACTGAAAACTTTTTCCCTAAGATCAGAAACAAAGACAAAGATGTCTGTTCTCATCACTTCTTTATAACATTGTACTGGAGGTTCTGGCCAAGCAATTACGCAAAAACAAGCAAACAAAAAAAAAGAACCAAGACAGGAAAAGGGGAAGTGAAACGCCTTCTATTACCGAACCCCAAGTTTGCCCTGCCACTCAAAAGACCAATACTCAAGAGACAAGTTTTTTTTTTTTTTTTAATTTTTTTTTTCAAAGTTTATTTATTTTTGGGACAGAGAGAGACAGAGCATGAACGGGGGAGGGGCAGAGAGAGAGGGAGACACAGAATCGGAAACAGGCTCCAGGCTCTGAGCCATCAGCCCAGAGCCTGACGCGGGGCTCGAACTCCCGGACCGCGAGATCGTGACCTGGCTGAAGTCGGACGCTTAACCGACTGCGCCACCCAGGCGCCCCAAGAGACAAGTTTTGATTGGAAAGTAATTTGAACTTTATTCAGGAGGCCAGCCACCTGGGGAGAAGGCAGACGCTTGTCCAAAAACCAGCTCCAGGGTTTCTGCCTGGCCCAGGAGGTTTTAAAGGGATTTGGGGTAATTGGCAAAGGGAATGCAGTGGCCTGCGACATGTCCTGATCATGTGCAGCCTCCGTGATGCCAGCTACAAACGTTATCTCAGGGCTCAGGGGTTGTGCCAAGGGGTCCAGTTCCTGTTTTGTGATGTGCAGGAGTGCTCTGATCTTTCCTCAAAGGAGGGCAAGGTCTACAGATACACAAAGGGAGGTTAGTGAAATTATTTGTGTGACCTAAAACAGCAAAGCATTTTGGTAAAAATTTGCTAGGCTAATCAGAAAGCTGAGGTGGCTTCAGACCGGCTTGCTGGCCTCTGCAGCCTGGGAACCTTCCAGTCCTTCGCTCCCCAAGTCCTGTGGTCTGTCTGCCGTGGATCCAGGGACTTAGGTCAGCACCTAAGGAGTGCGTTAGCCTGAAGCAAGTTAATCCTCGAGACCAGTTGGAATGCAATTAACACTTCTATTTGCAGATGACATGATTTTGTACAGAGCAAACCCTAACGAATCCACCAAAAATCTATTAAAGCTGATAAATTATTTCAAGGAGCAAGATACAGGATTACTATATGAAAACCAATTGAATTTCTATACATTAGCAATAAACAGTCTGAAAATTAAGAAACCAATTTCATGTGTAGCAGCATCAGAAAGAAAAAAATGGGAATAAATTTAACTGAGGAAGCACAAGACTTGCAGACTGTGACAACAATGCATTCTTGAACAAATAGCAAAGAGGATCTAAGGAATGAAAAGACATGCGGTGTTTATATATTGGAAGACATGATATTGTTAAGATGACAACAATGTGCGAATTAGATTCTGTAGATTCAATGCGATCTGTACAAGAATCCAACTGCCTTTTGTGCAGAAACGGACAAGCTGTTCCTAAAATTCATATAGAAGTGCCAAACGATTCTGAAATGGTTGGTGTCCATCTACAAGAGAAGGGGAAAATAAATCTTGGCATTTTTATACAATGGGATAGTACACGGAAATAAAAAAAAGCTACTTCAACACTCAGCAACATAGTTGACTGTCACACACGTAAGGCTGAGCCAAAGAAGCCAGACACAAAAAAGCTCAAATATAAGTATACTAAGTTCTATTGGCATGAAATTCACAAACAGGCAAAACTGTGATGTCAGATGTCAGAAGATGGGTTACCATTAGGGAGTGGTATTGACTGGTAGGGGGAATGAAGCAGCGTGCTGATGTGTTGGTAGTGGTGATTGATTTGGGTGGTAGTTATCTGGTTGTCTACATATTAAAAATTCATTGAGGGGCGCCTGGGTGGTTCAGTCGGTTAAGCGCCTGACCCTCGATTTCTGCTCAGGTCATGATCTCACGGTTGGTGAGTTGGAGCCCCACTTTGGGCACTATGCCGACGGCTCTGAGCCGGCTTGGGATTCTCTCTTTCTCCCTCTCTCTCTGCCCTTCCCCACTTGTACTTTCTCTCTCTCAAAATAAATAAGTAAACTTAAAAAAAATAATAATTGAACTATAACCTTAATATTAGAGACCTTGTGCACCTCCCTGTAAGTGTTAGATCTTAAAATAACATAGAAAAATCAGAAGTTTAAATCCCTTCACTTTGTGTGACACCTGGTTGGCTCAGTTGGTGGAGCATGTGACTCTTGATCTCAAGGTTTTGAGTTCGAGCCCCGCCTTGGGTGCAAGAGAATACCTAAAAATAAATCCTTTAAATCCCTTCACTCTGCCATACGTGTATGATGCTCTTTGTCTCATCCCAGTTTCTCTATTGTGTTAGTTAATCTCACCATCTATACAGAGTTTTGATAAAGACCGTAGCTATGGTGCTTTTTTAAAATGTGGATTCTTTAGCCCCATTCTAGATCTCCTGGATTGAAATCTGTAAGGGAGAGACTTGGGACAATGCATTTTTAGCAGAGAAGCTGGAGAGGCACTGCAATAGGGAAACACGAGGGAGTCTGCACCACACTGAAGGCCTGGGTCCACCCCATCCCCCACCCCGTCTCTAATCAGTTCCTCTGTAGCATTTTCAAACCAAGGCCAGGCAGAAAAATTGAGAGACATTGTGTATTGTTTCTGCCTTGATGTGGGGGGAAGCAGAAGACTGACTGTCTGTCCTCTAAGCCTTGGCAGGACATGCCTTTTGCTGCTGTCGGATGTGTTTTTGTTCGGGTTCAAAGTTCCATCCCGTTTTGCTCCCTTGCAATATAAAGGAATTCAAGTGATTTGCTGAATTCTTTTTTTCCTCCCTAATCATCTTGGTTGAGCTGGAGTATTCAGAGTTTCACAGGTTTTTGTTTGTTTTGATTTTGGGGTTTTGAAGTTGGAGTAAAGGAGTCTTCCTTTTATGTTTTTCTTTTCCTTTTTTTAAAAATTTTTTTTTAAATGTTTATTTTTGAGAGAGAGATTGACAGCATGAGTGGGGAAAAGGCAGAGAGAGAGGGAGACACAGAATCCAAAGTAGGCTCCAGGCTCTGAGCTGTTGGTACAGAGCCTGACAAGGGGCTCGAACTCACAAACCTTAAGATCATGAACTGAGCCAAAGTGGAATGCTTAACCCACTGAGCCACCCAGGTGCCCCTAGCTTTGTGCTTTTCTTAATTACAGTATCTAAGGCTTCCATATGCAAATCTTTACTTGGACAGCATTTTATGTTCCACCATTATCTGTAGGACAGAATTTAGCTGTGAATCGAGTCCCTTGTGCAGTCCCTGACGTGAAGAAAGCTGGTCAGTAATGTTGCCACCTCCTACTTTCTAATATTTTTCGAAATCAGTAAAAGAAGCTCGTGGTGGGGGTGTTGAATAGGTGTGTAGGAAAGTGAATGGGGGTGGGGGTGAGATTATAATGCCTCTATCTTTATTTTTTATTATTATTTTTTTTAATGTTTATTTTTGAGAGAGAGAGAGAGTGAGTGGATAGGGGGCAAAGAAAGAGGGAGACACAGGATCTGAAGCAGGTTTCAGGCTCCCAGCTGTCAGCACAGAGCTGGACGCGGGGCTCGAACTCACGAACCGTGAGATCATGACCTGAGCCAAAGTCAGATGCTTAACCAACTGAGCCACCCAGGCGCCCCAATGCCTCTATCTTTAGTAAACACAAATGTAAGCATTGTATACGTTTTAGTTAGTAGGGTGTTTGCATAACAATGTTCTCAGAGTGTGGACCCTGCCACCAAAACCCAAAATAATGGGCTGGAAATTGATTTTCATTTAAAATGAGTTATGTCTTCTTATGGAGCTCCATAAAGGGCGATCCCAAATTATCCTGGATCTGCTTGCCAGTGTTCATGATCCTTCACCTAATAGAGTTAGGATCACCTCACTGTTGAAAAACACTTTGTTTCATTCAAAAAAGGTTCTGCTTCAGGATAGACAAGTTAGAAAAAGGCACCCCTCCTTCTGGCTGTTGAAGCCTAGAGTTAGGAGGCTTGGCTTGGCACACAGAACCCCAGCAGGGTTTCAGCCTTTTCTTGGGCCGTCTGTGGTGTGTGGCCTTGTACAGGGCCCAGCTGTGTGTGGAGCCAGTGAAACAATGACAGTATTGCATGCATTCCCAGAAACTCTCTCTCTCTCTTTCTCTCTCTTTTTTTTTTTTTAATTTTTTGAAGTTTATTTTTGAGAGAGAGAGAAACAGACAGACAGAGTGCGAGCGGGGTAGGGGCACAGAAAAGAGGGAGACACAGAATCCAAAGCAGGCTCCAGGCTCTGAGCTGTCAGCACAGAGCCTGACACGGGGCTCGAACCCACGAACTGTGAGATCATGACCTGAGCCGAAGTTGGACCCTCAACCTACTGAGCCACCCAGGGGCCCCTCCCAGAACCTCTCTTTATCCACATATTGATTCTGCTAGGGCAGTGGACAAGGATTGAAGTATAGGGACTCATTTATTGTGAGACTGATGGGGCAGAGACCTTTACCCTGTTACGCAGGAAGAGAACCTTCTCAGTCTCTTTTGGAGTTGTCCCTCTTTTTTGATTGTGGACACGTTGGCCCTGAGAACTGCGGAAACTCTGGGCACCTACAACTCCATCTAAACCTCTGCACTAGGAGAGCTGACTGAACTCCAGCATGGCTTCCAGCAGTCCCAGGCCCTGGGATGATCTGGCCCTGCTTCAGTTCCTGTCTGGAAAAGCTCACAGCTGCCAAGAGAGTTACTGTTTGTTCCAGCCAACACCTGATCAAATGCCCTTGACCTCCCTTTCTTAGAGCATTAAAAAAACAAAACAAAACAAAACAAAACAAAACAAACAACTTCCAGTTGTAAATTCTTCCTCTGTCCCTTTGAGATGTGCATGTATCTCCTACAACCCCCAGAGTGCCTTTTCCAAAAACTTGAAAGCCATTTCTTTGAAATGTAATAATCCAGTTAATAGGACCTCTGTCTTCCAGGCTCTGTGGGAAGTAGAAGCCTAGCTTGGATAAATTCCAGTTCACAGACACAGATGACTGAATCACGTTGACACTAACCAATATTCTTGCCCACTTTTTGTAACTTTTCACTTCTCCGGCTCTGATCAACATCCCCCTGCTCCTCCGCCCTCCTCCCTCATTCTGTGATTGAACCACGGTGAGTTGGTTTCTTGGTGAGTTACAGATGGAGACCACCCCAAGTGGAGTTTTAAACCAAAGGAAACTTTATTTGCAGGAACTGAGATCATGGGGAATAACTTTGAAAGCCATGACTCCCTGAGCAGGGATGGATGGGTTCCTTTAATTTACAGTTTAGGATGAATATTCAGAAAGGGGAGCTTTGTCATCGTTTGGAAAGGTGGGCTGATGGTTGCTCGGGCATCCTTAGAAAATGTGCCTATACATGCATCCTCTGTTAATGAAGCTCGTGCTCCTCCTAGGGCAGAGAATTTAATGTTCTAGAGAAGCAAGGTAACTGTCAGACAAAGGGAAGGGGCTATGGGCACACACTGAGAGTTGGTATAAACTGGATGGGGTCTTGGGCTCCTTATCTACAGTTAGGAATGGAGGGCTCTGCTTACTTCTGAAAAGCACTTCGAGTTTTACCATTGATTTACTGTCTCTGATATGGGTGGGCTATTTCCTGGCCTCAAAGAGCCCGTTTTTGCATTCCCTTTGTTCCCTTAAAATCCTAACTAGCGAGGTTTTTGCATTTCTTTGTAGTTCTGATACCTCCTAGGAAGTTCCACAAGTAGTGTTCTAGGGCGCGTAGAGTGGGTGAGGCACAGATCTTGGAAAATAGCTGGCGGCCTAAGATGATTTGTCAAGGGTTACAAAATCTATGTCTGGTCTTTCTTTTTCTGGGGGCCACTAACTCTTTCTGCTTACAGTTCTCTTTTCAAAAGGTTCAGTCACCTCTGCACAAATCAGAATTGAAGTCAGCTCTTTTCCCCGACCACGATGGTTACTGAATAACATTTGTCTTTACTCGCTTTAACCAGTGTGTGGTTTTATCTTTGATAGTTCTTTAACTGGCCCTTATCCGGTTCTTTCTATGAAAGTAATATAACTTGCTGTAACTTAATATTCTAGCACTCATATTTTTCCATGTTGCTATCTAGTTTCCATAAATATAGTACTTCTTGTTTTTTTGAAAAGTTTTATTTATTTAAGTAATCTCCACACCCGACGCGGTGCTGGAATTCACAACCTGGAGATCAAGAGTTGCATTCTCTTCTGACTCAGCTGGGCAGGTGCCGCCTATAAATATAATACTTAATCACTGCACAGTATGGGTTATGTGCTATAAATTTCTTAACCAAAAACCTAATGGATTTTTTATTATAAAAGGACTATGTGGGGGCGCCTGGGTGGCGCAGTCGGTTAAAGCGTCCGACTTCAGCCAGGTCACGATCTCGCGGTCCGGGAGTTCGAGCCCCGCGTCAGGCTCTGGGGCTGATGGCTCAGAGCCTGGAGCCTGTTTCCGATTCTGTGTCTCCCTCTCTCTCTGCCCCTCCCCCGTTCATGCTCTGTCTCTCTCTGTCCCCAAAATAAATAAACGTTGAAAAAAAAATTAAAAAAAAAAGGACTATGTGTTCATCATGGAAAATGAAAAAACTATAAACAAAATATAAATATATTTATAAAATATAAATATAAACAAAATATAAATCTCCTCTCCAGTAATCCTACTACCCTGTTTTGCCTCTTTCTAATCCATTTTCTAACTTTTGCTGTTAACATTTATGTCTTTATGGCCTATATATTCTCTGAATATATGTCTTTATGGCCTATATATTCTCTGAATATATCCATATGATTAAGCATAATATTAAAAGCAAAAGTGGGATCTTTTTAAACAGATGTGTTTTCTACTTAGTTATTTCCTGATGTTATTAAATATTGTTCATAAATGCAATTTATTTTATTTTATTTTCAGAAATGTAATTAAAAAATGACACAACATTGCATTTTTGGTACATTGGATGTGCGAACATTTATTTCGCAACTTCTTGGTGGACTTTCCTGCCCTTTCTCTACCACCAGTATTTCCCTATTACAAACAATATTGAAATAGTCCTATAAGCAAATCTTTGTGCTCATCCTTAATTAGTTCCTTTGGATAAATTCTGAAGGGAGCATTTAACTCCACTGAAGATCAGCTCCTTTTTCTTTTGGCTTCTATAACACCACAATTTCCCTTTCCTCTCTTGTCACAGCTCTGCTTCCCATGTAGGATCTTCTTATGAAGATTTAGATCGTCTAAATCCTATTAGATTTTGACTGGGCATGTGTTTTTTTTCTCCCATTCTTCCTCAGCAAGCTCATTCATTCCATGGTTTCCATAACCCTTCCTGTGCTGATGGCTTTCCATCTGTAACTTCAGTCTAGATATGTCCTCTGAGCTGTAGTTCCTAAAGATCTATTTCATATGTCTCCACTTGGATATCTCACAGCACATAACAAACATAGCCAAGGGGGGCCTGAGCGGCTCAGTCTGTTGAGTGTCTGACTCTTGATTTTGGCTTGAATCACGATCCCAGAGTCTGGAATCAAGTCCCGTGTCAGGCTTCATGCTGAGGACGGAGCCTGCTTATGATTCTCTTTCTCTCTTCCTTTGCCTCTCTCCCCTGCTCAAGCGCTCTCTGTTTCTAAAACAAACAAGCAAACAAAAACAAAACAAAACAAAAAAAACCTCAACATAGCCAAAATGGACATAATGATTTTTACCTCCCAAATCCTTATTCTCCAGTGATTCCTATTTTGGTGAGCAGCACCAGCATCCACCCAATGGTTCAAGCCGAAAACCTGGTGATCTTGTCTTCTCTATTACATGGCACATTTTGCCAAGTCATGTTGACTCTACTTCTCACCTTTAAGCTTTAGAATTCATTTACTTCTCTTCATCCTCACGGTGGGCTCGAGACCAGACTGTCATCAGTCTGTATCAGTTCCATAAGTGCCTCTTTGCCTCCAGTCTTCTCTTCGACTCATTTTTCACATTGCTGCCTAAGAAAATTTGCTAACATGCAAGTGTGGTCATGTCAGTCTGAAATTTAAACTCTTCAAATGTCTCTCCATTGCCTTTGGGATTGAGTCCACGCTCTTTATCATGGCTGGCCAGGACTTTTTAAAAGAATAACTGGTCCTGCCTGTTTCTCCAGCCTCATTTCTTGACACTCTACACTCTGCTAAAAGCCTTGGCTGTCTTCTCAGTTCAGCCAGTAAGCCATTGTTCTACAGGCCATATGCACGTTTCTAATTGGCTCTGCCTGTCCCATTCATTGCACTACCACATCACAGAGTCCATCTGGAGCAGTGCCTGACATAATAGACATTTTAAAACACATGTGTTGAGTCAATAAATGTATAAATATTGGGTGAGAGGATGTTAATGCAAATATTTTCTAGAAGCTGGATATATGCTAATTGAGAAGAGGTATAGTTAAGTCTGTAGTCTAATGTCTAAGTCTAGAGTAATTGAGAACAATCGTCAATTTCCTGCTTCAGCACCTTGGGTCAATTTCCATATCTCTTGGGGCACCTGGGTGGCTCAGTCAGTTAAGCATGGGACTTGGGCTCAGGTCATGATCTCATGGTTTGTGAGTTCGAGCCCCGCATCGGGCTCTGTGCTGGCATCTCAGAGCCTGGAGCCTGCTTAGGATTCTGTGTCTCCCTCTCTCTCTGCCTCTCCCCCATTTGTGCTCTGTATCTCTCTCTCTCTCTCTCTCTCTCTCTCTCTCTCTCTCAAAATTAAGAAAACATTAAAAAAAAAATTCCATACCTCCCTAACCCTGTTTCCTCATCTTTGAAATGAAGATATAGTATCTACCTCAAATAGATAGTGTGAGGATTAAGCAAGACAACTAAGGTAAAATGCTTAGTACTGCAAGGGAGGAAAACTTTTCCTTTCTTCCCTTTAAGTCTTTGGTTGCTCTAATAATTAAATTGACATAAAACAGATTAAAAGGAGAAATAATTACATACTTACAGGTGCCCCACTAACACATGAGAGACTCTTTGACAGGCAACTGAGGTTCATATGCCATCCTGAGCTACAGAGAAGGGGATAGAAGTCCGGCATTTCACACGGGAGAAAGATCATTCATAGGGAGATGGGAAGAGCCAATATTTGGTAAACAAATGTATGCCATGCCATGAGGAGGAGTCTTATGTTAAAAAAAAAAAAAGGTTAATTTTGGTAATAGCGCTCTTCCTGGTATAGGCTTTCTATCTAAAATTTTAGAGCAGTTAAAGGGAAGGTAAAAAGTTCTTTCTGAGTCTGTTGGGCCTTGATTGTCTTTAGCTCCAAATAATCTTCATGCCAAAGTGGCACATTCTGGGGTGGACTGCTCTGAATCCCATCAGTACAATATCTGGCATACAAGTGTTTAATAAATGTAATCCAACAATAATGACAATGGAGATTATGATACATTGCCTCCAGATGGGTGTTCCCTTTTGCATGCCAACCTATTACACGATTTAGCTGTTTCAATAAGCCTTCCCAGTTCCTATTAACAATTAAAAATAATCCCTCTTATTGCCTGCAATAAGAAAGGCAAACATTTTGCATTTCTGTGATTAGCAACAGTATACCTATTATTAGACATTCATGGTATTTATACATTTTGGCTTTCTTAAGAAAAGAAATGCTTCAGGGGAGCCTGCCTGGCTCACTTGGGGGAGCATGTAACTCTTGATCTTCGTATTGTGAGTTTGGGCCCCATGTAGGGTATAGAGATTACCAAAAAAAAAATAATAATAATAAATTAAAAAAAAAAGGCTGGGTCACCCGGGTGGCTCAGTCCATTAAGCTCCCACTCTTGATCTCACATTTCATGACATCGAGCCCTGCATCGGGCTCTGTGCTGAGAGCACAAAGTCTGCTTGAGATTCGCTTTCCCTCTCTCTGCCCCTCCCCTGCTTGCATGCGCGCGCGCATGCGCGCACACACACACAGTGTCTCTCTCTCTCTCTCTCTCTCAAAATAAATAAATAAACTTTAAAGAAATAAATTTTTTAAAAAGGGTAAAAAATGCTTCAATGACATCTTCGTGAACATAACTTTTTTTTCTTCCTAAAAGTTTCCTTCAGATAGATTTCCAAGAGTAGTGTTATGGTAACACATTTACATTTTCAGAAGTTTTGATATGTATCGCCAGGTTGCTTTCTGTAAAGTACAGACAAGTTCTAATTTTATGATCCCTCCCTAAATCCTGATTCTTCCACTTGTTTTTCATTAAAAATGAAAACACAATTATACTTTTCTGTATATCCTTTATGTATACGGCACGGTGATCACTTTGGCCAGTAACTTGTTTCTAGATGACTCTTATCATTTCTAGACAGCCATTTGTCATCCTTTCTCATAGTGATATTAGAGACTTACTGAGGTCATGTGTGAAATGTGTTAAAAATAAAATGTACTACCTGGTTAAATATGATATTCTTTTCATAGTCAAAACTGAGGTGGTTTTTTTTTCACCAAGTACTAGGGGAGGTAAGTCACTGATTTCTCCAGAATGCAGTTACTTAATAGAGCAGCAAAATCAAAGAATAATATCTCTATAGTATAGCATATATACTATAGAAGAATGTTCCTTTATTTTTTTTTCCAACTATATCAAGGACTTTGGTTTAGGTTTAACTTTGACTTTTGGTTAGGGTTGCATCTGTTGGCAAGTAACAGAAGACTGGAGGTAGGTGGTGTGGAATTGGTGTGGCAGCTCCAGAATGTCATCATTGTCCCAGGTTCCTATCTCTTGGCTGGGGTATAGTTACACGCGGATTTCATTCCCTTGGTCAGCTCATGGCTTCAAGATGGCTGCTCTGATCCCAGACATAAGTCTTCCTCCCGAGCAGGAAGAAGAAAAAAGCACAAATGGCAAAAGGCAAAGGGATATCTGAATCTTTTTTTTTTATCAGAAAAATAAAGCTTTCTTGAAAGCTATACTGAACAATCTTTTGTTTACATTCCATTGGCCACAGTAACTGTATAACTATCCCAGTTGCAGGAGGAATCTGGGGAGGAAAATAGTTTTAGTTGGACACATTTCCACCCTGAACAACATAGGGGCTGTGAGAGAAAAGCGGAGGGAATGGATATTAACTAGGCAAATTGGCAGTATCGGCCATCGATGTAAATATGTATATAATTTTTCATTAGTAATATGAAAAATACCACGTGTTATTTCCCTTAAACCCAAATTGAACTTACCAAATACTCTGTGATTAAACTTCTGTTTCACATTAGACCAAAGCAAACTAGAAAAAACAAGTGTAACTGGACTTCTCAAACCTGTCATTTCTCTTGTTCTTCAGGTTCTTTCCACCTGCCTCCCTCAACACTGCGCATAGTATCACTCAGGAATTTGACCTCTGCAGACAGTAGTAGTGCCTGACAAAGAAAACCCCATCAAAGTGCTGCATTTAATCCTGAAAGCATTCCTGTGACATATTTCATAAGCCAGAGAAAGAAACAAAGCATTCTACGGTATGGAGTCCTATTTTTTTCTAGTCCAAGGAGGAAGGATTGCTTCCTCATTTCGCCTTTGCCATGGCTGACATTATCAGCCAACTAGTTAATCCATTGGCTAACATTTTAGATCTGGAAGTCCCTGGGCTGCTTCATTCATTAAAACTTTCCTACTGTGATTTTAGGAATTTAAAACATATATACTCTATATATTAGATCCTGGTTCTACACATTTAAGTCTAATGGAGGGTCAGCGATGGTAGTAAATCTCTTCTGGGGAATCGTATTTCTTCCATAGACTAAGTAAATATAAATATAAATAAAACTTATAATTACTCTCTGGAACCTAAAAAAAATAAACACTTGGGGGGTGCCTGGGTGGCTCAGTCGGTTGGGCGTCCGACTTTGGCTCAGGTCATGATCTCACAGTTCGTGGGTTCAAGCCCCGCATCAGGCTCTGTGCTGACCGCTTGCTCAGAGCCTGGAGCCTGCTTCAGATTCTGTGTCTCCTTCTCTCTCTGCCCCTCCCCTGCTCACGCTTTGTCTTACTCTGTCAAAAATAAAATAAAAATGTAAAAAAATAAAAATTAAAAAAAAAAAACAAACTTGGAGAGCAATTACCCTTGAAAGATGCAGAACAGTTTTAAAAAAAAAAAATTTTTTTTTAACATTTATTTATTTTTGAGACAGAGAGAGAGAGAGAGCATGAACAGGGGAGGGTCAGAGAAAGAGGGAGACACAGAATCTGAAACAGGCTCCAGGCTCTGAGCTGTCAGCACAGAGCCGGACGCGGGGCTCGAACCTACGGACCGCGAGATCATGACCTGAGCCAAAGTCGGACCCTTAACCGACTGAGCCACCCAGGCGCCCCCAGAACGGTTTTTAAAAAATATTTTTGCCTTTCAAAAACTAACAGAGGATACAGTTTTGTTTAACACATATGAGGAAGTCTTACAAGTTTTCTAACTAAGGGTTTAATTTTCTCTTCATGTCCAGGAAAATACCACTAGATCTAAGAAATAATTTAAACATGAAGGCAATGAGAATTTGGTATGTTTTAGGGCTTCAAAAGCAAAATCCAATCATATGGCATAGGATTTTGTGCACATAAAAGGTGGTATAGAATACTGGTTAAGGAAGTGTACTACTGAGCCATACTGCCAGAATTATTAGCTGTGTGACCACGGGCTAATTACTGAGCTTCTCTGTGTGCCTCAGTCTTTTGTAGGTTAAATGGGGACAATATTAGTATGTACTTCAAAGGATGAGTGTGAGAAATAAATGAGTTAATTTCCACAAAGAAGTTAGTAGAATGAGTACCTGGGCATTTGTTAGCAGTCAAAAACATCAGCCATTATTTTAGCCATTAGGAACTCCTCTTTTCCAGTGCTAGGACTCTTCTCTTGTAAGCAACCTCCAAAATCCAGTTGTGGCAATCTTCTCTTAATATAGTTCCACCCTTGGGTCGCCTGGCTGGCTGAGTCAGAAGAGGCTGTGACTCTTGATCTCTGGGTCATGAGTTCAAGCCCCACATTGGGTGTATGAGATTACTTAAAAAAAAAAAAAAGGTCCATTCCCCTTTGAACATGTACTAAAAATGCAATGGAAACTCTTAGCATGTTTCCTTCTGCTTGTAACTTAACAAAATAATAATCAGAGCAAGCATATGCAATAACAAAAACCAAAGCAATAATCCTTTTATTCTCTACAAAACTATGTATGTATGTATGTATGTATGTATGTATGTATTTCTAAATATTTACTTACTTTGGGGAGACCGCAAGTGGGGGATGGACAGAGAGAGGGGAACAGAGGATCCAAAGCAGGCTCTGTGCTGACAGCACAGAGCCCAATGTGGGGCTCGCACCCAGGAACCATGAGATCATGACCTGAGCCCAAGTTAGACAGACGCTCAACTGACTGTGCCACCCAGGGGCCCCTTTACAAAACTTTTTAGACCAAAGCCTCAAATATATTTCAAAATGTTTTGGTAGTCATTCACAGCAAAAAGTGATAAAGGCTCACTTTTTAGTTCTTTGCCCATTAATTGCTCATGGATGCCCAAGACACAGACAAGGTAACAAACAAGGTAACAGACAAGCAAGATTTAATGAATCATGGCCAAAGAAGTAAGTAAATGATTTTTTTTTTCTTAAACACCCAAGGCCACATAATGTTGCAAGTAGAGAAAAGAGAATGAAGTCAGAGTGTCCTCACAGAACACTCCTCACATAAGTAGGAGACAGAACTTCTTCAGTGGTTCTCTGAAGGTAGGATCCTTGCCATAGGAAGACAGCTGGGTTTAGCTGTCTGGATGGGGTCACTGGACTCTTTTATAGGGCTGGGTGGGTATAGTTCTGATGCCCACCAGAGTGGCCAGACATTTGGGAGACAAGCCTTTCAAGCACAAGTACTCACCCACAAAACTTATAGCTAAAACTCAATACGCCCATGATTCAAACATTCAGAACAAGTTGTTTTGCCTAGCTTTGTACTGGGGCTTACAGCTTCAACAACTGTAGCCTCTGGTAGCAAAAAGAAGAATATCTTCCCAAAGTGGCAATTGTTTGGGATTACCCTGGAGAGTCCTACTTCCGTACAGCTCTAAAAATAGAAATTCAAAGGTTTTATAACTCCATTCATTTAACATTTGCTACGCATAAAAACCGAACTATTCAAAATTCCTGCTCAATTAGGTCTAGTTTGTTAAGGTCCACTAAAAATGGTAAATATTTGGCATGTAACATTTAAGATTTCTGCTAAATGTTACAAATTAAACATAGTAGATGTGACCTTATTTTTAAGAGCAACTCGAGGCAGAAAAGCCTATCCAATTAAAAAAAAATTTGAATCTAGTATGTCTCTATCAACAAGTCTTCTCTGAAGTATTTATTGACCTTGTTGATCACTATTAAATTTGTGAAAGACTGGTATTGTGATTGCTAAGTATTTTTGAGGAGTGAAAAACAATTTGAAATTTACTGGATGAGCTGAAAACAATGCCACAGATCTTGGATGTTTAAGTTTATTTTCCAGAGTTTATGTATAAAAAGAGGTCTTAAAATTACATAGAATAGTGATCCTCAATACATTTCTTAAACATATTTAAACTATGGCATGCATTACTTTTAAGAAATCTACCACGCTTTAAATACTTGAGAGCATATCTTTCTTTCGTGGGAGTGTAATTAGCAAAAGGGCCCTGAAGTGAGTTAGGAGCGGGAAGAGGAAGAAAGGAGGGTGGGGCCGTCATCCTTCTGGGTCTGGGCTAGTTTGCTTGTCCTACATTCTGAAAGAGAAAAGGTCAACGCAGGAAATTTAGTGATTCCTTATTATCTTAAGATGGAAGTCATGGCTCTTGGACTCGTCCAGACTGTGCATGGAGAGCTCAACTTCCTTTTCCCTTGCATCCTCCTAGGTAGCAGTGGGTTTAGGAAGGAGGTGGCGGGGCGCAGGCCCACGGCCCTCGCCCGCGCTCCCTGCATCCGAGTCCAGAGGCCGGGATGTCTTGGTTCACCCAGTATACATTCTGGGAGGGCCCGCGCCATTGCCAGACTGGAGGAGATCTCCGCTGGCGTGTGCAAACGGGATTCTGCGAATGTTGACATTAAAGGAATACGCAAATTCAGCGTCGTAGTCCCCGCAGCTTACCCGCACCTATTTTTATATCTAAGCCAAGGTCACTCTTTAATACCGGGCCACAGCCCTGAGCTGGGGCGTCGCGCCCTGCCTTGTGACGGCGGCCCAGGCGGGCCGAGCGGGCGCCAGGGGCGAGGCGGGGGCCGCGCGGCGCCCCCCGGCTGGCCCGGCCGGCACCTGCCCGGAGGCCGTCTGAAGGCCGGGTCCGGAGGGAGGCAGGGCGGCGTCCCCGGCGCCGAGGAGGGGCCGCGCGGCGCGGGCGGGGGGATTCGCGGTGGGCGCGGGCGCTGCGCGGCAGCAAAGGCTGGAGGCGCTGCGGCGCCAGTGCGTCACGCCGGCGGAGGGCACGGTGGGCTGCGGCCGACCCGCCGACTAGGAGCCGGGCGTCCGGGGCGAGGGGGAGGCGGCCGTACCCGCCCTGGCAGCCGCGAGCGACGCGGCCCGGGACCGGCCGGGGGTCGCCAGCGAGCCGCCGGCTCCATTCATTCCCGCGGCTCCGCCTCCTTTCCCGGGCTCCGGTGGCTCCGGAGGCGCGTCCGAGGTGAGTGCGCTGTCCGTCCCGGGCGGGGGCCGCGGACTGAGGCCGAGGCTGCCGCGCCCGACCCCGCGCCCCGCCGGCTCCGGCCCCGCGCCCCCGCGGGCGGCGACGCGGGCCGCCGGCTGCGGGCCGCCTTGTGGACTCGGCCGCGGCGCAGGCCCACGCCGGCCTCCCGGGCCCCGGGCGCGCGTCCAGCTGCCGGCGGCCGGCCGCGTCCCCCGAGGGGCGTGTGGCGCGTCCCCAGGTGCGCGGGCCTCCGCGTCAGCGCCACCATTTTGTGTGAGGGAATGCCGCCTTCCTCCTTGGCTGGCCTGGGATCGGCTTCGGCTCCCCGGCTGCTGCGTGCCGAGCCCCCTCCCCTCCCACTGCGCCCCACCTGGAGCCTGGCCGCGCTCGCCCGTTGCCCTGGCTCGGTGGAAAGCGGACCTGGTGAGGCGGCGCGCCGAGGCGTTTAGGCTCGGGTTCAGCCACGCAGGTGGCCTCCGGAGATGCTCTGCCCACCTCCCTTGCATTTAACCTCTGGAACAGATCCTGTATAGATTCTCTTCGAGAATGAAGGGCATCGTAATTTTGTTCTAATTCTTAGCCGCCCATTGTGCAGTTTTTCGAGGCCTGTGCCCCAGGAGATCGGTGGGTGAAGCATCGAGCCCTGGGTTGTTTATGCCTCGGGGATCTGGATTGCATTTACTCCTATTATTGTCCTTTGGGAGAAATGATGAAACCTCTGACTCGATTCTGGAAACTGGTGTGGGTATCTTAGGTTATTTTAGAATATTAGAGTAGATTCTAAAATAACCACCTGATGAAGGCCCCCTTCCCCCTTGGAGAGATCCTTTGGAAACATCAATTAAAATGCTGAAGTGTGAGGATTTTTGAGGGGGTTGGGGCTGAGCGAGCAGGTTACTCAGAGACTACGGGAAGGAAAAGTTGTAATTGTATTCAGAACTGTTAGGCACTTTGTCATTTTCAAGGTTCCTCAGAATTTGGTAATTTTTGTTTTGATTTATCTTCTGGCAAATGTGCTTGAGTACCTAGTGGATTATACTTGTGCCGTTTGTATTTTATCAGTGCATCACAGACAGGGATTAAAACCTGGCATGGTGGCTGTTGCATAATACACACGTTTGGGCCTCGGAGGGAAATCACCAAAATAGATCTGTACCATGTATTATTATATGCTTGCATTGGCAGATTGATAGCATGTAAGGTGTACCGGATATCTTTGCAAACTATAGCTTGTTTTTCTCCTACAGGAGAAAAGATTTTTCTGGTCTGCGGACCAGACCGAGTTTTCCTGTTGAGGGTGGTGGGGCTTTGGACAGGGAATGAAATAGTGAGAGGAACCTGGGAAACATCTATGTGTGGTGAGACTTACAGTACAAAGATAAAGAGTCTTTGAAGGAAAGCTTGTAGGTGTCATAGTAGCCTCCTCTTTTTGAATTTATGATGAGGATTGGCTTAGGGAATTTAGAAATAGGTTATGACTGGTGATACTAGACTGCTGCACGAGTGATTATGGTATCCAGAGGTGCTTTACCTGTGGATTTAAGGTTCTGAAAAGTTGCAAATTAGTCTCACCTGAGATTCGTCCAAAATAGTATTAGACTCATTACAAACGGTATCATTTCCTAATAAAGGTATAGTATATGTCAAAGGACTTAACTCTTGAATTGGAGAAAACAAAGTGTTTGATAATTAGATGCTCTTGAGAGTAAAATGTCATTGCCACCCTCCTTATGAAATTACTCTCAACTTTTTTTGAATAGTTGAAGACTTCCATTAATTCTTTATAAACAAGTAATTCCATATCATGGGCCTTTCCTAGCAGAAATGTCATGCCTCTCCTAAATGACGTGTTCCAGGAGGAGAATTACGGAGGTGACAGGGACCTCGGACATGGAGAGATGAGTCTTGTTTTTTTAGGAAACTTAAGGAAGCACCGATTGTTTTCTAGGGGTTCCAGGTGCCCTGATTGGATGTGTCTTAGGTCCGTGGGGAACGAGATTGTTCCTCCCAGCACGTTCAGCTCTGAGCCAGACACAGTTCCTGCACCTTTAAATTAATTCTGTAAATGCACAGGTTACAGAGGTTCACTGAATTGGTGCTACTGGCCTTATTAACTCCAGTTTGAATTAACGTAGTTGGAGATTTTGAGCATCATGTTACCAATATTTGAGAAATTGAAAAGGAAAAAGGCCTTTCAATATTTTTCTCCATTAGCTTTTATCTAACCTTTTCAAACCTTTACATGTGTTATGTTCAGTAATGTGCCTAAAAATGCAGAGATTTTCTTTTTAAACGTAATTAGAATTTAAGAAGATTGAGTATTCAGGCAGAGTATTCAGGCAAAAATATTTGTCAAGGGTTCTGTAGAAAGGATTGTAAGTTGACTAGGAAGTGAAACAAAACCATCATGGTTCTTCCCATTTCTAAGATGTTGTGAATCTCAAATGAAAAAGGAATTGCATGGTTATTGTGTTTGAGATGATTTTCTCGTCACACATCATTAGGCTTCTGATCCATTGTATATTTAACCCTGAAATTAAAGTTCTAAATTTGGCATGCTTCACTGGTAGCAGGGCATTTCACAGTTCTTTACAACAACAACAACAAAATTACTGGAGGTTGAATTTATTAAGAAAAAGGTGTCATGGTTTAAAAATAATGAGGGAAAAGCTGATAATTTACTAAAGATAACCTAAATAATTAGACTCATTCGGTTTCAGGGCTGGTATGAGATCTTATCTGCTTTGTAGGCGGGAACTACTCATTTAGTCCCACCTATTCTTTGTCCAGAAAGTTTGTGACTCCTCACATGTTTTTAAAAATATGTATCATTTTTAGCTACTACCTGCTCCAGTGAGGTGTTAATTTTAGGCTACACCAAAGGGTGTTTTCATTTATTCAACAAAAAACACAGAGTGTCTGTTGTACCTTGAGGGGCACAAGGGGTGCCTGGGTGGCTGGGTTGGTTAAGTGTTTGATCCCAGCGTCGGGCTCTGTGCTGACAACTCAGAGCCTGGAGCCTGCTTCACATTCTGTGTCTCCTTCTCTTTCTGCCCTTCCCCGCTCGTGCTTTGCCTCTCACTCTCTCAAATAAACATGAAAAAAATTAAAAAAAAAAAAAAAGGGACACGAAAACAAGTAGACCTCACCTTCATGGAGTTTATAGTGAAGCATTGTGTATTAAAATGTTAAAGATGTCCTTAAAATCTAACTGCACACAGAGTTTTGCAACTATGAATCGGGAACAAGTCAATTTAATAAATTACATTTTTAATCTTTATTTTTTATTATTTTTATTTTAAAATTTTTTTTAATGCTTATTTATTTTCGAGAGAGAGAGAGAGACAGAGCATGAGCAGGGGAGGGGCATAGAGAGAGGGAGACACAGAATCCAAAGCGAGCTCCAGGTTCTGAGCTGTCAGCACAGAGCCCGACGCAGGGCTTGAACCCACGAACGCAAGATGGTGACCTGAGCTGAAGTTGGATGCTGAACCGACTGAGCCACCCAGGCGTCCCCAGTAAATTACATTTTTAAAAAAGAAGTGCCAAAAAATAATAAAAGAAGTGCCAGATTGCATGTATGTGTGTGGGGAAACCCCCTGCATTTATGGGTTGTACAGTGGAGAGGGTTCAGCTGCCAAAAGAAACTGAGGAGGGAAGAATACTAAGAAATGGGATTGTCTGGAGTGTTGTCCAGGGACAGGGATGGTGGGGAATGGACTTATAAGCAGTAGAATGGTCAGTTGGGTTTGGTCTGAATCAAGGTCAGGTGAGAATGAAACTAATTCACTGAATTTGGGAGTTGAGAGGTTATTGGAGGCCTTAAGAGGAGTAATAGGGTGGGCTGGGTGGCTCAGTTGGTTGCACGTAGGACTTTTGATTTCAGCTCAGGTCATGATCTCATGGTTGGTGGGATTGAACCTGGTGTTGGGTGTGGGCCGACAGCAAGGAGCCTGCCTGGTATTCTTTCCCTCTCTCTCTCTCTGCCCCTCCCCTGCTCACACTCTCTTTCTCACCCTCAAATAAATAAATAAATAAATAAACTTAAAAAAACCTGTTTAATAGGGGTGCCTGGGTGGCTCCGTCGATTAAGTGTCCGACTTCAGCTCGGGTCATGATCTCATGTTTCATGGGTTTGGGCCCCGCGTCGGGCTCGGTGCTGAACGCTTGCTCAGAGCCTGGAGCCTGCTTCGGATTCTGTGTCTGCTTCTCTCTCTGCCCCTCCTCCGCTCATGCTTTGTCTCACTCTGTCTCTCAAAAATACATAAATGTAAAAAGAAAAAATTAAAAAAAAGTTTAATTGAAAAAATAGGAACCCTCCTGTATTATTAATTTTATAGTTTAAAATATTTTACACATATACCAGTACATACTAGTGCTTTCAGGTTTGATAATACCTGAGGACCTAACTCTGATTCTTCACTTACCAGTAGTTATTATCCAGAGGCAGTATAATAATCCGCAATTCAAGCCAAATAGACGTAGGTTTGAAACCTGGATTTGCTGTTTCTAGCTGCCTTTTAAGATACATGGGCCTCAGTTTCCTTTTCTAAAAGGTGTTATAAGAGAGCCTGTCTTAAAATGTTGGTAGAATTAAATGTGATAATGTATCTAAAGGTGAGCTATTAATATTATCAATGAAATTAGGATAATTTTTAGTACCAATTTCAGTGTTTCTCATCTTTCTCTTTTATTATCTTTTTTTTACCCTGTGTTCAATACAACACTTTGTTAAGGTATGTTTCAAGGCAACAATTGTCATTTTCAAAATTGTGATCTACCACTTGTCAGTCGGAGATTTTGTACTGCATGGGATAAAGTATAAGCCTTTTAAACCTTTTGTAGTTTTTGTGGATTCCAGATGAAGAACGTATCTTTTTTTTTTCAAGTTTATTTTTTTTTCAGTTATCTCTATACCCAACATGGGGCTCAGACTCATGATTCTGAGATGAAGAGTTGAATGCTCTTCAGATTGAGCCATCCAGGCATCCCAGAACCTGTCTTCTAATTTTAAATGTGGCCCTGTTTTCTATTAATTATTTATGCTCATGATGGAAAATATAGCTAAATTTACCAAAAAGCAAGCACATGTTTGAAGTCTTGATATTTGGCCTTAGAATATAATGCATATCTAAAACTACTTCAGGGGTGCCTGGGTGGCTCTGTAGGTAAAGTGTCTGACTTTGGCTCAGGTCATGATTTTGCAGTTCCTGAGTTCGAGCCCTGCATTGGACTCTGTGCTGACAGCTTGGAGCCTGGATCCTGCTTTAGATTCTCTGTCTCCCTTTTCTCTCTGCCCCTTCCCTGCTCATGCTCTCTCTCTGTCTCTTTGAAAAGTAAACACTAAAAAAATATTAAAAAAAATAAAAGTACTTGAAATTAATTTTAAGACTGAGATTTATCGATAATATTTTGTAAACCATAAAAAAGAAATTGATGTGATTCTGAATAAGTTTTGTTTGGAGAATACAAACTTTTTATATCTGAGTATCTTCTCAGAATGGCCAAAAAAAAGCATAGTTTTATAAAATGATTTATATGGTTTTACAGTTTTATGTACAAATGACCACTCAGCTGAAGTCTGTGGGCTCTTGGCCCTCCTTTCCAGAACTTTGACACTGGCTTGGATGGAGACAGGGATGTTCTTGTACCTGTACCTGCAGAAGGGCCGAGAAAAGTGTCCCCTGTCCTGTGTTGGAACGTGCCAGCTCTAACTAACAGTAGTCTTTGATTAGCTAGTTGGCTGTGTTTTCATGTGGTATAATTCACTTGTGGCTAGCGTTTATTGTTAGCATGGCCCATTCTTTTTACCCTTTAGATACAGGCAAATAACTCGTCTCTTTTCATCTGGGTATTGACTCTTCTGATATTTGAAGGGCAGCATTCTTGGCCTCCCTTCCCCAAGACTTCCCTTCACTAATTTCTCCTCATTGCTGTTCCTCATCCATTGTACCATGGTGTCTGGATCCTTTGCCATCCTGGTGGTTTTCCATTGCAGGCATTCCAGTTTTTCAGTGTGATTTTTCTTAAAATGTGATCATCCGAGTGGAATCAAAAACAGTGGATGCTGTCTGACCCATGAAAAGTGCAGGGATACTTTTCCATCTGTGGATCTGGATAGTCATAACCTTAATAAAGAAGCACCATTCTAAGTTTTTTTGGCTTTAACTTAAGAAAAACTTGCTCATGGTTCATTTTGAGTCTACTGTCATCTAAATTTCAAGGTCTTACTTGTCTCTGGCCATCAGCAACGAATAACTTAAGAACTATAATGCCACTTAGTGAATTTCATTTTTTCTTTAGCTCTATTGTATGGTAATTAAATAAATATTTAGTAGGCATTTTACTTTGTCAGTTTTTGTGTTTCCCATTTAGTTTTTAACTTGTCAAACAGTTGGCTTTCTTATTTTTGAATTTCTAAAAGATATTTCATAGGATTTATGTTCTCTGAGGCCTGAATTTTTTTTCACTCACCATTAACTTTCTGTGCCCATTGTGAGATGTGGCTGCACTGACTACATGACTTATCCACTATCCTAACAGATTATTCTCAAGATTTTTCTCAGATTATTCTCTTTTACTATTGCAAAGAGAATTGCTCAGAACATTTTCATGCATGCTTCCTGGAACACTTTGCTGTCTCTAGGCTGGTTGTATACTTGTGCAACATAACACATGATACCATATTATTTCTCAAGTATTTGAACCCGTTTACACTCTTACCAGTGTATCTTAAGTGGTCCTGTTGATTCACTACCTGTCCCAACACTTAATATGAATAGATATCTTAAAAAAATACGAATAGATTTCTTAATTTTTGCTCATTTAGTGGGTACAAAATGGTACCACTTTTTTAGTGTTTATTTTTCAAAGAGAGAGAGAGAGAGCATGAGCAGGGAAGGGGCAGAGAGAAAGGGAGACAGAGAATCTAAAATGGTACAAAATGGTATTTAATTGTGATCCCAATTTGCGTTTTTCTGATTATGAATAAAGCAGAGACTCTCTTTATATGTGTTTATTAAACAAAACAAAACAAAAAAAAGGTTGGCTTCGTATTGTGTAGTAACCATTTAAAAATGCTGGAGACAGTGCATCTAACATCTGAAGAGAGAATATTGCAAGATTTAAAAAATCTTCCTCCTACAGAGTGACTAAACAATATGTTTGATGTACTCTGTGATATTTGTGCGATCAGATACATCCTGGGTCATACTGGCCTTCTGTCTCGACCTGGGAACCTGGCCCCCAGGTTAAATCCCTTGGAGACCGATTGCGTAGGTTTAGAGCCTGACTGCCACTTAATAGCTGTATGATTTTGGGCAACTTACTTAACTTCCGCACACCTGAGGCTCCTAATTGGGAGACTTAATATCTGCCTTAGAGGGTCTTTTGGAGGAATGAGTGAGAGAAGATGTGTAGAGTGTTAAGCTCACGCCTGGTGAAAGGCAAACAAACAATAAATGGTAGTTCTGTCATCATCGGGAAGCACATTTCACTTTTTATTTTTTTATTTTTTTATTTTTATTTATTTTTTTTAAACGTTTATTTATTTTTGAGACAGAGACAGAGCATGAACAGGGGGAGGGTCAGAGAGAGAGGAAGACACAGAATCCGAAGCAGGCTCCAGGCTCTGAGCTGTCAGCACAGAGCCCGACGCGGGGCTCGAACTCACAGACCGTGAGATCATGACCTGAGCCAAAGTCGGATGCTTAACCGACTGAGCCACCCAGGCACCCCGCACATTTCACTTTTAAAAAATAATTATAAATGAATTTTTGATGATACTACCCTTTTGTAAGTTAAGACATTTTTTCCTGTCTTTTTTCTCCAAGTCATCAGGTATAGACACAAGTTATTGGTCAGAAGAGGCAGTAGATAATTTTACCCATCCCACTTTTCATGTGTCGAAAAGTGGATTTTGCTTCCCTGGGGTTCTGAGGTTGGTAGTACAGATGAAGAAAAATCACATTAACCTGTGGTAAGTATACTAAAAGAAGTAAGCGTGAGGTACTTGTCGGAGTTTCTCTACTTGTCTCCTTTAGTTCTATTTATTAATCTATCCTACCTAAAGCTGTGGGAACAACTGTCTGACTTAAATGTCTTTTTCCTGCTCAAGATCCTTAAATTGCCTCCTGCATCCCAAATAAAGTTCAGACTCTTTAGTCTGGTATTCTTAGCCTTTAATGTTCTGTACGGGGTTTATTTTCCTTGTGTTTCTACCACTGCTTCTAATATACCTCAATTCTCTTGGTAAATCCAATGCGCCATTTTCAACATGCTTTCTGGCTTCCACGTAGTATGCTCCGTCTTTTTAGAGGGTTTTCCCCTCTATCACTGTTGAAGGTCCATGGATAGCTTTTCATCTAGCCTCAGAGCCGTACATGTCTCAGCCGTAGCGTTGCTTCCTCCTGGCACCGCTGTGTGATTTGTTTACACAAACTTTTGTTCAGTCGTTCATTTATTCATTTATTTAGTAAACATGGATCGGAGTCAGACAGGAAGGCTCCTACTGTCACTTACTTCTTTTTCTCCTGGGTGTGCTGCCCACGAGAGGCAAGAAAACAATTTACTTCATCTGGGTAAGCAAACCCACCTGAGGTTGCAGGAGGTGTGGGAGAACAGGTGCATGGAGCCATGGATGGAAGTGCAGAGTTGGAGAGGCCTGGAGGGAAAGAGGCGTGGGTAGCCTGTGGTCCCGAATCTGCCGTTTTTCCAAGTTGGTATGCTCCTCTGCCCATAGTGGCAACTGTTAGCTACATTTCTTAGTTGTGTAGTGAAAGTATTAGGGGCTGGGGTGGTGATTGTGGCTTGGCAGCATATTTCATAATTTGTATGCCAGTATTAAACACCAGGTTTGGTTTGGCTGTTGCTTTTTCTTTGGGCTAGGTGTATTTTCTTTGAAGTGAAAACATCAGTCTTCTTTATGGTTTTAAATGAGATAAGGCTCTGTGATACTTTATGTCAAAGATACCTACAACATTGTGCATTTTGTTGAGACTCCTGTTTTTAACAATTGCTCGTGTCCTTGAGTTTTACTGTGCCAAACTCCTGCTAACTTTAATGAGACGTTATAAAATTAGATCTGTTACGTGGTAAAGAAGCTAGGTCAAAGGATTTTAGTTTGTCTCATGTTGAAATGAAAGCAAAATTTTATGGTGCATTTATTTAAATCCTTCTTATTGTGCTTTTTCCCCCTGAGATTTTTACTTGTTTATTTATATATTTACTTATTTACTTTAGAGAGGCAGACACAGAATCTGAAGCAGGCTCCAGGTTCTGAGCTGTCAGCACAGCGCCTGACATGGGGCTCGAACTCACTAGCTGTAAGATCATGACCTGAGCTGAAGTCGGACGCTCAACCGACTGAGCCACCCAGGCGCCCTTCCCAGAGTTTTGTAAACTGCTTCTGTGAGATAGAAACAGAATCCAGGTTATGAGGTACCAGAGTGGCTGCTGGCGTCTTCTAGAGGCAAATCTATTCTTTTTGCAGTACAACATGTAGTCATTCAAGTGGAAGCTTCAGTTACAGGTGATTTCTATTTCTTTGCATATGTATCTGAGCAGTATAAGTAGTTTTACTTTTTTTAAGTATTTATTTTAAGAGAGAGAGGGAGCTAGCAAGCAGGGGAGGGGCAGAGAGAGAGAGAGAGAGAGAGAGAGAGAGAGAGAGAGAATCTCAAGCAGGCTTCTGCCCTGTCAGCACAGAGCCCGATGGGCTCGAACTACTAACATGAGATCAGACCTGAGCCAAAACCAAGAGTGGGATGCTAAACCGACTGAGACACCCAGGTGCCCCAGCTCCCTCTATATCTTGCTCAAAATGTATTGATAGTTAAGAATTGAGTATCCGTTCTTGGGTGTGGTAAAATTTAGTATTTTGTGTTCTGACTCATTTTTGCTTATGAATCTTATTTCAGCCCAAGAGTCCTGTTTTACCTCCCCGGGATAGAATATCCACCCCCCCCCCCCCCCCCCCCCCCCGCCCCTGCTCCAGTCACGTTCTCTCTCCCTTGTAGTTTGGATGCAGGCACGTAAACCAAATCTTGTCACTTAGATGCATCCAAGAGAGATTACATTTGCATGTTTAAATGATTTCTTAGATCTAGGACAGTCTTCCTAGATATGAAGAGAGAACTAATTCTTAGAAAGAAAACTAGCAATATTTCTCCTGATATATGCAATCAATCTTTAACTACAATAGGACTCCTAAAAGGCTCTACTTTTAGACACAGCGTTGTGATAAAAAGAACAGGCCTCAGAGCTAGACTGCCTGGATTAAAATACTAGTTCTGCCACTTAACTAGGGTGTGCCCTTGAACAGGCTACTCAGCTTAGTTTCCTCATCTGGCAAGTGAAGGTAATTAAATTCCTCACTTCATCGGTTTGTGATAACTATTTCTGGGAATACATGGGAAGTGTTTTGAATAGAATAGGCACACAGTCCGTTGTTGGCTCAGTGATGATTACTTTAGAAGATGATTTTGCTTCCTACTTAAAATAAAAACAAGCAACAGGTATGAATGCTTAACTTTGTGCCCCGTTAACCATAAACTTGTGGACAGTCCTCACCCATAGGTAATCAAATCTTTTTTCTTTCTCAGAGGACAGAAATGGATTTGTGCACAGTGTTG